>NC_048220.1:14603749-14748898 GCF_002007445.2 Ailuropoda melanoleuca | reverse complement strand
TGTTGAAAAGGAAAAACAAAGCTGGGGGCATCACAATGCCGGATTTCGAGCTGTACTACAAAGCTGTGATCACAAAGACAGCATGGTACTGGCACAAAAACAGACACATGGACCAATGGGACAGAATAGAGAAGTATTTCTGTTTATTCTTTACCAGCGCAATTTTTTTTTTTTTTTTTTTTACTTTTATTTATGCCTCTCTCCTTTTGGGCTTTAGTTGCTGTTTGTCTGATTTCTTAAATCAGTATCTAGCTGATTGACTTTCATTCTTATTTAATTAAAGGCCCTTAATGCTACGAATTTTCTTCTGAGTAGCCCAGACTTGTTTATGAGCAGGGCTTCAGTTGTGTTTATTTGTAAATAATCTTCAAAATGGAAACGGCAAGTTGAAGTCTCCCCTTTTCGCAGGTCTTTTGGACACTCCATGTTGGAATTTAAGACCTTTCTAAAAGCCTCTTCCGTGACCTAGAATTTGCTGCACGACCTGTTTCACTCTTGCTGTATTCTTCAGAATGGTCTTTGAGGTTCAAACCATGAAAGAATTTTCATGGTAAAAACATTTTCAACATCCCTTGAAATGCCAGGATCAGTTGCTGTACTCTAGCCGTCCCAAGGACCGTCTCTGGTTTGAATTGCGGACGCGGGGGCCATGGAGCAAGTCTCCGGATGGGAGTCCGCAACCCGGTGCTCCGGGGCCCGTTGCTGTTGTCTGGTTGGCAGCAACGAGACAGTAGGAATTCAGAACCTAATTTATAAGGTTAATATTCCAAGAGTAGCTCCCTTCACAGACCTCTGTGTCTTAGGTCAAGGTCTTAAGTTCCGAAGCCTGTTGTCTGGGATAGGGTTGTAAGCAGGACCATCGTTCCTGGTGTGGTTAGTCTTAATAATGACCGATTTCTCAAGGGTGTCCAGTGACCCCAATACTGCCCTGAACTGTTCTCTCCCCGCTCTTCTGCTGCTGCCTAACTCTTGTGTCTCAGTAGGGCTGTCCTGTTGTATTTTTCACTTCGCTCTTCAACAATGGCTCTGATTTTGCAGATCCCTCAAAATAATCACAAAAGTAGCTGTAGTCACGAACCCCCCCAGATTCTCACAATTGTCTGCTTATACATACAAGGAGTTAAAAGAACTCATCATGCATTGCTTGTGTCTGTCCCTTTCACGTTCAAGTTAAAGGCTTTCCTGCCTAACTCCACATCTCTATTTGCGGTATATTCTATAAAGTCAGGTAGTTAAGACGAGGGAGGATCACGTATTTAAGATGCAAGACCTTATATGTAAATTATATGCTCGCTCCTCATGCAGTTCAAAAGGATATACTAGGGAATTTTCTTATCAGCCTGTATGCTTTATGCCTCTCCATGAGCAGATAACAGAGAAAGAACATATTGTGGAAGCAAGGAAAAATTTCTGAACGTGGGTGCTTTCCTAAAGGTGGTTGGGATATGGTTTAGGTATTTCAATTTTACTGGGCTTTGTCAGAAATAAATCACACCTTTAGTCATGGTCCGTGTCTCTACAATAGTTTTATATATTTAAGTGTGAGTGAATTTGATTTATTTTTTCTGTGTCCACTCAAATTATTCCATCCTATTAGTATTTATGTCAGCTAGGTTCGAGAGTGTTTTATACCTGGGCCCTGCACTCTTTTCAGATTCCAATTTTATTGTGGGTCTGTTAAAAGGTCACTTTAACCTCTCCGCAAAGTGAAGAGCATAAAGACAGACAGCTTTTCTGTCACTTCAATACGCGTCAGTAAACATTCAGCTGGCCTTGCGCTGCCATCAGTTTGCGAAAGAAAAGCTGTCTAGATACAAAGGATGACATGATGAATAATCAAAATAATTCTGCGCTCCAAATCCAAGCCTATAGGAAGTGTTATGATGGAGAGTCCTGGGCAAAAATCACATGATAATTTCCATGTAGAAAACAATTGAGCTGGCTTTGCCTCCTTCCCCATGATACCGTGCTGAGTAATGTCCTCTAGCTTGGGAGGCCTTTGGGTTATAGCCAAACATTGATTATTTGTCAGATAATGCTATCAGACTTACAAAGACATCCACAGTGCTCCTGCAAGGAAATAAATAACTCCAGCATTCTTTCTGGTGAAAAGAGAGGGAGGGAGGGAGGGAGGGAAGGAAGGAAGGAAGGAAGGAAGGAAGGAAGGAAGGAAGGAAGGAAGGAAGGAAACAGTGAAATTCACTGCAGTAAGCACTCCAAGGGTCTACAGTGGGTTGAATGTAGACTATATTTTGATAAAATCCCAAGTCTATTGCCAATATTATTAAAATACATTTTCTCTGTGTAACAAGACATGGTTTTTGCATTTCAGAGTGGGGATAGTAGGGGTGTGAATTTTGTGAAGTGGGGACACCGTGCCACATTCCATGGTTCTGTTTGCTCACCTAATTTTTTCAGCAACCATGCAAGACTAGACATTGTCTATAATCCAGAGGAAGAAAGGGAGATCCAGAGAGGTTCAGTGAGAGGCTCAAGGTCTCCTATAGATAAGAAGTTTCTTGTCTGCAAAATCTCTGGTTCATTATTAAAAATTGTGCTGGTGTGCCTATAGAAAATTATTACTTATGTGTGCTTTTTCCAGAATATTTGATGCCAACTGGAATTATGACCAAGTGAATCTTTTTTTTCTGTGGGAAGATCCCATGGCACATGTGACTTCGAGAACTGGGTTCTCTGCTACCATCCAAAACTTCCCTATGTTTCAGACATTGGTCCTTTGTTTCTTGGGGGAACCCACACCCTTGAGGCATTTTGTGTGTGAGTGTGTGGGTGCTTGGGGCAAAGCGCTTGGGGGTGGTCTTGTGCTGTTTTGAGCCTCTCCCTTCATTTTGAGGGATTTACTGATACATAACAAATCGGAGTCGTGAGGATTTTCTCTGTAACTGGTCACATGGGGGAAGATTATCCTCCACGTTTACATAGGATGAAATAAATCATGTAAAAAAAGAAAAAAAAAGTTACCGTGAAGGTAAGTAAATAAATAGCAAACACGGATGTCTGTGTGGGGGAGTACTCTCTTCTCTCTTTAAAAGGTGGAGAATTTTCATTGACAGGAAGTGAGGGAAAGTGCACATTCTTGCTTTACCACTGATGTTGATGTAAGAACAGAATAAGGACGCTTATTTCCCTCCGAGCATTAACAGGCTGCCTTTTCGGCTGTGCACTTCATGTTCACTTGCTTTAACAAGATTTACACAGTCCTAACTCACTTATTAAAGGCTTCAAAAGTGTTTTAAGGCAAAGATCTTCAAAAGCAAAACGCATGCCTCAGCCCTCAGTCTGAAGCCTACTGCATGGGGCTCCCGGATTTCAGTATGTGTGCTGGAGTTGAAAGGGGGCCGCACGGTCTCTCTAATTCTTCGAGTTCTGATTTCTGCTCTATTGCTTTCTTTAATTCCTTTTATTAGACTCCCTCACCCCCTGGGTTTATATTACAATAATGATTTTTGAAAGTTTGGCAGAAGACAATTTGAGAATTAACGGATGTTAGATTTTTCAGTGCCTGGTGAGGGAAGAGGGGAAGAAAGAGAGGGAGATGTGGGTGTGGACATAGAAGAATCTAGAAGGAGATGCCTGGAACGTGGTGCAGACTAAAGCAGAGGGTTAAATCTTACTGGTGCCTTGTGAAATATGTTCAGAGGTGGCAGGAATTAATTCCTGTGATCAGCAGTCTGTAAATAAGAAACTCTGAAGTGTAAGGGTAATGAAGCAAGGGAAAAAAAAACATTTCTCTAAAGAAAAGCACTCACTAAGCTCATTTGACCACTTAGCTCTTGCAGTCAGCACTTTAGAAAACCCTACACCAAGCCCTATTTATTTTTCTGCCGGAGAAATAGATGAGACAACTTATATGAGCTAAAAGATTTTTAAAATATTGATTTGAAGAAATATAGGCTAATAAAAAAGAATGAGCTAAAGAAAAGGGGAATTGTCTTTTTCTGGGCAGCTCACACTTCCACACTCTGATCTGCATTACTGTTATGAGAAATGTTTTCTAGTGATGACATATTATGTAGACGATGGCAAGAGAAGGACCTAGGACACAGACAGTTTGCGTCCATTTACCTCTATTAATATCATTAAGCAGGACAACCAGTGACACCACAGCTAAAAGCTAGAGATGAACTAACCAGCGCTTTATCTCCCGTTGCCAAGGACTGCATGATGAACTCTGCCGTGACCCAAATTTATTACAGAATAGTACTCATTGCTGCTGTACCAAGCGCTCTGTGGCAATTACGGCACATTACGCAGAGGAACCAATCTCAAGGGGAAATGTCTAGTCTTTTAATCAAGTACTGGAAAAGTCAGGGTGTATAAAAATCACCCTGCGAGATATATATATGTATATACACATGTATATATCTATCTCCCATCTGTGCATGTGCGTCCGTATCTGATAACAGTCCTAATTTTGCCCAGAAACTGCTTTTATTTTATACAGAAGTCATGAAGGTCCAATGCCCTCACTTCATCTTTGCTCTACTGAAGTCCAATTTTTTCTTATATTCTCAGATTTCAGGAAATTAGAAGCTCAGGAAGTTACACAAAATAAAATAAGCACTTGAAAGAATATTTTATTTTCTATATTTGGTTCTTTGCGTTTTTCCAAGAAGTACTCTTATTTTCCTTACCTACCTGTCCATCCATCCATCCATTCATCCATCTACCTATCTATCTGAACGGTAAGGGCTTTTCTAGTTTTCAGCAATTTGATTAGCTCCACAGACCCAATGACATCATTCCAAAGGACATATTTTAGTATTTAGTGGAAACAGGAAAGCTCATGCTGCAAGCAAGCTGAATCTGATAAGCCATTGATTGGTTGTAATGGATGGGAGGAAAGCTTGTATAAACACAGAGCTAGAAGACGCTATTAACATGCTTTATAGGAGAAACAAGCAATTGTTTTACACAGTTCCCCGAAATATCTTCCAAGCAAAGATTAAGAATTAGAAATTTGGGTCACAAATAAATCGAGTCAGTGCAGTTAAAGTTTATCAAGACGCTTGGTGTAAAACAGTGGGAAGAAGAAAGGAAATAAACGAGAGGCCAGAGGGGGATGAAAGAAAAGCGTGGAAGAAAGGCACAGGTTAGGTCTGGGCTCATAAGCCATCGTCAGTAGTTTGCTTTTGTTGGTGTGGGGCAGGTTACAAATAATCCCTAGTTTCCAAAGTCATTCGCCATGGTGAAAGCAGTTTGTATGGGTCATCAAAGCCTAAAAAAAAGAACATTGAGCTATTTTAAAATGACAGCTATGGTAATGGTCCTGATCCATTCCAGAGCTCCTCATTAATACCTTTCTCTTATGGTAAAGGCATTCACTATCTGAAAAAGCTAGGTAAAAGATGTGTGGGAAAGACCCACATTTGCCTCTTAAGAAGAATGTGGTATCAGCGAGGGGCGTCCGGCAAACCCATAGCAACCGTCTTCCCCGCAACTCCTAGGGAGAACACCTGCATCTTTATGACATTTTCGGTCGGAAGTACTAGAGCCTGTGATGTTGTGATACTTCCGGTTTATGTTGTCCTTGTGAGTGTGTGGATCTCTCCCACGCTCGTGTAATACTCAGTAGACGCTCAGAAAGACAAGGACATATGGAGGAGTATTTAAAGGTTTCGTGTCTCCTTACAGACACACTGCTAGGTCCTGCGAAATGCACCTGGGGAGTTGGGAACCCAGCGCTTTCGTGAAATGTCAGTGATATGATTTTAAGCCCTTCAGCTAATGCAGCTCCATCAATATTTCTTTACTCCGGTGTATGGATTTCCACTTCTTGGACCTGCAATCAGAGGGAATTTACGTCTCCTACCGTGGTCAATTTTTACTACCAATTGTGCATGTCTGATTTTGTGAGGTACTAAACAATCTATTGACAAATTAGATCAGTAGAACACCATTTTAGTAGTAGAGAGATTGGTTCTTGCTGTAATTTATAAGCTCACTCTTTCCCAATTCACCCTTTCTGGAGTGTTAAATAAAAGTGGACGGACGTACATTGCAGAGCAGGGAAAGAAATGAGATGTCAGCACAGTGGACAGGGCAGGGTTGAGGAGAGAACCTAGAGAACATAATAGATTCTTCAGAGTGAGATCTATGACAGAAGAAGGGAAGGTCTGTAGAGAGCTTGAAATTAAACAAGATGGACTCACAGAGATGGAAAGATCTACAGGAAGGGAACAGCAGACCCAGCATTGGGGAGGCATTTTTCTGATAGCGGTGGAAGTGAGAACTGGAGACAGGCCTATTACAGGAGAAAGGGAGAGACAAATGAAGCCATGGAAAAAGACACATATACCCAAGTGTCTGTAAGCAGTCCCCCAAGAAAGATAGGAATGTCAGAAAGCACTCAGCACTATATGCAACCTGGAGAGTGCTTTGCCATTATGGAGTCTTTACAGAGTCCATTCTAATCAGAAAGAGCTTTTATTTTGTTTTTCTCAAATGTAAACTCCTGGGGGAACAATCAGTATTATTATCTGGCCAGGTGCCCGGACCTTTTGGGGGTCCTCTGAAGCACAACCCTATACCACATACCCGCGAATGGTTTCTCCCAGAATCAGTCCAAACCTGAGGTCTCACTGGTCTTCCTGTTTCTTCCTGATGGTTCCCCTGACTTTTCAGTGTCTGTCCAGACCTTTGCTGTGGGGGGCTCTCCATCTGGCCTGCTCTCATCCCACTTGGGAAAATGGAATAGAGCCATCAAGTCACATAAAGTTCAATCATGCCTCCTCTCTGAGATTTCCCCCCATTCTCTTCATGTCCTTTCTTCCCGAAGGGGGTCAATCTTTCTTCCTCCATTATACAGCATAAGATCTGTTGGAGGGTTTAGGATTTCTACAGGAAGGGGCTTAAAGGTAGCAAACTGGAAGAGCATGCGACACTTACTGAGGTTGTGAATGTCCAGTGAAGGTTTTAGGATTAGTGAAGGTTATGTAGAGGGTTAAGGTGCCTCCATGACATCCTTTGGTAGCACCAAGTGTGAACTCATAGGGTTTACAACCTATAAAACATCCATAAAGGGCCTTTCTAGAACTGAAATGAATTTTATCTTTTTATCCTTCATAGAACGTAACAGAATGTAATGCTTTTCACTTAGGGTTGCTGAAAATAGAAAATAAGTTTTGAGCACATTTTGAAAATATTAGTGTTCAAAAACATCAGTTCTTCGTGTAAAGCATTAAGCTCAATCAAGTTTTTGGGCAAGTGAATTTCAAATCTGTTTTCTATTTTTTTTCTATAATTTAACCAAAAATAGCTTTGCTCCACCCACCCACCCCCACATATCTCTCTCTCTATCTTTCTCAATCTCTTTCATTTTAGGACTTGATAAAAACTGACCCTGACAACAATTTCTTAGGCAGGATGCCCAAAGTTTTCAGAACCACCTTTTGTTACATAGGCAGACAGAGAAACAAAGAGACTGTGAAGAATTTTTTTTTTTTAATGAGATCTTTATTTGTGGAAAATTTACTTTTGACCTTCTGTTTTTCACAAAAGATACAAAGTCTAGAGCTTATATGCAAATATTACTAGTGACTGCTAACTTAACCAGATTGAAAGATGAAGGATTTGCATCAAAAGAAAAAGCATATCCTTTCAAATATCTGTCCAGCTAACTTGTCATATATAGTATTTTCCGAAGTTGATGTAGGGGATTGCCATTTCTTTTCTTTTCTTTTCTTTTCTTTTCTTTTCTTTTCTTTTCTTTCTTTTCTTTTCTTTTTTTTTTAAGATTTATTTTATTTATTCGACAGAGATAGAGACAGCCAGCGAGAGAGGGAACACAAGCAGGGGGGAGTGGGAGAGGAAGAAGCAGGCTCATAGCAGAGGAGCCTGATGGGGCTCGATCCCACAACGCCGGGATCACGCCCTAAGCCGAAGGCAGACGCTTAACCGCTGTGCCACCCAGGCGCCCCTGGATTGCCATTTCTTATACGAGGTTTATTCTCCAGAGAAATAGAACCCATAGGATATAGAAGAATATATATAAAGAGATTTATTACGAGGGATTGGCTTATATTGTTACAGAGGCTAAGAAGTCTCATGATTTGCTCTCTTGCCACCAGGATAGGTGGTGTGGTTCCAGTTCAAGCCTAAGGCCAGAGAGACAGGGGAGCCAATGGTGTAAGTCCCATTCTGAATCCAAAGGTATAGGAAGCAAGAGCAGCAGTGTCTGAGGGTAGACAAGATGAATGTCCCAACACAAGCAAATTTACCCTTCCTCCTCCTCCTCTTTGTTTTATTTGAGCCTTCAGTGGATTGGATGTAGCCAATCCAGGCTGGTGAGGGCAGATGTTTGCTCAGTCTACAATTTAAATGTTAATCTCTTCCAGAAATACCCTCATAGACACATTGAGAAAAAAATGTTTTACCAGCTCTCTGAGTATCTCGTAGCCCCACTGAGTTGACGCATCAAATTGACCATCACACCAGCCCAGGAAATGACTTAAATGTGTGGAGCCAGGACCGAATTTGCAGCTGAGTTCTGGCTGCTATCACTATAAGCAAATGGGGTCTGGGTCTCTCGTATCTGAATCTTCAGGCTATAATCACTTGATAACTGTACAATGCCAGATGCTGTCCCTTGTTCTTCACTAATCTCCCCAAGCAGTAGGGGTATTTTTACTCCGGGTCCAAGATCTATAGCAATTGGGAGAGAAAATCAAACAGCAACCCTTTGGAGCAAGAACATTGGTTGGCTCACTCTTTTTACTCTTGACAGGGAATTTGCTGTCCCAGTGTTAATCTTTAAATTTTTCACTTGCAATTGGAATCATCACGTGCTCAAGGATGATCAAAGAGTGGTGGCCATGTTGCATCCCACACACCCCCCATTCCGTGAAGTGTTCTTCTTGTACCTGACTTCCCGGGTCCCTCACCCACTTGTGGTCATATATCTAAGATCCTACGTGTATGTCTACTTTTGTTCCAATGTCTCAGCTGCCTTCTTGGACCCTGCCTTGCATCTGTCAATCTGTCTCTGGATACCTGAGTCGTCTCTCTGAACACGGTCCAATAGCCCTACCACTCTATTTCACGGCACTTAGTTATATTTTCTTTGTTGTACTTAAACATCACTTGCTGTTTTCTTATTTGTTTGTTTCTTGGCTCTCTCCCCCTCCCCCCAACTAAAATGTAAGGACCGTGATTTTGGGGGCCTTATTTGTCTTGTTCTTTATTCTCTCTCCAGTACGTAGAACAACATTGTTCAATAACAGTGTAGTGAAAGAATCAGCCCCGTGCTGGGAAATGAGTCAAGGTACTCACTGCCTTTCTACCTGGAGTGTTGAGTGGTGACTTTCTGGACACCTTGGGGAACTGTTACTTCATGGAGTTGTGGTCCTAACAGCTTGTGTGAACACCCCATGAAGAGCGGGCTACACTTGGATGCCAAGACAACCTCAGAGCATCCACTATCACCTGAGTCTTAGCCAGCTTAGGTGGCTCTTGGGCCAGGTTCTTTTCTAGCAGGAAACATCTAGTTAGGGTCAGTGATTCAATGACATTGAGGTCATCACATCATGGTGACTCTGTAATCAGATGATAACCTTCATTAATTTTCCAAACATTGCTTTTACTTGCTTGCCTAACATATCTGAACAAGTATTATGTTCTTTCACATCGAAGTTTCATTTCTGTTGCACATAAATGTATTTGTGAAAGAAAACAGGCTCTGATCAAGCATTTTTACCTGTGTTTAAGGAGCCTCAGATCACCATCTGATAGAGAAGATGAAAGGGTTAAGCTCTTAAGTGGGAAGACAGGCTGCCTATTATGGAAGAAAAATAGGGCTGAGGGGGCCTTAGGGTCAGACTGGACCAACCACCCAGGTATCTTCACCTTTGGACCTAAAACCACGTACAGAACTTGTATATTAGTTACCTTAGATTTGGGTTCCCCAAAGTGTTTTCCAGAAGAACACTCTTCCTGTAAGATTTGTCTCAGAAGAAGGAACTCTGAAGTCTCATAAGTTTTGAGAAACCCGGATTCCAGGAAAACAGACAAATTGGTAAACCAGATTTAAATCTGTGTTTCCTAGATGACTCACCTTCGTAGCAGAGGAGAACGGTTAGCTAATACTTACTAACATTCCATGAGTTCTGTGTTCCCTGGAATACACTGTGGGAAACACTGCTGATTCAACTTCATAGAAATATAAATCAGCTGGAGGGCTCTAGCTAACATTTACCACATTTCATCCATAAAGAGCTCAAGAAGGAATTGAATTTCTGTGGAAAGCTCTTGTTTGTGGGATTTTTTGGTTCACCATAGTTTGGTCAAATCCTTTTCTAGGGACCATCTGTAAGCAGAACTATAAAGAACTGAATGACACATCTCTTTACATTGAGATCTTATTTATTTTAATATATGCCAGTTGTTGCTCTAGTTTTTATGCATTCTGATTGTTATCCCTTTGAACTTTTGCCCCAAGGCATTTTAATCATGATTGGTTCAATTGTGTAAATCCAATAAACAAATCTTGGCCAAGGTCCCTTGGAGGTATTATCTTGACATTTCTGAGTGTGTTTATAAAGCTCTTTTACCCAGTCATAGAGCCCTAGCTTTTGCCATGTGTTCTTGAATTCAAAGAAACCCACTGCTTTACAGAAAAAAAACATCTTAGATCACTTAAAAGCTCTTCATTCCTAAAAAGAACACATTTTTGATTGATCTTAAGTCTCTAATTTCCTTCGTATTTTTACCTTAAGAACACGCCTGGCAAAGGCATAGCCACAAGGAGTCAATTGCTACAACCACACTTCATTTTTATGTCTCTTTCCTAGGGATAATTTCCATGTCATCGACAATGTCTAAGTGTAGCCTAGACCAGAAGGGTATTTTCTACTGCCTTTAAATAGTTACTCTTATTTTGGGCACCTGGGTGGCTCAGTTGGTTAAGCAGCTGCCTTCGGCTCAGGTCATGATCCCAGGGTCCTGGGATCCAGCCCCACATCGGGCTTTCCCTGCTCTGTGGGGAAGCCTGCTTCTCCCTCTCCCTCTGTCTACCGCTCCCCCTTCTTATGCTCTCTCTCTGTCAAATAAATAAATAAAATATTTAAATTAAAAAAAATAGTTACCCTTATTTAAATGTAAAGATGTTCTTTTTCCTTTCGGTTGACACCGCCTCTGACCAGATGATACGTGTTGCTCAGAATTGCTCTTCTGCAATAAATAAACAAATGGGATGACAGTGGAGTTATTATGTATCACCCCAGGGTAATACACAAGCATAATTTGGGAGCTGCATCGAAGACGTGCTTCTCCCCCGATCTTTCCTTGCAATGATAAATATAGGTGGGATGTTTTATATTATTAATTAAGAAACTTGAGAAAATTATCATTTTAATAGCCCTTGTCTTCCTTTAGAAAGGGAGAAAAATGGGCCACTTATGTGAACATAATTTCATTTCTCCAAGCTGTTTAAGAGAGTTATTTTCATGTGGAATATTCACATCAGCTTGTAAACTGATATATAAGAACTTAAGTTAAAATGTTTCCACTCCATATACTCATGTGTAGCTCTGGTATTCATCCAAGAATTGGGCCCCTCACGATTATAGCATCTGTTTTTGTTTGGTTAATTTTATAATCTCAGATGTTTCCATAAATCCTGAATTAAAGAGAAAACTGCTGGGACCAATTTATGTGGGTAGGCTACATGTAATAGTATACCATCACTGTGTAAGGGTGTCTTGCTTTTTTTTTTTCCTTGTGGCTTGTTATTACGGATATCACATTTCAGCAAATGCTTCCATGCCTTAGAAAAAGAAAAGAAACAGTGGTGCTGCACAGAAAAATAGCCCATTTCCTCTTGTTTCAGTTAGATAATGATATTTGGAATCTAGGCCATTTGTGCCATTGGGAAGATGGTAACAAATGGGTTGGTCCCTTTTAGCTCTATCCTGAAATTTTCTACACAGTTCATAGATATTTCTGGTTCTTTAAATTAGTTCAGCGCACACTGACAAATGCTTTCCCAGGAGTGGGAAAAAAAAAGAAAAACAGTGTAAATAAACAGGAGAACCAGGGACACAGAAATAACTTGTTTTCTTCCTTTTATGTACTTCATTCATTCATTCATTCATTCATTCATTCAGAGACAGAGAACAAGCACAAGTGATCACATGAGCCCAGGGGGAGGGGCAGAGGAAGAGGGAGAGAGAATCTCAAGCAGACTCCCCCTGAGTGCAGAGCCAGATGTGGGGCTCGATCTCACAACCCTGAGACCATGACCTGAGCCGAAATCAAGAGTCAGATGCTTAACTGACTGAGCCACCCGGGCGCCCCTTTCTTATGTGTACTTCAAAGAAGAATGGAGACAATGAAAATGTGCAACACTGTCCAAAGGCCAAAATATTGCATCTTTCCATGTTGCTAGTCAGATGTGTTCGTTGTTTTCAGGTCCCTTCAGAATATAGGGTACAACTTCCAAGACAGTACCTGGAGCTTTGAACAAGTTAAATATTTATTCAACCATTGGAAGGGTATTTAAAAGAAATCTCATGAGCACTGATGAAAATGGAATCACAAATGAAAAGAAGCATCTCTGTTGGCTCCTGCTCCTTTGCTCTCGAAGTGAACCCCTCCTTTGAGTTGTGCTCATTTGTGGATGAATAATTTGGGGGAACTCCACTGGAGGATTGATATTTTTAATTGAAGGCTAAAAGCCTGCTAGTTCTCTCTCTCTCAGATCATAATAATTTTTCTCAATAAAATGATGTTATTTATCTAATTTTCCTTTAGAAGACAAAGGAACTTTTTCAAAATGGCTCCAGTTCTTTTATAAAAATTAATTGATGGCATTCATTTAAGTCTAACTTCTGAATTTTTAATTTTGGAATTTTATGTGCTTTGGAGAACACCGTTTCCTCTTTATTGAGAAATGTAATATAATTTCATTTATCATTATAACTCGGAGGGATGCCCTTAAAATAATACATTATCTTTCAGTCAGCTTTCACCAACTAGTTACTTGAGTTTTGGTTATTTCAGATAAGAACTTGCCATTTTATTTAGGGAAAACTTTGTAGTAGTCAGTTTTAGTTATTAGAAAGCTGTAAAAGATTCTGCAGGAGAAAGTAGCAGAGCTGTAAGGTAAGAAGGGGTGGGACAGGGTTATGGCTCTGAAGTGTGACAGAGAGGAAACATTTAGTCATAAGACCATACATGAGGTAACTCAGATCCCCGAGCTCAATATAAATGATAATAATGTTGAAGGTGTCCGAAGAGGATGAAGGGGAAAACCAGTGTAGCCTGCCTAACATGGTGTCTGGGAGAAATACACTATATATAGAACTGAAAAATACATATAATATTAAAAACAAATGATTTTTCCAGGATGACATAGTACCAAAAACTCCTACAGATTTTCAAGCCTTTCTTGGCCAAGGCATGTGTGATCTAGATAGGACTAAAAATGCCAAAGAAAATGAAATCCTTCTACCTTTATATTCTAATATGCTCTTTCAAGACAGTCTAAAAGAGAATATACGCTATTTAAGCAACTATAGGAAGGAAGGTGAAAAGGATCAATAATATTCCAATTACTATTTATATTATTGGAACCCGATTCAGTTGACAAGCAGTTAACGCAGGTCTACTACAAGGGTTCCTAGCAATATTTTAGATATGCACCAGAGTTTCTCAGATTCTGGACTTCTACCTAAAATTTGAGGGAGAAACTTCGAAGAAGCATCGGAGAGCCAGAGAGCTGAAGTATTGTTAGTATTATTCCCAAAGGGTATTAGACTGTGTCCAATTAGGAAGTTTCACTTCTCTACCACAGATATCCAGGAAAGAGAGACAGATTCTAGAAAATATTTATTGTTTCTCTTTTCTTCTTTGGACATACTTCTGGAAGTCGGTGATGGCACCTAGTTCCACTTCTGGCTTCTGGATAAAGCCATACCTTTCTTTCCTTTCTAGGACTAAGGAAAAGAGCAGATTTAAGAGACATTAAAACACGATTGCATTCCTTAGGTCACAAGAAATATTTCTTTGCAGCTTAATTGCAGTAGAAGACAGCTCAATTTAGTACATAAATTATATAGATTATTCATGTATTCATTATATAATTACACTGATGAGTTTATACAAATGACTTAAGCATTGCCACATACACAGTTGGATATGTTTACACAAATGGAAAGGTTACACACCGCCTCTCGAACTTTTAATGAGTCCTGATCAGCCGTTGGCAAGCAGAATGCATTGTTAGAGACCCAAAATGGTACACTAATTGTGAAATGGTGGCTCTTTCGTTATTTGTGCTGAGAGCAAGTAATGACCCAGGGGGCAGAGCCAAGAGCCCCGTACATAAGCCATGAGCCAAGAGAACAATGAATCAGGGAGTTATTCCCAGAGGGCGGAGCTGGTCCCTAATCAAGTAACATTCCCTGTTCCCGGAGTACGGGGCCCTAAAAATAGGTCCTTGACCGTATTTCAGAATTGCTATGGAGCATTGGCTCTGCATACCTTCCATTGTACCCTTTCTTGAACAGGAGTGTCTATTATGGTGATCCTACCCTGCCTGTCACTATTGCTTTCTGCGTGTGTGTGGGGGGGGGTGATGGGGGGAGGCAGGATATCTGGTCATTGTAGTTCACAAATGAAGAAGAGCTGTACTTGAGCAGGTGTGTGTGGGTAATGGAATTATGGAGGCTTGTCCTTATCTGGAACAGATTTAATGATGACATCGTGATTTTGAGCTGATACTGTAATTGAATGAGACCTGGGGGTCTAGGGAGGGGGATAGTGTGTTTCACATGTGCCAGGCGCCTGCACTATTGTGGCCAGAGGCTGAAATGTAGTTGTTTGTTTCCAAAGATGAGACTGCAACAATTCCTGTCCTCTATTTGTATACCTTGTCCATCAAGAAGTACAATCCCTTTCTCCCTGAACCTGGGTTGGCTTTATGACTTACTTTGACCAACAGAATGCTATGGAAATGGTGCTGTGCATTCGAGAATCTGGGCTTTAAGGGGCAGCTGGCAGCTTCTGTCTTTATTTGGTCTACACTTGCTGCTATGACGGATCCCAGCCCAGGCTCCTGAATGATGAGAGACCATGTGGAGAGAAGGGGCACAGCCCTCCCAGTGTTTTAGCTGAGCCCCCCGCCCCCAAGTCAACATCACTGAATTCCAGTCTGTGAGCAAGCCCTGGAAGACCAACAAAAGAACCACCCAGCCAGCCTACAGAATGGTGAACAACAAAACATCACTTCTGCTTGAGGCCACTGAATTGTGGCGTAGTATGTGACCCAGCAATGAGTACCTAGAATGCTAAGTGTTCCCATCCAGATTTCAGACATTTCTAGCCAAGTCTGGGAAACTGGTGAAATATGCCTGACAGGATATGATTGAAAAAATACTTTTTTGGTTAGAGGAAAATGAGACAAGGGGTTTTTATATATAGGGAGAAAGGAAAGGGAGAGCCTGGAAGGAATGGGAAAAACAGCACTGTCTGCTCAAGACTTTGGGCTGTAAGCCTGGACTCCTGATAGTGTCCCGTGGGCAGAGAGGGTGGCAGGAGGTAACAGAGGGCACTTGGACATGCAGCTTGTTGCCGGTGTGACAAAGAGTGACTTGGACATGGCGCCAGTGTGATGGGTTTCTTCTCAATTCGTGTGTGGAACAGGAACACAGCAGTGTTCTGGCTCTTTGGATATTCACCACTTCGTGGGTGTGGGAGGGTCATGCCTGGATGCGGATGTCACTCTGGGTGGGTAGATTGGGAAGAGGTGGTATGGGCCCCTCAGGTGGCTTCATGGAAGTATTAGTGAGCAGACCCTGGAACATGAGAAGATCTTCCATAAGCTCCCCAAACTCTGCTCCCCCTTCTCCTGAAACAAGCTGGGTTAGAGTTTGAGGTACCTCCGTTAGCATGTGGGCAACAGAATGGTGAAATTGGATTATTATTGTTGAGAACCATTTGACCTTATTTGAACTCCTCTGTTGGTGACTCCTAGAAAACCCAGGCCATATCATAATATTTGTATTTATATTTGTAATTCTATTTAATATATATTATCTATATAACAATACACAAGTATATACCTAATTGTAGTATCTTTTGCAATATCAAGTTCATTTCATGCACATTATGTCTTTGAAATGCCTGACCACCTTGTGAAGTATATAGAGCAATATTATTTTCTCCTTCTTGAGAGAAAATCATCTTAAATAAGCGATTAAGGGACTTTCCCAATATTACAAACTAAAAGCGATAGCACCAGGACTTGACCTTGGTTCTCCTAATTCCAGTAATCAGTAGAGGGTTAGTGGTTATGTGCCAGATTGGATGTATGTCTGTAGGTATTGACTTTGGAATTTTACCTATGTGCCTATCAGTACACACATGCATTTGCATATGTACAAACACGGACACATTTATTCTGAAGACACAGGCTTTCTTATCACAGGCTTAAATGAAGAATAAAATAACAATATTATTGGGATATAAATTACTATCTTATCAGGAAAAAAGTATACCCCCCACAAAATTTCCTCCAATATATATGCTAACACAATACATTAAGCATATTTTTGCTCACTCTTAGGTACTCATTTCTCAAAAATTATTCTCCCACCTTTCTGGCATCTACTATAGTTTTTTTTTTTTTTAGGTTCAGTCACTACTGATATAATGTTGTCTAGCAAAAAGGTTATGCATCAACAGTTTCCACTGAAATAAGCTGTCATCAGCACATTTCCTTATGAAATAATATTCATTAAAAATAGGATAGTCTCTCAGCTGAAGTGACAGCTCATCGCCTTGTCAATTTTCTATAATAATATACACTTTACAATCCAGTGTTAACAAGACACAAGGTAGCATTTCAGTCATCTTACTATAGTGTCAAAATGGAGACTAGATATACTGTGTTCAAAGAAAAGGTGCCAATTAAATGTATTCTCTCTCCAGTCAGTGCTCCAATCCCATACAATAATGTGATCTGTAGCCTTGTTATCCAGTATTAGATACTAGTGTTCAACCACATACAGTTTCTCTTTCTCTCTTTCCTTTTTCAATATTAACCCTAAGCATATTGTCATAACTGCTACAAGACTTGGCAGGGGGATTGCCAAATCAGGGAATATTGAGACCTTGAGCCTAGGTGGATGGATGAGAATGGAGAAAAAAAGCAGAACATTTATTATACAGGAGGAAGCATAATATATACAATGAACATGTTGGGAGTGTGTCACAGCAAAATTGAAATCTTTACCACTGGCTAGCTGTCTGCATTCAGGTACATCATTAACTTTTTCAAGCCTCAATTTCATTTTATGAAAATGGGGATATTAATTCAACCCAATTAGGGGGCTGGGGGTGGATATGAGGATTACATGGGATGATGTTTGTAAAGGATTTGGCCTAAGGAATGCTAGCTCTATCCATGTGCCTCACTTAAAAGATGTCATTCCATTGAGAAGTGACTTCTTGGTCCTACAGCTGCTCTGAATGCTTGAAGAGGTTTCTCTCTTCATTTTTCAACAATCTGTGTTTTTCTTTGTATTCGAAGGAAATGCTTGTAGGTCACTGCACTAACTGAATATGTGGCTTGAAGTCTTTCATCTGCTTGGAAAAATTCCGAGTTATTAAAAAAAATGCTTCTAGCCCCTTCTCTTTCTCCTTCCCTTCTAAAATTCCGGTTATGTTTATGCTAGTCTTTAGCACTGATTCTAGTATCACTTACGTACCTTTCTCTATTTTCAGTTCTTAATTCTGCAGCCTGACTAAACCTCTCTTTAGCTATGTCTAATTTGCTGGTAAACTCCTATATTGCATTCTTTTTTCTCTAACATTTTGTTATGAAAACACTGAAACACACAGAAGAATGAAAATTTTTTTACATGGAACACTAATATATCCATCAACTCTAGTCTATCATTAATATTGTATTATACTTGCATTATCATGTATCTCCTTACCCATCTCTGTCTCCATTCATCAATCCATCTTACTCTTTAATGCATTTCAAATTAAAACTCAGACATCAGTACACTTCCTTCTGAATTTCAGCACACACACTATTGGAGTTCAGCATTTGTTTCTAGTGTGGGTTTTGTGGGTGTTAGACTTTACATACAATGAAACACATAAATTATTACTATTCAGTTGCTGAACTTTGATAAATGCAAATGCTTGTGTTAACCCACCCCCTATCGAGATATAGAACATTATCATCACCCCAGGAAGTTTCCTCATACCCCTTCCCAGTCAATCCCAACTTCCACACCCATAAGCAAGCACTGTTGAGTTTTTTCCACCATAGAATGGCCTGTTCTAGAGCTTTCTATAAAGTGAATTCTACAGTGTGTCCTTCACGTAAGGCATTTTTACTCATTTTCACTCAACATGATACTTTTGAGATTCATCTATCTATTTATATGTAAAGTCTTTTTAGGTTCATTTGTTTAGCAGTTTCATTACTTTCCTAGGGTGGGCACAAAAAACACCACAAATTGAGTGCCTTGAAACAATGGATGTTTATTGTCTCAGAGTTCTGGAGACCAGAAGTCTGAAATCAAGGCATTGGCAGGGCCGTGCTCCCTGATACTTCTAGGGTAGATTCCTTCTTGCATCTTCTAACATTTGGAGTTTGCCAGCCACCTGCAGCATTCCTTGGCTTGTAGATGCATCACAGTAGTCACATGACTGTCTTCTCCCTTTGAATCTTCATACCCTCTTCCCTCTGAGTTTCTGTCTTTGGTCCAAATTTTCCCCCCTTTCATAAAGACACCAGTCATATTGGTCATTAACTTCATTTTTAACTTAATTATCTCCATAAAAATCCCATTTCCAAGTAGGGTGAAATTCTAAGGTATGGGGGTAAGGACTTCAACGTATCTTTTTTGGAGGATACAATTCAACCCAAAGAGTAGGTCATTCCCTTTTATCATGGAATAGTATTCCACTGTATGAATATTTTATAGTTTATTTTTAGTTTGTTCTGTTGACGGACAACTAAACCCATTGCAGTTTTTAGATATGACGAAGCTGCTATAAGTACCCTTGTTCAAGTCTTTTGGTGATTGAATGTTCATTTGTCTTAAATACTTGGGTGTGGAATTGCTGGATCATAGGAAAAACATATGCTTTAATTTTATAAAAAACTGTCAAATCTTTCTCCACAGATTTTATACCATTTTGTATACCATCTAACAATGCGTGACAATTTTGGTTGTTCTACTTTGTCACTGTCACTTACAACATTATTATTGTTTTATGTAGTTTTTTGTTTATTAAGATTTTATTAGTGTTAAAACAGCTCTGCCTCATACAATGGGTGACAGTGGAAATCTGTCCAAACTCGATTTCTCTATGCAGCCTACAAAAAAAAGAAGAAAAAAAAAAAAAAGGGAGAACTAAGAACCCTGTAGCAGTGGCAATAAATACAAGCCCTGGGTAGTAGGAAATTGGCTTGTGTATCACTCGGCACTGAGCACAGAGCCCGATGGGGGAGGGGTGTCCATCTCACAACCCTGAGATCAAGACCTGAGCCAAAACCAAGAGTTGGATGCTTAACCATCTGAGCCACCCAGGCGCCCCAGAACCAACTTATTTCTGATACTTATTCCTCCCCTCCGCAAATCAGAAACAACCCCCACCTCACTGAACCTGTGTCTGCAGGTGGAGGGGCTTTAAACTTGGGGGTGGGCTTGGAGAAAATGGAGGGGTGGGACACTCAGCTTGTCTAACAAGTCACAGGGTCTGTGAGCATTTCCATGGGGAGGGGGATGGGCCTTCTTGGCTGTTATCTTCCACCAAATCCTTGGGAACGATTCTGAGAAAAAGGCATTAGCTGGAGAACATCCACTTTCCAGGCCTCTGGCCTCAAGGCCAGTCTCGCCAAGACCCTTTGCGGTAGGGGGGTGAGGCTACCACACATGGTAAGTGCTTTGCTTCTCAGAATGCAGGGGAGAATGGGGAGCTGCCCAGCCTGGAAGTGTGCCCCCTCACCACTCTGAATGTAGCAACAGTCACTGGCAGCTCAAACTGAAAGCAGAAATCTTTCTCCAGATCTTGTCACACGTGTTGATCCTAATGTCCAGTTGTGTTGATTTGTTTAAACTCCATTCATGGAGCCCTCTAGCATCTCCCAGGTCCACCACTAAGATGTGACAGACAAACTCAGTAAGGATATTTTTCTGTACTCCTTTGAAAGAATCTTTAAAAAACAGAAAAACCCAAAAAACTGTATTTGCTTTAAATGAAAACTCTCTTAGAATGCAAACAGCAAGCCAGCATGGAGCCTGGCCACCTGCAGAGGGCCACCAGCAAGGACTCTGCCAGGGCACTCAAATGAGAAGTTTTCTTCTAAAACCTAGTCTCCTTTCAATAAAAGAGAAGAGAGAATAGAACAGAGGAAAGGCCTATGTGAGATGAGGGTCTCCTTCCCTCTGCCCTAGCCACAGATTCACGCGTGGCTGCGTTGGCGTGGGGCCTCCCTGACCAAGGGCTGGCAGAGGGTTCTCTGGCTGGATCCCTCGGGCTCCACCTTCAGTCTCCCTTCTCCTTGCCCTGCTGGCCAGTGGTGGGTGCTCCCTCTGTTTCGGCTCTTCTGTCCCTCACTTGCTCCTGTCCTCCTGTTACTGACACTTGTCCTTCAGTTCTAGCAGCAGAAAACAGGTATCTATCTATCTATCTATCTATCTATCTATCTATCTATCTATTATCTACTATCTATCTATCATCTATCTATCTATCATCTATCTATCCATCTATCATCTATCTATCTATCTATGTATCTATCTATCTATCGCTCAGAATAAGATACTGACCAACGAAGTCCCCTTCTAGTATTGGGACAGCCCCATCACTCCACCGTGCTGATAGGAGGGGTCTTGGAACAATGCCTCATCAATGTGTGACTTATCACCAAGGTAACTGTCCTGGGACAGCTCAGGCTGGCTCCCCTGGGACGGTTGGCTCCTGAAGATTCAGCCCTGAGCCAAGGTGTCCTGTGAGAACAGCTGAAATGCCACCTCCTGGCTGGCCTGGCTGCCAGGAAGATTCCTCTGGCTGAGCCCAGGAAGCCCAAAGCTGTTCTTCTGGCATTCCTCCAGGACCAGTCTTGCTTTGGGGGTTCCCTGGGTCTGTTTGTCCAAAATACCCCAGTGACAACATAGGGTGCGTAAGCAGGTTGAAGGAGGGGGTGGGGAAAGTTCGAAGGGGGGGTGGCTGGGGATGGCACCAGTCATGCCCATCTGGTCATGGGTCTGCAAGTTCACATTCCAGGGCCAGCTTTGGCTATTCTGATCACGGACTGATCCTGGGATCACAGCCTCCTGGGGTCATACATAACTCCTGGGTAGAGGGCAGTGACCAGCTACCGGGGCTTGCTGAACTGTGTGAGGCTCTCCCACAGATCGGGAGGCTCTCCCATATTGTTCAGGGGCCCTTCCATCAGCACCTTCTGTTCTTTGTAGTAGTTCAGCAGGTGGTTCCAGAACAGCTGTGAGGACAGGGCCTTTGATTGCCTACGATAATGACCTCATATCATGCTTCGGTCAGGGCATTGTGAAGCTGTCTGGGGTTGTTTAAAAATCCAGTGCTCGTTAGCCCCTATGCAGGAGAGTAAGATTAAGTCCTTGTCCCACCCCTGGAACGTGTCCATGTGGGCCGACTCCACCTCCTGGTAGAGCTTGGTGTGAGGGGAGCCACTGAGCTACATGAATTAAATGAGGTCAGAGTGTCAGCCCTGGTTAAGGGCATGATGAGGCCGATCTGGTCTGGCTTGGCGCCTTCCTTCAGCAGCTTTGTGGTGATCTACTCTGTGTGCAGATCTTCCTTCCTGTTCAGGGAGGAGGTACTTCCGCGGGCAATCTCCTCTGGGCTCTGGGTCCTCTAGAACATCAGTTTATCAGGTTGGGGTCACTGGAAGTCATATCCCTTCTTCCTAAGGTCTGCTGCAGTGATGCCTTTCTGAAGAGAGAATTCGTAGATGTCGGACGGGAGGACGCTGAGGGTAGGGTGCATCATGATGGATCAGGAGGTGGGTGAGGTGGATGGGACAGACGCCCAGCACCTCGAGCTGCTTGAAGAGTGGCATAGCCCAACGTGGTCTGCCATTTTGCACATCACCATGGAGCCCAGCTGGCAGTGGTCACCCATGAAGATGAGCTGGTTGACTCCGAGGACCATGGGGCCATGCACTCTAGCTCAGTGGCCTGGGTGTTCCCTTCAATTAAAATGGGCCCCAGTTGCCTACACCTCCACACACATCTGTGTTCATGAGCAGCTCCCTTTCCATGGCGAGCTTCAGCATCAGGTATGGCTCCTCTTCTGCAGACAACAGCTCCCCAGCCTTCTCCTTCAGTTGGTGCAGCTTCTGGAGCTCAGCATACTAACCGTGTTCCTGACCTGGTTGTACAGGGACGGATAGGATACTGAGTCCTGAAGCAGAACAGCATGACTGTCAGCCGGGTCTGGTAAATCTTCTCAGTCAGCTGATGGACGACTGTATCAGTTGGATCACAGAAAAGCAGGGGTGCATTACTTTGCCCAGTCAGTTAGCAGCTGATGGGGGCCAAGGTAACCATCTTCCTGGTGCCTGGTGGNACTAACCGTGTTCCTGACCTGGTTGTACAGGGACGGATAGGATACTGAGTCCTGAAGCAGAACAGCATGACTGTCAGCCGGGTCTGGTAAATCTTCTCAGTCAGCTGATGGACGACTGTATCAGTTGGATCACAGAAAAGCAGGGGTGCATTACTTTGCCCAGTCAGTTAGCAGCTGATGGGGGCCAAGGTAACCATCTTCCTGGTGCCTGGTGTTCCTGCATCAGGCTCATTGGTCTTCGTTGTGCAGTCTTTATGGTATAAACCTGAAGACTGGTTCAGGGGGGCATCCTCGTGGGCTGAAGTTCTTGGGCAGCTGAGATCTGATGATAACGTCCTCCAGCTGGTGGCTGATGTAGCCCCACATGGAGGTCTCCTCCAGGGCAAACATTTTCGGTGCACTCTGCATCCTGTTGAACGAGGTTGACTCCCACCTGAGACCCACCTGCAAGTTATGATCATCTCCACGGGCACGCCCAAACTTGTGCAGCTCATTGGTGATGTCATCCCCACAATTAACAGGGACCTTGATGACGTGGCTGATGGCTTTCCACAAGGGATGNTCTGCATCCTGTTGAACGAGGTTGACTCCCACCTGAGACCCACCTGCAAGTTATGATCTCCACCACGGGCATGCCCAAACTTGCGCAGCTCACTGGTGATGTCATCCCCACAATAACAGGGACCTTGATGACGTGGGTGATGGCTTTCCACAGGGGATTCCAACCACGTTTTCCTTTGTAGGCGGGCGTATCTTGTTCCCTTGAGTAAGCCGCACATCTCAACCAAATTAGGACTAAATCCTCATTACCAGAGGGCTGATAACTCAATCTGGGGCGAAGTAAAGTAGGCATTTGTCTTCTTGTTAAGGACTCGGTCCCACCTGACTGTGATGTTATGCTGAGACTGGGACTCTTTTAGGTTTCTTATGCTAGTTGGCCTGCACCTAGATAAGGGGACCAACTTGCTCTGGTGCTGGTAAGCGTCCTATGGCAGGAGGACGCTCTTTGGCTCTTCTCCACCTCCAGCTTCTCCAGGTCTTCCAAGCTGGCGGAAGGATTTCCCTGGCGGAAGGATTTCTCGACCGCAGCACCTCCGCGTGGTTGCTTATCTGCGGCGTGGCCATGTGCCCGCCCACAGCTGCTCCTCCTCAGAAGGGATCTTGACTCATCATCGCGCGAAGCAGCCGTCCTGCCTCGGGGGCTGCCACTCCGCGCTGTTCCAGTTCACGTCCCTGAAGCTTTTCTGACTGGCCCAGGGGGGGTCCACGCAGCAGCAGCACAACCCAGTTGGCCTTGGCAGCCATGAAGCGGTGGAGGAAGACATTGTGGCACCAAAGTTATAACCTCCAGAGCCGGTTCCCAGAGAGGCCTGTCCTTGCGGCAAGTCGCCTCTTTGCACCCCGGGAGGTGACTTACAGTGTGGCTGTAACGGGCGTTACAGACCCACTTCGTGCTGGGATCACAGTAAGTCATGCTAGCACTACTGTGTATTCTGCAGGAACTGATACATATTCCAAGTTCAACTCGGTGAAAAACTGGCTGGTCTAGACCGCACTGTTATCCACGGACCTGGGACCCAGGATGACTTGAGTGCCCCGACCTGCGCCTGGAGCTGTCAGGGTCACTGCACCCGCCCGTGTGAGCGGGAGGGACTGTGGCAGCCACTCCTGACCCGGGAATCTCTGCGCCTGGCTGGGAAGGGGGAAGTCCGTCAACTTGAACTCGGAGCCATGCAGCCGAGTAGCTCGTCCTCCTCGGTGTCCAGCAGGGTGAGCGTCTGCGAACTGGGCCCTTAGGTCTCCCCGTGCATGGTGAAGCTGGATGGAGCCCCCGGTCACGCCCCGCATGGCCCTGGAGGCAGCGCTCACGCCCTTGGACTGGACGGAAAGGCCAGCGGGGAGCCGGGCAAGCGGTGCCCACCGAACCTCCGAGCCTCTGCCCGCCTGAGGCTCCCTTCCCTGCAGAAACCGCAGCCTCTACCGCCACCACCTGCTGTGAGTAGTTTTAATTTTACTTATTCTGGATGGTGTGAGATGGTCTCGATGGCGTTCCCGATTCCAGATAGTATTGTTTTTTTAGTCTAAGTTTTAGAATTTCCATTTTGTTCTTTTGATATGAATTCCAGTTTTCTGGTTAATTTTTCCATCTTGTCATTGCTCGTGATACCCTAATCACAGTTAAAATCTATTTCTGAAAACCAGTATCTGGGTCACCTGTGCGTCAGTTTTCATTGCCTTTTTTTCCTTATCCTTTATTTCGTATACCTGGGACATTTTTTTATTGAGTTATGGAAATTATGTATAAAAATTACAGAGGTTCTGGGGGGAAAATGGTATCTTTCTCTAGAGAGGATTTCTTTAGCTTCTGGCAGGCAATTAGAGTAGGCATGGATTACTTTAATCCAAACAGGTTGAGCTGATTCACAGCTGGGTTTCAGTCTTTGTAAGGCTGGTCGATTTTTTTTTTCTTTTTTCTTTTTTTTAGTAGTTTCCCCCTCACTTTTATTGAGAAATAATTGACCTACATCACTGCATAAATTTAAGGCATACAGCTGATGGTTTGATTTACATATATTATGAAATAATTAGCACAATAGGTTCAGTTAACTTTTATCCTTTCGTATAAATAGAATACAAGGAAAATAAGAAATAAAGACACAATTCTTGTAATAGGAGCTCTTAAGATTTTCTCTTAACAGCTCTCCTATATACATATAGCCGTGTTAGCAACAGTCATCATGTTAAATGCTACACCCATAGTACTTGTTTATTTTATAACTGAAAGTTTGTACCTTTCGATCACCCTCCCACCTTCCTCCAATCCCCCTGCCCTCCATCTTTGGTAACCCCAAGTCTGATCTGTTCTTCTCTGTTACATTTTCTTTTTTTAAAGATTTTATATAAGTGAGAGCATACAGTATTTGCCTTTTTTGTCTGACTTTTTCACTTAGCATGATGACTTCAGGGTCTACACATGTTGTCACAAAATGGTAGGATTTCCTTGTTTTTATATGGGTGAATAGTATTCTGTGTGTGTGTATCACAATTTA
Organism: Ailuropoda melanoleuca; assembly: GCF_002007445.2. Lineage (NCBI taxonomy): Eukaryota > Metazoa > Chordata > Mammalia > Carnivora > Ursidae > Ailuropoda > Ailuropoda melanoleuca. Next base: position 14,723,258 of record NC_048220.1, on the reverse strand, counting down.
TCTGTTGGTGGACACTCAGGTTGTTTCCATGTCTAAGGTATTGTAAGTAATGCTGCTATGAACATAGGGGTGAGGGACTTTTTTCAAGTTAGTGTTTTCATTTCCTTCAGATATAGTCCTGTGGAATTTCTAGACCATATGGCAGTTCTTTCTAATCTTTAGAGTATTCTCCATACGGTTTCCCCCCGTAGTGGCTGTACAAATTTACATTGCCATAACAGTATAAACAGTGTGCAGGGGTTCCCTTTTCTCCACACCCATGCCAGCCTTTATCTCTTGTCTTATTGATGATGGCCATTTTAATAAGGTGCAAGGTAGCATCTCATTGTAGTTTTAACTTGGATTTCCTTAATGAGTAGTGGTGTTGAAGATCAGGATGGTCTATTTCTAGTTTAACTTCACTCTTAGACTATAGTCCTTCTGGAGTTAAATCGAAAACTTGGGGCTTTTATCAGAACCTTATATGTGTCTACACTATTGGATAAACAGGATGTAGAGACTTTGGGTATAAAGAGTACAGTGTTTGTGCTTTTAGTAGTATATCATAGATCATTTATGCAGGTCAAAATGATATGTATTTACAATTGTTTCATAATTTGAACTGAAAGAAAATTTAGCCAGAGCCTTCTAGCTGAAATCAATTTAGGAAAATACTGTAAATATTTTTTAAAAATGTAAAGATGGATACAATCTGTGAACACATAGAGGTTCCGAGTAGATAAACTGGAACTGCAAAAAGGTCAAATGGAAATTTGAGAAATTGACTGAAGGTCACAGCAACAGATGGGACGATGAGGAAAGATCTGTGAACTTGCCGGTAAGTCAGTAGAAATAAACAAAAACAAAGCCCAGAGTAAAAAAAAAAAAAAAAAAAAAAAAAAAAAAAATCCATTGACCTCTTTATTATAAGACAATATCAAGACATCAACCATACCTGTAATTGGAATCATAGGATTGGGGGGAGGGGAGATTGCATTAGAGAAAAGTATTTGGAGAAAAAAGGGTGAAACGTTTTCCAAATTAAAATTTATGAAAGCTTAATTATTTATTTAACATAAAAGCTCAGTATGATTTGCAGGGTGAACTTTTCTTACCTAGCAAACTGATTTGCCATTTGAAAGTGGGTTTTTAAACTTTATTGAGGTATAATTGACCAAAACAAGTATGCATATTTTAAGTATACAATTCAGTAAGATTTGATAAGTGAAGATACTCCTCCAAATTTACTTCTGCCCATTTGTAATTTCTTTTCTTAGTCCCTCTCCCTGGTTCCAGGCAACCAATGATCTGTTCTGTTACTAAGCGTGAGTTTACATTTTCTAGAATTTTCCATACATGGAATAACCATGGTATGTACTTCTTTTTTGATTTTTTTTCTTTCACGCATATGTTTTGGAGGCTGACCTATGTTGTTGTATCTATCGGTAGTTGGTTCTTATTTATTGCTGAGTAATACAATTCTCTTTAGAATTACTAGAAGCTAGTAGAATTAGGGTGTGGTGCTAGAACGGTGTTTGCCTCTGGCAGAAGGGTGAGGACATGACTTGGGAAGGGCCTCGAGGGAAGTTTCTGTAGTGTGGTTGCTGTTTATAGGGTGTGCACATTTGTCAGAACCCATTCGACTGTATTAAGATAGATGCATTTCACTGTGTGTAATTTGTACATCAGGAGAAGGAAAAAAACAGGGAAGGAAAAATAACCAGGGGCACTGCCCAATTGTCATCCTCGTTTGTTGATATTCTTGTGTGCTTGAGTTCGAGATTTTTTTTTCACATTTCTGGTTAGCCAGAAGTACTATCTTTGGACATATTTTTAAGGCATTTCCCTGTGATTTTACTCTTTTGTGAAAGCAAATTTAAGTGTATTTTATGACAGCCTTTATCAAAACACTACAGCAGTCCTTACTTCTCCTGGGCTGTTCCTATGGAAATGAAATGAAACTTAGTAGATCTCTGATGATGCCCAATATGTTATATATTAGGTTGGAGTTGCTAATGTTGAGGCACCATGTTAATAACTTTTTTCTTTAGTAGTAAAATGTGATAAAGTATCTTGCATCCCTTCCATAAGAGTGCCTTAAATTTTGTCATAAAAATGAAGAGACAGGGTGCCTGGGTGGCTCAGTCCCTTAAGCTTCTGCCTTCACCCTGGGATCGAGCCTCACATCTGGCTCTCCACTCAGCTGCCAGTCTGCTTCTCCTTCTCCCTTTGTGATCTCTCTCACTTTTGCGCTCTCTCAAAAAAATTTTAAAAAATCTTTAAAAAAAAAAAAAAAGACATTCATACTATTCCAACTAATTGGCATATTTTAATTGAATGGCAATTAATGGAAGTTTGGGCATTCATTTATTCAGAGTTTTCTTAACTTTCTTTTAGAGTAGGTGCAAGATTTTTTTGTGCTTTACCTACTCCCAGATACCTGTGGTCTTTCTCATAATAAATACTGGTTTGTGTAGAAAAGCGGTTACATTCTATATATGACTCGGTATACATAAGAAACATACTATATTAGGCTATATATAATTAAGCTGGGAATATCACTGAATATGCTCAGTGTTATACTCAATATTAAGGTATATATAAGTGAAGCCAAGTGTGTCAGCTTTATCAGAACCTACTGGTGCCCGGACCAGCTCTTGTAACAGACCCTTTTCCGAGTACGTTCAGTCTGCTGTTTCATTTAAATACCACTCATAACAACAGAGAAGAAAAATGTACAGTTAGCATCCACGTGTATTTGAAGAATAATCAGACAAGTCTGTAGTGCCCCTGGCTTGAGTTTGGCTTCTGTAGGGTTTGGATCATTATGACTTTACAATTCAAACTCAGGACAATCATCGCCATTTAGTGGTAATTTATCTCCAGACCCGCTCTTCTTGCCTCAAAATTCCATCATCCAATGCTCTGAATCATTCAGGATAGGACCAAGACCCTCAGTGCTATGACACGTTCATGCTACTGGGAAATCCAGCATCACTGTTTTGAATAGAAGAAACTCTGCGGAGCCTACTTCCCTTGGTCCTAGAAAACTTTCAAACCCCTTGGCTTATGGGCTTCTCTGAAGAATGGCCCTTTTCTTTTTTTTTCTTTTCTTTTTTTAAGGGTGGAGAGGGGCAGAAGGAGAATCTTAAGCGGGCACACCACACCCAGCATGGAGTCTGGCACAGGGCTCAATCTCAAAACCCTGAGATCATGACCTGAGCCGAAATCAAGAGTTGGATGCTTAACTCACTGAGCCACCCAGGCGCCCCAAGAATGGCCTCTTTCTGTACCCTGACCTTGCTTCTGCTTCTCTCCCCTTTGCTCACCACTCCAGTTGCTCAGATATTCTCTCTGACCCTAGGGGCTGATGAACTCATTGTTGTGTTCTGGTACTTAGAATATTCTTCCTCAGATAATCCATCCACAAGGCTGGATCTTTATTATCCCTGAATCTCATCTTTTTTTTTTTTTTAAACATTTTTATTTATTTATTTATTTATTTACTTGACAGAGACAGACAGCCAGCCAGAGAGAGAGAGAACACAAGCAGGGGGAGTGGGAGAGGAAGAAGCAGGCTCCTAGCGGAGGAGCCTGATGTGGGGCTCGATCCCACAACGCTGGGATCACACCCTGAGCCGAAGGCAGACGCTTAATGACTGTGCCACCCAGGTGCCCCCCTGAATCTCATCTTAAATGTTACTTCTTTTTGTCTTTTCTCCACTTGATTGAAGTATCATTTACAAACACACACCAATATTGAAGGTATACAATGTGATGTTTTGAGATAGATATACATCGTGGCAACGAGCACCTCAGTCAAGGTGATTTATAAATATATCCAGCACCTCACATAGTTATTGTGTGTGTGTGCGTGTGTGTGTGTGTGTGTGTATGTGTATGTATGTATGTATGTGAGTGAAACCTTCTCTGAAACCCCCTTGTTATGGCTCTCTTTCTACTTCCAGTCATTTTTTATAATGTTACTTGTATTATTACCTGTATTGTTATGTTTGTGGAACTCCTAACTCTTCCCGCATTTGTCTCTTGGCTTGCTTGCACATTTTCTGTCTTCCTCTATTCAACTAGCGTTGTGCATTGCACAACTCCAGGGGGTCCTGTTGCATTGTGGCTTTATGTGAACAGTGCCCCCCAGAGCAGGGCTGGATAAATGTGCACAGCCTCCCACAGAGGCCCTCCCTAACAGCCAGAGCTCTTGCGAAAAGCTGTTATTCTTAGTCCCTAAAACAGTGCCTGGCACACAGCAGGTTCTCCGAAAATATTTGTTGAAAAATGTACTCCTGAATTGATGCTTTCAAGCGGCTAAGGGAGTTAGTGAATTTTTTTCAGCCATAGCTTTTCCATTTGTATTCATGTGCTGATTTCTTTCAAAAACCAAAAACACAAACCCCAAAAAACAAAATACAAAAAAACCAAAAAAACCCCACCACCACCAATAAAAAACCAAACCCTACATTGAATACACAGTGAAAATAACCAAATTTCTAATAAAAAATCACAAAGAATCAGTGACTTAACTGAATTGCTTAAGAATGATGTGCTCTTGTTACTGATACTTGAGTTTAATATTCATGATTATGGGCAGACTGTATTTCTTTATCTTTGCCATTAACATTTGGGTATGTATCTGTGTTTAATCATTAGTGACTAATGTGCTGCCAGTATGGGATATTACCCGTCTTTATAAATCTTTTGGGATAAGACCACTTTGCTAGGTAGATTAGATTTCAAAATAATTTATGTGAGTCTTTGAAATGAGAAATATTCCTCATTCTCAAACACTAAATATGTTAATGAAAAATAATACCACATTTTATTTAAAAGGAGGTAGAACATTTTCTTCTAAAATTCCAAACGCACACAGTATACATGCACTTGGCACATCTAGATTGGTGAACTTAATGTTAACAGGCCAGGATGGTAAAATTTAAACTAGTTTCTCTGCTGTGTAACGTCTGTTGATTCACTGTTAGCATAAAGATCCTGCAGGAAATCTTTTCCATAGTCAGTTTTCCAAGCAGCTTTTTTTTTTTTTTTTTAAAGATGTTACTTATTTATTCGACAGAGATAGAGACAGCCAGCGAGAGAGGGAACACAAGCAGGGGGAGTGGGAGAGGAAGAAGCAGGCTTATAACAGAGGAGCCTGATGTGGGGCTCAATCCCATAATGCCAGGATCACGCCCTGAGCCAAAGGCAGACGGCCAACCGCTGTGCCACCCAGGCACCCCTTCCGAGCAGCTTTTAAACACCGCAGGGTGGGATTCTCCCCCCCCCCCCCCCCTTACTGGTCTTTAGACGCAGGGCTTGAAGGCATGTGAGCATTTGGGGCCGACGAGGGGAGGCTGCCCCATCTGAGGAGTAATTGACCCTACAGACACACATTTCCCTCCCTGGAATTGACAACCACCACGAAAAGCCAACCCCTTCCCCTTCTAAGCCCATCTACGAAATACAGATGCTGCAGCTCATGTATTAAAGAAAAGAAAGAAAGAAAAGAAATCGACATTTTATTACACTTTGGCATTTCTGCCTTTTTCTCTGTGGTATCATTTGAAGTCTGCTTTTTACAACAGAAGTTGAACAAATGAATCCTTCGGTCCTCACTTGGAGTTGTCAGCGGTGCTTTGGTGTGAGATGGAATAAATTGCCAAGCCCTTTCATCTTCTATAATCAGCTCTGCACAGCTGAGAACACCCCCAGCCCCGCGCTCCGCCCAACAGGAAGTGAAGTGGACTGACTTTGCTTGCCTCCTTCCTTGCTTGCTCCCTTGCCTCTCCCTCCTCCTTTCTCCTGCTTGCACGACTAATGTGCCATCCATTTTCTGGAAGAAAGAAGTTTTAGGGAGTAGCATCATTTTTTTTCAAGGCATGTCTGACCTAGGCAAGTTTTGGGTTTTTGTTTGTCTTTTGTTTTTCCACCCTCTAACGCGCTCAAGAGTAGCATGATTGTTGTCCTACAACTGCCCACCTGATGCACAGATGGGAAGATGCTGGGGTGGGGGGGCAACCTTGAACTGTACCTTGACCATGCCAGAGTGCTTTGATTTTCAAAGCAGAGAAGCTCCACGTTTATGTTTATGTGAGCCAGTCAGGATATCCAGGAAGATGAACTCACTGCAGATGCTCTCTTTCTAGCTCCCAGACTAGGTGGGAGTCTACTAGGGAACAAAGCAGAGGGTAGGGCTTGATGGAGGGGCCAGGGACAAATACCTGCTAGTCGTGGGGGGGGGGGCCTTTGCTGTTGTTTTATTTGTTTTGCCAGGAACTGATTCCTATTTCAGACTATCCCTCGTCTCTTCTGTGAGCTTCTGGGGGCGGGGGGGAAGGATTGTCAGTCACTGACTCCCACTCTTCCCCCTTGTCCTCCTCTTCTTCCTGCTAGGCTTCCTGCTGATGCTTGCTGAGCCAGTGGTTACTAGGCATCTGGCTCTGGTGTAAATGCCTTCGGTGTATTAGCTCAGTTACTTGTGCAATGAGATGACGAGACAGGTACAGTTGATTGCCTCCATTCTTCGGATGAGGATATGGAGGCACAGATTGGCTGAACCATTCACCAGATGGCACACTAGTCAGGGGTGGGACTGAGATCCGGATCTGGGTCCCGTGTCTTCAAACTTGTGCTTTTGTCTGGCACACTCCAGTATTGCTCTCAGTGCAGGCTGATGGGCTGTGTCTCAGCCTCCCGGACAAAGAGGTTAGTTCAGGCTTGGGTCCGTGGCCCAGTGGGAGCGCGATGGTGCAGGTGCAGAGGTGCTCATGCGGGCTTCCGACATGGGTTGCTAGGGAGCGGCATGCCCATCACACGTGAAGATGAAACTCTAATGATATTTATTGAATTGTGGTCTAGCTGTCCCTAAATTCAATTTACATCAGGATGTTTTGTTTTTTGCTTTAATGTGAGACAAAAGGTTCCTTTTGTTTGCTTAAGCCAATTGCGTTTGGATTTCTCTTACGGAGGGAAGAAATGTTACTGAGTGATAGAGGGGGGAAAAAGCAGAATTTCTAAAGATTCCTAAGTAATGCTGGATGCTCCTCCTCTTTCTGAGCCTGCTGTAGCCTCCTCCCCCTCCCCCCATGACACTACTGAAATCCACATTATCCCTCTGAAAATGATACGGTCCACTCACCTAAGCTATCTGCTTCTTAAAACTAAAAAGAGCCTTTTTGAAATGAGAGGGTGTGCTGGCCTGGAATTGTGTATTGATCTTTTACATTTCAACTTAGAAATTTAAATTTTATCTCAAGGGGAAAGGAACTAGAAATGAATTCATGTTTTCCAGCCACTTTCTGGTGAGGGATCAACAACACTTGGAAATGAATTATAACAACAGACCAGAAAAGACAATGCCCAGGGAATGTCTGTCTCGAGAGCTGGTGGGCACCAACAGAAGGGAAATTATTTCTCCTTGGGCTTTCATTCATATTAGCTCTTTTCTCAAGACCAAACTCTCTCACTTTTTAAATAACTCTGGCACTATGCAGATATGTGGGGAGTCTACAATGAATATCTCTCATTGCGACCCTTTAGTTGTCCACGACAGAATGCTCCCAGTTGGGATTATGGAAAAGGGCGAAATGATGGCTGTTTGCCCAAGTTTTGCAGAACTGCCTTGTTGTATGGGAGGGAGTTGTGTTGTAATGACAGTGCATTGTAGCCCCCAACACAGCTGACTTTTCTGTGATGGTTAATTTTATATGTCAACTTGACTAGCCACGGGGTGCCCAGATTAAACTTGATTTCTGGGTGTGTCTGTGAAGATGTTTCTGGATGAGATTAGCATCTGAATGATGGGCTCCACAAAGTAGATTATCCTTCCCAGTGTGTGTGCATCACTCAGTCTCCTGAGAGCCTCCATAGAACAAAAAGCAGAAGAGAAGGAATTTGCCCCCTTTTTTCCTGCCTGCCTCCCTCCTGGACATCTTATTTTCTCTTACCTTCAGACTGGGATTGATACCATTGGCTCCCCTGGTTCTCAGGCCTTTGGACTTGGGCTGAATTACACTACTGGCTTTATTGGGTTTCCAGCTTGCAGGTGGCGCATCATGGGACTTACCCTCCATAATACTATGAGCCAATTCTTCATAATGAATCAGCATATATAGAGAATACATATTACATATAAAATATGTACATGTTATGCAAATGTCTATAATGATATATACACATCTACCTAGGTGTATATTGAATATGTATATCTTATGCATAATATGTAATAGGGATATATATTATATACATTTTACATATAATTTATCCTCTTAGTTCTGTTTTTGTGGAGGACCCTTAAATTAATTAAGTACTTCCAGCATCAAGCCTTTTTAAACCACTTCATGCACGTGATTTTGTTCTGTGAGACAGGTATTATTACTGTCATACCCATTTTACAGTTGTGGAAACCAAGGCACGGAAGTATGAAATGACTTTAGCAGTTAGCAGTCCCCCAGGTATGAAGTGGTAGAATAAGGATTTGGCCCAGCATTTAGCGCCTGAAGCCCCCCATTAACCAGTGTGTGAAGCTGACTCCTTTTGCAGAGGGCACCTCATGAGTATTTGTTGAACTGAAGTTTTCGCAGTTACCATGTGGCTTGGCTAGCAAGAAGCCTTTTGTGTTAAGAAAAATAAATTCACCCCGAGGTTATGAGAAGCAACCACAGTCAAAATTCCTCCATTCTCCTGAGGCTCTGATGACCTTAAGATAACTCCAGTCTGCGGAATTCCTTTACTGTCATTAGCATACATAATTAAATATTTGTTAGGAAAATTAATATATTTAAATTTGTTTAAAATGAAGCTGACCACTAATAGCTGTGCTCATCAGTAGAGACTTCATGTTATTTTACAGCTTAAGAACATTTTAATGGCCAATAAAATTGCTCCCTAGATCCTAGCTGTGTTCAGATTTTGAAATTATAGCTGGAGATACTGTTAATCATTCCTAAATTACCAACTGCTCACTATTAACCTCTCAATTGTCTAGCTGATCTGTACATTTGAGAAAAGTAATAAATATGACTTCCCCAGAGGTAGATTATAGGCAGGACAGGTATGCTTTATACATTCGTATATATATTTAATGCACAGATGGCCAGAGCATGGAAAACAATTCTCCTGTCTCTGTATGGATATCTTCGAATATAAGTCTACGTATTTAGCCAACTCGGAGGGAAGGGATCAAAAGATTTGACCATTGTAAAGTTGACTCCATTAGTGGTATTATTCAAATGTTTCCCTATATAAATAGAGTTTTATCAAGTTTCCAAAATATATCTATTTCTATTTTCCTTACTTAGCGTGTCTGTTTATGGACAGATGTTTAGTTATGCATTTCCACTATAAAATATGGCAGAACAGTAGGCCTTTGAATAGATCTCTGATCATTTGGAGATTAAACATCAATTAAGACTGTTCATCTAAGCTTAAATTATTCCATCAAACCCTTTCTAGCTGTAAGTCAAAATGGGAGAAGGGTAAAAAAAGACCATGATTGTAAGAAGATGTTATGGCCTCTGTATATGAATATAAAGTAATGTGTTCTGAGCTCTCAGGATGGAGGGGATGATACTCCTGAATCATGCTTTGCAAACGCATTTAAATACACGAGCAGCACAGTGCAATCCGTTCCAAGCTGGCTAGATCCACGTTGAGATTGGGGTAACTCTCGTAACCACTTTGGGGGATATTTTCTATGATTGTTTAAAAAAAAAATCATTGTTTTATCTGGCTAACTGTATTGACTCTGAAAATGCCACGATCATTTTAGAACTCCTTTAACTTCAGTTGACTCAACATTATAAGATGTCGGTTCCGTGCAAGATAATGTGCTTGGTGCTACAGGCAGTACAAAGATCATCAAACGTAGATGTTATCTCTAGGAGTTTGCTGAAGGGGGGCAGACGGGCGCAAGTTAATCATGAAATGGACGTGTGTGATAAAAGAGGTGCACGATCTGTTAGGAACAAAGCAGAAGCAGAGAGTGATTTTTTTCTGATGGAGTGAAGGCCGCGTGGCTACAGGGAAGTAATAGCAATTGAGGCAGAGAGACGTTTCGACGTGGGAAGAGGTGGTGGTGAGGATGTCCCATGAATGCCGTATCTTTTCTCATCAACTCCTCGGACCTTTTGGGAATGAGGAAGGGGGCACAGAGCATCAAGATCAGGATGAGTACAGACTCATAGGCTCACATCTCAGCAGTTTCTATTTGTGTGACTTTAATCCTCACATCTACTATTTGGCTTCTTTCTGTGATTTCTTTAAATCACAGTAAATACACTCCATTTTACTTGGCTCACTAATGTCTCTAAGCCTCCTGTTCTGGTTTGCGAAATACCAGTGAAACACTTAGTAAGTATCACAGAAACAGCCAACCCTTAGCAACTCACAGTCTAGGCCTTACTCTTTTCCTGTTAGGGGCTGGCTTGCCGTTCCTGCAGACCTGATCAGTAAGGCAGGGGCGACTTGTACATGTTCAGATGTTAGTGCTGCAAGAGTGGCCAGAATTGGAGGCTCACACCTTGAGACCCTCCCATGTTGAGACCAGTGCTGGATACAATCCAGGCTTCCAAGTCCAGGCTTATTCCTTTCATACCTTGTGGTGTGCTAGTGAGTCGTAGATGAAAATGTGTTGGAGGCAGAACCCACGAGGACCCATCACTTTCTCCTTGTGCTGAGAATGTGCTCCACTTATCGCTATATTTTAATTCAGATGTTGTGTAGACATGCCCTTTGTCTAGTTGTAGGCACCACATCATCTCTTATTTATCCCAAGGAATACAACATTTAGAGTTAACCTACAACTATAAATACCCATTAGGTTATTACAGTGCTAATTGAATTTAATTTGTTACGAATGAGAAACTCTCACTATCTGAATTGAAGTAATTTCTAGAAAGCTGGCCAGCTGCAGCCAGATTCTTTATCTGTGGTCAGTATCCTCTCCGGGCCCTATATTTCCCATTATTTTAAGTCCATACAGGTTCAGGAACCTTTGAGAGCAATCTTTCTGTACAATCTGTTCTGTTAGAGTTGTGTTATTAAATTTCTCACAGTAAACATTACAAAAACGATTGTTTTCAGTGACAAAATAGAGGGTTTCAGCCTTATAATCGTTTCTTTTCCCCCCCACTGTAATGCCTTCATAATTATTTTTACCACCAGAAGCGAATTTTGTTATTGCCATCTGAAAATAATACTTTGCTTCATCAAAACTGACAAAGACACAAACTTGAATGCTTCCTCGTTCATCCTTCGTACCATTTCTCTCCGAAGTTTCTTGATTTTCTTGGTCATCTTTAAATGTGGTCTTAAAATTGTACTTGCAGCTCAGTTCACCAATGACAAAGGTAAATGGAAGAATAAAAGGAGTTACTGCCAAGAAAACAGTCCACAATCGAACAGTGGGGTAGCGTGTTCTTAGTTTCATGGAATACGTTCTGTGACTCAGGTGGGGCTGGAACCAGACGCAGAAAACTTAGAGCCCTCAAATCTTGATGTCTGTAAGAATCATTAGGATGTTGGTCAAAAATACAGATTCTGGCCTCATCCCCAATGTGTCCAACTGTGGTAGATTTGGGTGGGAAGCAGGAATCTGTGTTTTAAGTTTTTACAACTTCATCAGATGGTTTTGGTACAGTTGGTTTGCAGAATATTTTGGAGAAAAAAATGCAAAAGTGGCTACTCATAATTAGCCCCTTTATATCCAATTTGAGGGTTTTTTTTATTATTATTAAACTCAACCTATAGGGGAAGAGCATGTTTACTTTTGTGACTTGTAATGCAGATCTAAATCTGCAATTGAGAAAAACACTTAAGTGCCCACAGTTTCCTGTGATTTGTCCTAGTGCCCACAGTTTCCTGGGATTTGTCCTTTCATTGACTTTACGAACCAACCAGAAGCCCTTTGAAGATTTCCAATAGGCTGTGGACCACACTTTAAAAATCACTTTTCTCAGCTGTCTCAAAATTATGGCAGAATGCCCAGAAACTGATATTTAACAACCATGGAAATATATCTGCTTGAAATCTTACAAGAAAAAACAACTTTGGGAAGCCAGTTTCCACTTCATTATTTGGCACTGGATAAAAGTTTCACATCCACATTGGAGATCCACATTCAAAGACAGAGATACTTCAATATTCACGTTAATTTTATTTACTTAAAAATAACAGCCAAAGAATGTGCAGCTTATTTGACCCCTGGCGGCGTTTGGTTTGTTTATGCCCTCTCTTGGCTGTGCCGATGATCATGTCTGCATCCTTTGGACATACTTAGAGGAGCCACACAGACTACAGTCTAATTATAGAAAAGTAGAAAAGCATAAATTTCTGCCTGCAAATGCCGAAATCTTTTAAAGCAAACAAAAGTTACGATTGCTCAAATTTAAAAGCAATAAATGGATAAGCAAACCTGTATAAGAAGATCAAATGATGTAGCCTCAGGTGATTTCTATATTTTTATATTCTTAAATTTTTTTATTGGAGTGTAACTGACATGCAGTAAACTACACAAGATTACAGTGTATAATTGTGTAAGTTTTGACAAAGGGTACACTTGTGCATCACCACTGCAGTGAAAGTAATGAACTTACCCATCAGTTTCCTAAGTTTCTTTGTGCCCTTTTGTTCTCTCTCCACCATCTCTGTTCATCGTCACATAACCACTGATTTATCTTCAGTCTCTACACAATACTTTGTTTCCTAAAATGTTACCTAAATGGAGTCATACAGTATGTACTTTTTTGGTCTGACTTCTCCTATTCTGCAGAGTTATTTCCAAATTCATCCATGTTGGTGGTTATGTCATCTGTACGTGGTAGTATACTTGGATTTCTCTTATCCCAACCCCCGTGTCGTTCTTGTCATGTAGCTTACTTTTACATATGTTAAAAGACCTGCTACAATACTGTTATTTTCCTTTAAACAATTGTCTCCTACAAAGACTTAAATGATAAGAAAAAAGTATAATTTATTTCCAGGTTTTTAAAACTTTCTCTTGAGTCTTCCTACTTGACCCATAGATAATACAGAAATCCGTTGTTTAGCTTAAAAGTGTTGGGAGATTTTTCTGTTATCTTTCTGTTGAGGATTTCTAGTTTTGTTCCATTCTGGTTGAGTAATGCGCTTGGCATAATTTCAATTCTTCTACATTTGTGGACCAAGATATGGTGCATCTTGGTATAGTCCATGGACACTTGAAAAATGTGTCATCTGCTCTTCTTGGGTGCAGTGTTCTATAAAGACTGCTTTGATCCTGTTGGTTGGTGTGGAGTTCTTCTGTAATCTTGCTAACTTTCTGTGTAGCTGCTGCATCCATTGTTGAGAGCATAGTGTTGATGTATTCATTGTGGGTTTGTCTGAGTTTTCAGTTTGATCAGTTTTGCTTCATGTACTTCACAGCTCTGTTGTTTGTTACATAAGTCATCTTTGTGCTTTGACCCCTTTATCATTATGTAATGTTTCTCCTGGGGCTGGTGATTTTTTTTTTCTCTGAAAGTTACTTTGATATTAAGGTCACCACTCTTTCTTTTTATTAATATTTACATGATATAATTTTAATAGCCTTTTACTTCCAGCCTGACTATATCATTATATTTGGAGTGAGTTTTCTGTAGACAGCATAAAAATCTACTCTGTCAGTCTCTGTCTTTTAAATAATGAGTTTAAACCACTTAAATTTAATGTGATTATTGGTATGTCATGGTTCAAGTCTGCCATTTTATATTTTGTTTTTGTTTGTTCTCTCTGAGCTTCGTACCTGATCTCTGGCGACACCTTGGCGGGTAGACTTGTTCCTGGTTGGTCAGGATGAAAAACCTGGTTCCCTTCTTGGCCTTCTCTGATACCGCCCCCAACAAGGGTGTCATAGTGCCTCACAACATTGGAAACCTAGGCTTTCCACTGGGCCCTTGCTAGTGTTGATTCGGTGAGGCTGTTGTTTTTGTCCATGATGTCTTTCTGGAGTAGAGAGGCTGTTGTTGAAAATTTTCTGTCTTGCTATGCTGCCCTTTTGTGATCTTTTGGCTAGAAAGAGGAGATTTTGTTGAACATTGTTTGTTTTCACATGTTGGTATGTTGGGTTTGTCACTGTTCAGCAATAAGTCCGAGGCACAGTTGTTCCTTGGGTCGTCAGTTCTGCAGCTGGTCTGCTTTCTGGTTTTTGCCTTTGAGAGTCTTACGTTTGTTTCATGTATACTGTCCAGGGTTTGTGGTCGAAGGCAGCAGGAGAAATGAGGAAAAATCGGCATCTGTTTTGATGGAGTGCTTTTTATTATTATTAGGGGTCTATTTTTTTGCTTTTTTGTATACCTGGTAATTTTTTTTTTTTTTTTTGGATGCCAGACTCTATTTTCAACTTATTGGTTGCTGGATATTTTGTATTCCAGTAGTTGTTCTTGAATTTTGTTCTGGGACTCATTTAAGTTACTTGGAAACAGCTTAGCTGTTTGGATCTTATTTTTAAGAGATTGTAGACAGGACTAGAGCAGTGCTCAGTCTAGAGCTAATTATCCCCCAGTGTTGAAGAAAGACCCTTCTGTGTACCCAGTGCCCCATAAATCTTGATTTTTTTTTTTTTCCTCCCCATTCTGGCTATGGGAACAGGCACCATTCCCAGTATCATGTTAAGTGCTGGGTACTAATCTCTTACTCTTGTGGGTGTTCTTTTCCCTAGCCTTGGGCAGTTTCTTCACATGCATGCATAGATAGTACTCACTTGAATACTGCAAGGGACCCTCTGTTGATCTCCAGAGTTCTGTCTCTATACACCTTTCTTTTGTCTGGTATTCTGACTTGCAAACTAGCTACTTCGATTTCTCTGACCTCTCAGCTCTGTATCCACAATTCAAGGATTCTGCTGGGCTCTCCCTTGGTTTTCCCTCCCTGCACTGAAGCCTGGAAACACTCTCAAGGTAATAAGCTGTGGCAATCATAGGGCTCATCTTCTATTTTTCCCCATCTCTGTGGGATCACTGTTTTTCATTGACTAATGTCCTAGTGAAAACTTGTTTTATATGGGTTTTGTTTTGTTTTGTTTTTCATTATTTCAGGTGGGAGGGTAAATCTGGTCCCTGTTACTCCTTTATGGCCAGAAGCTCAGTATCTGTTTATGACATCTGCAAAGTGTGTGACTGGAATAAATGAGCACTCAGCCTGCCTCTAGCTCCTTTATCCTATGATTCTCTAGTTTGAAGTTCAAGTCTATGGAGTGGATAAAGTCATTGCTTTCACTTCTTATATGTGGAACACTTAATCATAGGACAGACTTTTGAAAACTAACTTAAATAGATTTGCTAAGTGCTGGTTACTGTTCTAAGGCCACAATCCCTTATCTGTACCCCTTGGGAGCCAATTTTATATTTTTCTATTTTAAAAAGGTGCATATACCAAATATAACTTTATAACCCAAGTTGAGTCTGAGGCAGCACTCCGTAATCAAATGCATTCATGTTTCTGTAGCAAAACCATGAATATTAGCACTAAGGATAAATAAGGATTATATATAGCCTAATTTCAGTTTAGATCAAGATTTGCTGCCAACTAAGTTTGTCATTTTTTTTAAAGGTTTTTAGCTATTTGGTTTGAGAATTTTGGTTGAGGAATGATATATTAACTCATGTAGTTCTCAAAATCATCCTTTAAAATAGGCAGTATACTAATGACCATTTTGCAAATGAGGGGAATGAAGCATAGGGAATTAAGTAACTTGCCCAAGCTCACGGAGACAGCAAAAGGTAGACCCAGGGTTCAAATCCAGTGTCCTGGACTCAGAATCCTAGTTCTTAACCATTACATCTTACTGCCCCTCCTCAAGGAGCATCTCCCTAGGGCCTTTCAGGAAGTCAAGCCTGACTTTCAGTAGTCTTGGTGGCAGAGGGTTTCTTGGGCACTAGATAATCTGAACTAGGAGGCACCGTCTGTGCCACATGGTATAAGGATACCTTTATACTGGGCTCAGATCCCGGGTAGACTCTTGGCTGTGTTACGGAAGCTCTTGCATATCCTTCAGGTATACATCAGGATGTTTGGGTGCCTACTCCGATCTGAACCCGAGACTGATGTCACCTGAGTTCTGTGTCTGGGATGCCACATTATCTAGTAGTTCTCTGACATGGAAGGCAAATATTTTAGGATGGGTTTTCATTGTATCCATACTTAAAAGTTGGCATGGTATAAGGATACCTTTATACTGGGCTCAGATCCCGGGTAGACTCTTGGCTGTGTTACGGAAGCTCTTGCATATCCTTCAGGTATACATCAGGATGTTTGGGTGCCTACTCCGATCTGAACGAGACTGATGTCACCTGAGTTCTGTGTCTGGGATGCCACATTATCTAGTAGTTCTCTGACATGGAAGGCAAATATTTTAGGATGGGTTTTCTTTGTATCCATACTTAAAAGTTGGCTTCTGACTAGCTTTGCTGAAGGCCCAGTTTGTTATAACTCACGTTCCAAGGTGTCCCAGGCTCCTTTTTAGGAGCTTCTCTTCAAATCCATTTTGCCTGTACAAGTTGTGTCCTGTAAAGAGCTCATGACTAAGAGGGCAATTGGGTGCCAGAACGGAGTCTGGCATATTACAAATCTTGAGGCTGCCCACCGCGATGCATGGCATTAGTACCACATCTGTGGAGAGGAACAGGTGTCTTGTTCCAATACATGCACAGGTGGCCCATGGGCTACATGGGATCCTGCCCCAAAGGTTTCCTAACTGTCAGGGCCTTTTTGAAGGTAATTAACTGAAGTCATAAAGGTGGGGTCTTTACAACATGCGGATGGGACATCTGACCTTGCTCTCTCTCCAAGGAAAGGTCATGTGAGGACACAGCAAGAAGGTAGCCACCTACAAACCAGAAAAAAAGTCCTCGCCAGAAATGTAATTTGCTGGCACCCTGGTCATAGACTTTGAGCATCCAGAGCTTTGTGAAGATAAATGTCTGTTGTTTAAGCCACTCAATCTGTGGTGTTTTGTTATCGTAGCCTAAGGAGAATAATAAACCCTCCTACCATCTGGAGGCAAGGTAGAGTGACCCTGGAAAGGACTCCCCAAAAATCTGTAGGCTAAGTACCAACCATATATAAATGTAGCAAGCTGAGGTAGTGCTTAAAAATGACCCTGACTTGGGGCGCCTGGGTGGCACAGTGGTTAAGCATCTGCTTTCGGCTCAGGGCGTGATCCCGGCATTATGGGATCGAGCCCCGCATCAGGCTCCTCTGCTATGAGCCTGCTTCTTCCTCTCCCACTCCCCCTGCTGTGTTCCCTCTCTCGCTAGCTGTCTCTATCTCTGTCAAATAAATAAATAAAATCTTTAAAAACAACAAAAAAAATGACCCTGACTTAACCATTAATCATATGACTTAAAACCAAAATAATAATAATAATACTATAATTAAAAATAGGTAGGAGACCTGAATAGATATTTTTTTCCAAAGGAGACCTGATGGCCACCAGACGCATGAAAAGATGCTCAGCATCGCTCATCAGCAGGGAAATGCAAATCAAAACCGTCAAGGAGATAATGCTTCACGCGTGTCAGAATGATGAAACCAAAAAACACAAGAAACAACAGCTATTGGTGAGGATGTGTAGAAGAAGGAACCTTCATGCGTTGTTGGTAGGAATGCAAACTGGTGTAGCTACTGTGGAAAACAGTATGGAGGTTCCTCAAAAAATTAAAAATAGAATTACCAGATGATCCAGTAATTCCAGTTCTATTTACCTGAAGAAAAATGAAAACACTAATTCAGAAAGATATATGCAGTATGCACTTTTATGTTTATTGCAGCGTTATTTACAGTAGCCAAGATATAGAAGCAGGTCAGGTGTCCATCCATAGATGAATGGATAAAGAAGATGTTTATGGATAAACACATACACACAATGGACTATTACTCAGCCACAAAAAAGAATGAAATCTTGCCATCTGCAACAACGTGGATGGAGCTAGAGGGTATAATGCTATGTGAAATGTCAGGGAAAGATAAATACCGTATGATTTCACTCACATGTGGAATTTAAGAAACAAAATAAAACAGACAAAAAAACCAGACTCTTAAATATAGAGAACAAACAGGTGGTTACCAGAGAGGAGGTGGGTGGAGGATGGATGAAATAGATGAAGGGGATCAAGAGTACGCTTACCGTGCTGAGCACTGAAAAATGTAGAAAAGTGTTGAATCGCTATATGATACACCTGCAACTCACAAAATGCTGTATGTTAATTACATTGGAATAAAAAAATTATCTTGACTTTTCCTTATTAATACATTGTTTTAATTATTTAAGCTCAATTTTATACCTCCTTCTTTTATTCTAGCTTTCCCCAAAAGCTAGATAAACAGGCTCTTCCATGTCCTCTTCCTAAGGGTCTGACTTCTGCACAAAGCCGAAGCATGATGCCTGACCCGCATGTAATAGTATGTGTTATAGTTACTGAGGAGGGAAATAGAGCAAACGTGGACACTGTTAAAATCAGTTCACCTTCGGGAGGACTACTTGGACTTGCATTTAATATTTTGGAGGGAAAAAAGATCCATACTCATCTTTCAACATTTTAAATCCAGTAACGGGTCATATTGTCCTTTTGTCGTCTTCTCTGCTAGGAACACACTAGTTTGGACCCGGTTTTGTATTGACTCTTTTGCCTTAACTTTATCTTTACAACTCCCTTTCTTAAGTTCTGGTTCTTTTAAAATTTACTAAGCAAACATTTATTTTCTTTTGGTTTCTTCTATCTTAGGGGAAAAAGTACCTTTTTACATAACTTACATTAGGAAAAGGTTAACCCTGTATTCTGTCCCAAAAGAACACATCACTGTATCATACAAATACTAGGGTTTCCCTCCACCTATGGGTTTGTATGGAAGGTCAGACTTATCAGAAAGGTTGGACAGTGATGGCATATGGGATATGTTGTTGGTATTAAGCTCGGCCCATATTTTTCAGGTAGAAAACTGTGATTCCTACCAACTATTTATTTTAAAATCATCTGACAGGTTCTTGATAAGCATACAGATTTCTCGGTCATTCAGAAGTCTGCCAGATCACATGAGTTGAAGAAGAACTGATTTAAAACGCAGATTCTGGGGCACTTGGATGGCTTAGTCCGTTGGGTGTCTGACTCTTGATTTTGGTGCAGGCCATGATCTCAGGGTCATGAGATCGAGCCCCACATGGGGCTCCACACTCAGTGCAGAGTCTGCTTGAGATTCTCTCCGTCCCTCTGCCCCTCCCCCTGCTATAAATAAATAAATAAATAAATAAATAAATAAATAAATAAATAAATAAATAAATAAAATCTTAAACACAAAACAAAACTCAGATTCTGAGAAGGTAGGTGCCGTTTGTGTACTATTCCTTACAGCACATTCATACAGGAAGCAGTGGTATGCACAGGATAGTTGTGAACATATGCTTTTATTTAAATTTCCTTTTATTACATAAAGGTCAGGTAAGGCAGAACTATTTTTGTTTCATGAAAGAACACTTTCCTTTGGTTTCAGACTGACTCATACAGGTCTCCTAACTTCCTCCTGTGTGATTCGTGTTGGAAAATATCCTTTACCAGCTTGCCAGTTTTGACAATGCAAAGAAATTTGCTTTTGAATACTGCATTATCATGGTCTGTGGAAGTGTGTGGAGGGCGGGGAGCAAGCCGGTTTCTCTGCCAGATAACAATGCCTCGCCATAACCTTGACATGATGCACGTTAATTTTATGTTATACCCAGGAGTTGGGGGGGGGGAATGAAAGCTCCTGCTATTATCTCCTCCAAAGGGCTGATAACCTCTGGCAGGCCAAGACCGCGCCTGTGTCATCCATTATGTAATCTCTTAACCAGAACGCCAGCCCTTGGACCGAAAATCCCTAACACATTCACCTCTCTGTCTTCCGTTTTAATGAGCATTTATTTAGCCTTTGTTTAGAAACATTTCGGTAAGGTCAGAGCTATGTAATCAGATGGTAACCTACACTATATGATTTTTCTTTTTCTACACTTCCACATAGGTCTAGGTGTAATTTCAACCTAGGAATCCTATAGTATTGGGAGATTGAGAAATCGTGACTGAATTCCTAAGACAAAGACTAAATAAATCAGCTTCGTGAAACAGAAAAACTGTGTAGCTTCTGGTTCATTGATTCACCCACCAAAATGTCTGTAGTTCAAAATGGAGCACAGTAGGAGATTTGGATGTTCAAATCTAAGCCCAGATATTTGCTGAAAAACAGTAACAGATACATGGCGAGGGAAAAAAATAGTGTTTTATAGGCACTCACCCAAAATGCTTAGCGGTTTTCCACCGGTTATTCAAATAACAAAGCTTTCTTTGAGTATCTGTTATCAGAAGTGCAGCGTGAAGTGTCAAAGATTTCTGGATGGACTTTACACTAAGAGCCTAATAACAATTTCTCAGAGTAAAAAGGAAGTTAAAAAATAGAAGTATGTAAAAAGACATGTGTATATCCTCATTCCAGTGTCCAGCGGTAACATGTTATAACAGCATTCCTTTTCTCTCATTTTTTGGGGGCTGGATGCTTCTGTTATGAACATGTAATTCTGAATTCTTCTGTAATCCATCCAGAGCAACCCATTATCAACATGGCAAAAGTTCGGGCCAAGTGTGTATGTCCTTAGCCTGGGAGCAAGCAAAATGGTTCCACTAGGAGAAACAGAGATTGTTGTCCCCTCAAAATAAATGCATCTTAACTTTTCTGTAGTGCTAAGAGATGCTTCTTAAAATAGAATTCTTCTTCATGGAGTTCTACTTTCTTTCTTTCTTTCTTTTTTTTTTTTTTTTAAACTGATGAGGTTGTTTTTGTCTCTATTGGATGTGCCAGATGGAAAGGTTTTCTCATTAGAGGCAGCTGTTTTAGCAAATTACCTCACTTCAGCATAATGACAGAGTTACAACAGACTATTGAAGAAAATCCTTTCTCTTCCCAGTGAGATCATGAAAACTAGAAACAATTTCAATGAGATTTTTGATTTACTTTGGAAATGGCTCAGTTGGACACGGGGGTGATAAGATGAGGTATTTTTGGTTCATATTTCATTCAATATTTAGGTATAACAGTGTAAATATAAGATATAGATTTACAGTTTGATTTCTTCTTCAGCTAATGGATTCATTATCTTTGGCAGATGATCTCATTAGTTCCTTAAGTATGAATGATTCTACTGGGGGAGATTTCTCCCTTTACAATATCCCATTTAAAATACATGTATGCTGTACACATGATCATAGTTCTTTTTCGCATTGGAGCCTTGTGGTTACAGTGTTACTCTTGAGATTCTTCTAAGGAAGAGCTCTCCCACTCAGGATTTTTTTTTTTTTTTTGGCCTAGCAAAACCCCTTCAGTTCTTCAGATAAAATTTCCACAACAGAGTGTGACATTTAGGAGTGTCTGGGTGGCTTAGTCGGTTAATTGGCTGCCATCAGCTCAAGTCATGATTTCGGAGTCCCGGGATCGAGCCCCTCATTGGGCTCCCTGCTCAGTGGGGAATCTGCTTCTCCCTCTGCCCCTTACCCTGCTCTTGTGCTCGCTCTCTCTCTCTCTCTCTCTCTCTCTCTCTCTCTCAAATAAATTCTTTAAAAAAAAAAAAACATGTATACAGAATCTCCACATAGATTTTTCTCCAGGATGCAGAAATAGTATTTATATGTATATGTTGGATATTAGAATTCATAAAGTATTTGTGGGTTACCATTTTAGTCTCATAATTATTCTCATTTAACAGAGGTAGAAATTTCAAGTTCATTTAGGTTAGATGACTTGTTACATCAAAGAAGTTGTTAGGTGGTAAAGCCACTCTGGGTAATGTTCAACACGGTCAATATCTGCCTCTATCTGGAGGCATCCAGTTAGGATCCTATCAGGAAACATCTACCTGAGGTATGAAGATACTTCATTTAAAAAAAAAATTATGGACATGCATATGTATATTATGGCTACGGGCACCATGATGTGAAGTTGGAGAGTCTCTTAGTATGTGTGCGAATTTTCATGACTGTGGTCTATTTGGTGTTCCGTAATGTCATGTGGGTATGTGTGACTAATATCTTGTAGTTGATTTTATTTGATTGCTTTTAACTATCACGTAGTTTAGTGGAAGAGTTGGCCCCTGGGTGATAAACTGCACATCGTGCTCAGCAGGGATTTTCCACATGGCCTTGAGTGCTGCAACTTGGCCATGAGTTTTATATATTGTCATTCAGGGTTCATTATTATTCCTGTAAGCTCAATGATTATTGTAATAATTTAGACTCCAACTCTAATTACTTTCTGTGATGGCATTTAGTAGAACCAAATTTTATAAGTCTTACTTTGTGAGGGGTCAAGTTTATGGGATCCTCTGCATATACAGAAGTTTGCCTCTGAACGTGTTTCTCAGTGGAGTGGTCTCACCTCCTGCACACATGCACGTGCGTGCACACACAGACACACACACAAACACACAGATATTTGTAATGGCCTGAAGATTAGTACCTGAGAGTATTAAAATTCTATTATCCTTTGACTCCTTCTTAATGGACCTTAATCTTTTGGGCTCCTATCCAACGAAATGAAGAGATTTCCAAAGAAATCTCCAGAAAATGTGGAAACCATCCCTCAGCTGACTCTCTGGGCCATCAGCACATCAGGAGGGAGCACCGGCCCCACTAAATCTGAGGAAGCAAGGGAGGTGGGGCAGAGTCAAATGAATCTTCCACGAGGCACAACGGTTTCCTGCAAATCAGGACACGTTACCTGGGGTAATTCTCATTCATTCCTGAATATTATTGCTGTCTCTCTTCTCAAGTTGTCACATTTTCTTAGAGCTGTGAGAGGCCCCAGTGCCATGTTAGGAGCCATCCTTGGGGTCACCAGTGACAGCAGTTACCAGGGACAAAAAGGGAAAGATGGCTTCCAGACCCGGTGGTCCCCAAGCTCCAATGCACTAGCAAACTCTACTGCTGGGACTATGAGCGATTTAAGGAGGCTCCATATTCATTCATGACTTCAAGTTTCTAAGGCAATTTTCACAGTGCACACCTGCTACACCAAATACTTCACGTGTGCTTTCCTGTCTTGATCATGCAGAAAGCACCAGGTGTCGTCTCTTGGTTCCAAATTTCTTTGAAGTGTCTTGCATATGAATTGCATACCTGGGGGCACCCTTCTGAAGATTGTTTGGTTCTAGGTGTCATATTTGGGCAGAAATTAGCAAAGCTGGAGGGGTCAAATGTCTGATAGGGTGGTCAGGTTAAGGAAGAGTTCTCAAAGACTGGAGACAATAGGGCCCTCAAGAAGAGTCACAGTATGGCTGAAGTTGACTTACTTTCGTCTTCTACAGAATGAATGTCTACTAGTTTGGTTTTTGCTTATTTATTAACAGAATTATTCACAGCAATTATCTGAGTCCTTAATCAAATTTAGTCTGCTCTTGCATATTTAGAAGAGATCTTCCTGAATACATGGTTTCTCTCATCCTTTTTTTTTGTTTCCTGAGACTTCAAGGCATCCAAGCTGCTGCTGTGTATTTTTTTCCCTTTTCTTTTTCATTTTAGTTTAGTATGTGGTTTCTTACGTTTTTTTTTTCCTACAGTAGTTCACTATCTTCCTTAATCTTTCCATTTTGTCATCGACAAATTCAACTACTTTTCATCTCATCCATCTTCCAGGTTGTTAATAAATATACCAGAGGATCATGGTCCTGGTATTGATGGATCCCAAGGGAGCTTTTCTATTAATCACTTCAGTCCTAAGATTATCCATCTATTCTTTGTGTTCTCCCATTAACTACCATTCATTCTGTGTATGGGTTTTAAATATTCATACTATAACAGCTGATTTTTACCACGTGGTATTTGTCATAAACAACTGTCCAGCACTTCCACAATTCTTGGGCATCTTCAAGTGTGAAACCATGCCCATAGTGTGTAATGCGGGCGTTGCGCTGATGACTTCATTACTCTAACATTCAATGATCTATCTTTGTCCCAAGTAGAAACCAAACAAGTGCCAGTGTCTGTCATGGAGAAGAATAATTAGCACATCCATTAACTTGGGTCCCATTAACATCTAGAGTTAACTCTAATTACTGGTAGATTTCAACTGAGCTCTTCTGTCTACAGATGACTGTTGGCAAATGATAGTATATTTGGTTTGACATACATCACACATACTGAGGGCTAATCCACAGTCAGCTTTCACATAACTCCTGACAGAAAGCTGAAGGCTGTAAGCTAATGGATTAAAAATACGTACGGATGTTAGTGATAGAAGAACACAGAATTGAAGCCTTTGTTGTTGTTGCTTTTGATAAGTCAAAATGTGGGACTTATATGTCATACTTTTTAGCAGTGTTTATTAAAGTGGTTCAATTTGTTGTTGTTGTTGTTGTTGTTGTTGTTTTTTAAGAAGACTTGCACCCTAGTGTTAGACTGGCCAAATGTATATATTAATAAAAAAATTTTTAATCACTTTTCCCTATCAATTCCTGAGATAATATATACATTTCTGCCATCACATGAAATTATGTTGTCACCAGAAAGCACAGTTGGGTTCCTGTCATGGCAATGCTGTGTGTATTTCCCTGCAGAGAGGCTCCTGCTTGCCGAGTCCTTATGTGAGAAGAGATGTAAATCACAAACTGTGTCACCCTGGCCAAGAAACAAAGGGTCTCTCAGCATCACCTCCTCAAGCAGATGTCAGACAGTGCCAAATTCAAGGTCCTTCTTGCCTTCCTCTCTGAAGCATAGTGTCCCTTAAAGGAACATCCATGTCCTGTTTGTGTTTGCAGCTCTGACCTATTTATAGTCTTCAGCTGATTCTAGCTACTAACATGATCAATTCTGGTAGTTATGAGGAGTAATAAAGCACTCTGACTTTTCTCATCTGCTCATTTTATGACACCAGTTGGCCCAGGCCTTACAGTTACACTGCTCTAAAGACAGGAGTGTTTGCTCTTATGTTAATAATGAGAAGGAGAGGAAGCAGGTGCCACAAAGTGTTACTCCTTTTACTAGAACCTGAGTACAGTGAAGCCCAGGAAGATTTGTCCAAAGTCTGCAAGAGTGGGTCCTCTGTGGGGCTGGGCCTGGAACTCCAGGCAGTCTGATTTTTAAGTCTAGGTATGTGACACTCGGCCAAACCATGTGGGGCTTTTTGAAAAAAATCCTCATGAGAATAGATGAGTTACAACTAGTGACAGTATAAGTGATAATACAACAAGTAATAATCTCCTTCCTTTTTAAAAGTGTCATTAGAAAAAGAAATAATGTTTCACAGAAATTGTTCTCAAATGTAGGACATACCATCACTGAATAGAGACTTCTCAGGATCACCCCCAGGGAAAGCATCATGCCCATGGCAGGGACCCTAGGCTTTGAAGCAGAGCTTACTGACTTCCTAGTCAAGTGACCCCTGAGCAAGGATTTAACCTCCTGGAACTTCAGTTGACTTATCCATGGGAACTGGAAACACCACCAGCCGCTTGGCTGCAGTCTTCTGACAAGGTGGTGAGGTGATGAGTGTCAAGCACCCAGACGAAAATAACAATGACTCTCCATTATTTTAAGTCTGAGCTACAGCGATCATTTCCATTTGCCATGTAGATCCTTTTGTTCTTAGAAGGCAATACAAAGGATGGATGTAAGTGTTCTGCTGGCAGGTGTGGTGAGGTTGAAATACATGGCGGGACTGCTGCTTGTGAGCCACGTGCAGGGGTGTATAGCACCCAGCAGCAAGTGGGCGGGACCCACGATAACACCCAGCGCCCCTTCAGCCTGGATAGCCTGCTCTGCCTAGGGCCAGCTGAGATGTTTTGGGTGTCAGAGTCCCCCAGCTCACATACCCAGGACCCTCTCAGCAGAAATGGGTCCATGTTGGAGTGAGGGGCGGGGGATTTGGAGGACCTGATCAGAGGCTTCACAGCAATCCAGTTCAAGTTTGTGATGCACTTCTGGGTCCACAAGGTGAGTCACAGCTAATCGTGCTACCCACAGAGGGTGGTGCTGGTCGCTCATCACCTTCTTAGCCAGGGAAGTAGACCAGAGTGGGGAGGCACAGGTCCAATCTCAGCATTTCTGGCATCTAGCTGTGTGACCTGGGTAAGTCACAGTGCCTTAACTTATCTTCTCTATAAAACGGGTACAGTGAGACCCACATCACTTTGTTGTGAAGAGAGTGTGAAAACCCCGGAAAGTATAAGTTGCTGTGACGTTGAACCCTTTCCATCGTTCTTGCTGCACCTGATCCCCTAAATATCTTCTGAGGTAGTTAACTGTTACTATTATGATAGCATCAGCTATTTTACAGGCTACGAAACAGAGACTAAAGGAAATTTTAGCAGTTGCTTGTGGTTACATGGCACCTTAATGCAGGGATACTTCAACCTGCAGCCCGTTTTCTGACCCTGGAGGTGTGGCGTGTGCTCTTGTGAGAGCAGGGAGATCCATTTGATGCCGACCTTGCACACTTAGCTGTCTGGCATACTCATGTGCACTTTCCCAGAGCATTTGTTTGCTCTGTGCTGCTAATGGAAGCCGTTCCCTTGCACAGATGTCTGCAAGCTCTCACCCTGGAGCCATGTACAGTCATCCTCCTGATCGCTTCCGTAAATAGCGGTCAACCGGGAATGATCACCAGACCCAGATCTTCTCTTCAACTGCACTGTCTCCCCACTTACCCTCTGTTCCCCATCAGGCACACTTTGTGCACAATTCAAGTTGACCCACATTTGAGACCCTGGCTAGCTCAGTCCTCCTGCGCTAAGCTCTTTGTTCCCCTACCACACCCACACCTTCTTGTTGTATGTGTGTGTTCATTTAATTAATAAACTTCATTTTTTAGAGCACTTACAGGATCACAGCGGAATTGAGCAGAAAGTACAGAGTTCCCATACACCCTTTGTCTGCACATATCACACTTTTTTTTTTAAGCTGATAACAGTGCAACTTTGCTAACAGGCTCATTGTCCATGAGATGCTACTTCTCAATGGAGCCCCCATAGCACAATGCAATAAAGAATCCATGACAAGAGCTGTTGTACTGTACATGACTATTCTAATCATATTTTATTGGAAACCATATACCTCTTAAAGCTGGCATTTCATTTGCCTCCATTGCCTGATAGAAACCCTGCTGCTGTGACAACGGGTAGTCGTGAAGCTAATGGTCTTTTCCAAATTCCTTGATAAATTCAGAGCAAGAACGAAAGCGCATAAGAGAGAGAGGAAAAAAAAAATCACACAGTCATTTCCAACCATTTGTGTTAAAATACAAAGAAAACAAGGCACATTCAAAAATGGTGTGCCGGGCAGCCTCCATTAATATTTATTTTGGCATTAATATTGATAAGAAAATACTTTGTATCTTGGCTTTGTTGCCTCCCCCAATGTCCTCAAGCTCCCTCTTCTTCAAGCTGGTGGCCATTAGCTCGCATCTTCCTCTGTACCCAGAGCCTCCAAGAGGCTTGGCGGGCCTCCAGCTCACTTACGCTTAAATGGACACTCAAGCTCCGACGGACACACAGCTAAATAGAGGCCAATAATTCAATACAGTATGACTGTACTGGGGCTGCTAGTAAATCCATCAAGCAGTAAATATCATCTGAAGCCAATGCAAGCTTTTATCTTTCCAATTTTTTTGTATGTCTGAGCGAAGCCCAGGCATTCAGCGAATCATGTAATTTATTCTGCAGTGCCGAGCCTGGGCTGTCTCAGACATCATATTGACTTTTTTTTTTTTTTTCTTCCCCATCTGTCAGGGGCAGTCAGCAGCTCCGCTATTGTGAGAGCGCATCACATTACATGTATTTATTTATTTATTTCTGCTTCTTTGTAGCATGATTGGGCAAGAACGCATTATCTCAGATCAACGAATACCAAGAAAAGCATCTGAACATCATTACGACAGCATGTTAAACATTTGTCCTACCCAGTTTGTTAAATCAGCAAATGTATTTCCAGCAAATGCTTGTAATTGTTCATAAAGGGCTCCCTACTGCAGGATTTTATTAAGCTGAAAATATGGCCTGTTATTTTCTTCAGCTCTTTAGGTCAGCAGTGATGCCAATATATTGTAAGTAACGCTGAGCAGCTGTTGTATTGACTTGCTCTCTTTCTGTGCATGCGTGCACACACACACACACACACACTCTCCCCTCTAGCTTCATTGCTGAATGTTGTGCACACATTTTGTGCACGTGTGTAGGTCCATATAATGTAAAGTACTGCATATCTACTTGGCAAAGTTAATCCAAAGATTAGGTTATGGATCATAATGGTTAGAAAATATCTTGTCTCCTAATTAACCAAAATTTGGCCAAGAACAGAGCTCTTCTGGTTACTGTGGCTGCCTTACTGAAAATTTAAAAATGTAGACCCTAGATCTGAATGTTACTTAGAATGCTCTTGGTCTTCCTCCTGTGTAATACACATAACTGAAAAGAGAAGCAAGAGGAAGATGGATGACCACAGGATGCTTGCTTCACAATGGGATCTGAGACTGCTGAGTACACACATAGTTAGTTGTCCATAGAATAACTGGATGATGCCATCCCGTATACAGCGTGTTTCCCCCTGAAGGTATCCAAAGCCACCAGCTCTTTCTTGAAAGCCAGTTGTTCTTCTAAGTTTCAGCTTGACTCTGAGTTAATTCAGTTTAGGTTGGATTAGTGTTCCATTCTGGAAGCATACATCACAGAAGAGTCTTTTAAAACTTAGTTTCGTGGACCTCTCTGAGTAAATAAATATGCATTGTAAGTTTAGTTCCTCTGGGATGCCTGGGTGGCTCAGTCAGTTAAACGTCCAGCTCTTGATTTGGGCTCAGATCATGATCTCAGGATCATGGATCGAGCCCTTTGATGGGCTCCCTGCTCAGAGGGGAGTTTGCTTGAGATTCTCTCTCCCCCCTCCCTGTGTCCCCCCCCTCCCACATGCATGCATGCGCTCTCTCTGTCTGAAATAAATACATCTTAAGATAAATTTACTTCCTTCAAGTATCAGTGTAGAATGTCCAAGAGGAGCAGAACCTTAGAATCAGCTATGCTGTTTGCCCAACTTATCCTTAAAAATAATGTTTAAAACAAAAGAACAGACTTTTTTATATATAGCTCTAAGTGAGACGATTCATATGTTTAAAAGTAGCAGAATCACTACTATTTCAAGAACCCGACTCCTTTATATGTATGATGAGATTTTTAAACAAATAACCTCCCATTCCTTTGGAAGGCTTTGCATTCTTTGAAAAAAATACTTGTGCCTTGTACTTGAGAGAAAACCTCTCCCTATGGACTGATGGTGAAAAATGACTCTGTATGTCATACTCCATTATTACTGTCACTATCTCAGAAAATACCGAAGGGTAGTATTGTATACTACCATATCCAACTTGGAGAATCTGGGTAAACATGAGCCCGATTCTGGGATTGGATAAAGTGCTCAAATCCTTAGGTGAGTAGTTAAATCTATCCTTCCCCACCACATGGCAGAGAGCATCAGTGCTTATGTTCAGCCCCCCTTTATTAACCTCCAGTTAGAAAGTCCTGCACCATACATGATGCTTTTAGTATTCCAAAGAGCAGCCACACTGTCTCTCTAAAGAAACACATTAAAAGGCAACTCACTGAGCCATTTTCTAACACCTGAGAGCAATTAATGTAAGCAGAGACAGGAAACATCATCAATTATTTAAAATAAAATGAATATGTAATGCTGACCTTCTCCAACTGCCATCAGTTTTATACTTACACCTGAATCAACTTAGGGGAACACAAAACCCACAAAGCACTCATGCTGTAGTCTGCAGCGAGGCAGCCTCTGGTAGGTCGCAGGGAGAGCTGCCTGGTGGGCTGCGTTCAGCCCAGGGAGGGTGGTGTGGGAGCCCTACCAGCCCCATGAGGGCTGGTGGGACCCCCAGTTCCATGAATGCGTGGCCACCTGGGACCAGCAACTTCATGTAGGAACTTTTCTGTGCCCGTCAGCTTTCCCAGATAGTTTCACTCATTTCTGAATCCTTTATTTTATATTCCCAGCATCTAAAGGGGAAGGGCTGACATTTCTGTGGTTATGTATTTCTGAATGTATATATGTGTGTGTCTATACATATATTCAGTTACATCTCTTTATGTGCTCCTAGAAAGCCATTAGCCTTTTCCTTTTCTGTTGTGCCTCTCGCGTGGTCTGCCCTGGGCAAATGGAAGAAGTGGTCTATGTGGGCCATGCTTATTTGGGAAACCCAGAGAGAGGTGTTTATATAGCTGCAGTAGTGAGTTGCTGAAATTAAATGAACCCTCTGCTTTCTGAACAGAGGGTCTTTCTACAAATAGGAGAGCCCAGACATTCTCTCAGGGTAGTGTCACCGGCTGGGGATAGAGGAGGGTACACCAAGGGGCCATGGAGGTTATTACATGTGCCTGACATCGGGCGTGAGCCAGGATTTGCCCACAGTAATGGCCAAAGATTTTCAGAGCAAGGCCTATTAGACACCAAGTACAAAAAGTCCTTTGTGACCATTCAGGCTAAACAAGGTTTGAAGTGCTGGTGTCTATTTTTCCCCTGACTGGTGTGAGTGATTCCAAGAAAACACACAGAGGGCCTCCTGCAGGATGACCCACGCTTCTGACTCAGCCATCATCTTAGGATCCTCATAAAGATATTCTGAGACTTGGTCTAATAGTCTTGGTGGCGAGTTGCAGTCATCACTCCAGAGACAAAGTTGATTACTAGTTTCTGGGACCAGATTTGTCACAGAGTGACTCCTTGGGCTGTTATTAGGAATCTTCCTGACGTGCTGTTATAAAGCTTTATTTTATTTTATTTTTTTCCCTAGGAATGGTCATTCACTTTGGCACAGAGCCTAATCACAAACAGAGTTTCAATTGAGAAGCTTAAAAAAGAGAGAGGGGAACCATTTACTAATGCTAATTATGGATGAACAGCAATAAGTTTTTTAATGCTGTCTTTAGACTACTATGGCCCAAACTGGCTTTATTTCTTTGAATATGGTATCGTCCATCTTAAACTTTAATGTGAATAAATGACTTTGGGGGAGAGCTGCCATGAAGAATGTTTTACCAGTCGCTTTCTTTATCACCACCATATCTGTTGTCCCCTCTCCTACAAAGAAAGGATGCTAGGTTTGGGATGCCTGGGTGGCTTAGTCGGTTAAGCCTCTGCTTTCAGCTCAGGTCATGATCCCAGGGTCCTGTGATCAAGTCCCTCATCAGGCTCCTTGCTCAGTGGGGAGTCTCCCTCTTCCCCTCACCCCTGCTTATGATCTTTCTCTCATGCTTGCTTGCTCTCTCAAATGAATAAAAAATACTTTTTTTTTTTTTTGAGAAAAAAAAGGATGCTAGGTTTTAGAAATCCATGCCAAGGAGTCGAGCTGGGATAGGTAAACAAAATTCACAGACAGCACAAAATTACCTTTTTACCCAGAAATTCCTGACTAATTAGCCATCTGTGCAAACAAGGAGACGGGGATGCTCACCACGGCTGTGTTATGAATTCCCATGGCCACAGGTGGAAACATGGCTTCAGGGCAAGTGGTGGACTCTTGAATATCATAAATCCAGCTATTTCACTGAGCTAAATGTGGCAGTGTTAATATCTGGCATGAATAGTTAAAATTCAAAACTCGAGGTTATTACAGTAGGGGAATCAGTAGAAAAGGAGATGTTTAAGTATATTAGAAACAGCGTGTTCACCATTCTGGGATATTCGGTGGTTTTATTCAGGATAAACAATCAGGAAGCTAATACCCCTATCTAAAAGCCAGAATTTAATATAAAATTCTCCTATAGATCCTGTGTCACTCAGATCTCTGGAACCGGAAGAGCTCAAACTGCAAAGAGGGACATTTCACAAGCCATGGAGTCTCAGTGAGCATTTTAAGGGGCATAAATGAAAACTCAGCTTTTTAACTGCTCTCATTGCAGAAATCTGGGCAGAAAACATTACTTAAAAGCATAGTCCCTGCGACTGTAGCCTTGAGTCAGTGTAGAGCAAGTGTACCTGGAGAGGCTGGGAATTCTTTGTCATCAAGATCTTTGCGAGGCGGAGCAGGTGCATGGAAGGCAGACAGTGTGGGCCAGCGTCTCACGATGACTGGATGAAGAGGGTGAAGGACAGAGACATTGTCCAAAGTCAAAGCGGAAGGAGTCTTTTCCCTAATGAGAAAGCGATACCAAAAGTCTCTTGCTAACCAGAGAAGATACTTAACTTAATCTTCATATCCGAGGGAGTAAGACAGAGCAGTGGGGAGATGGAGTGATGGGCTTTCAGGGACAGGGCCCAGTATCATTTGCTTAACATTTATGGAGGAGCCAGCACACTAAGAGACATACCATCCTTTGAACCATCTTAGATTTGAGCTTTCAGTGCTGTATTTTATTGTTTCATGTCATAATTTTTTTCATCAGTTTTAATGTCACATCTTTATGTTTGTTTCATTGTTTTTGAAGGAAAAAAAATGCTGTCACATCTGGAAAAGGTGTCCCAGTCCCCCCAGCTATCCATCTGTTCAAGAAGTTACATCCCTGAAAGGTATTCTGGTTGGCAAAGTCACCTTGACAAGATCAAGGGTATCCTAGAGAATTAGGGGATAAACGGGAAACACAGAATCACATAAAGGTCCTGGAAGTCACCCAGTTCCCAAACTAAATGGCTTTAGAGCACCGTGAATCTTCTTTGCTTTTCCATTCTCCTTCGCT
The DNA here is from genome assembly GCF_002007445.2 of Ailuropoda melanoleuca. NCBI lineage: Eukaryota > Metazoa > Chordata > Mammalia > Carnivora > Ursidae > Ailuropoda > Ailuropoda melanoleuca. Next base: position 14,690,575 of record NC_048220.1, on the reverse strand, counting down.
CTCCAGGAACCACGGCAGTGTTGTTTGATCAGATCTCCCTCAAGCTTTATATTCTAGGTGACCTAAAACACTTTTAACGTGTTTGCAAATACGACAACAAATCGCACCTTAAAAATTTTTGGTACAAAACGTAAAAGTACATCATCTCAAAACCACCACTAGTCACACTTTGAGCAGATGGAAGATGACTATACCTCATTGGTAATTGTGCCATAAATGCCAATTCTCTGCCGTATTCTGTGCCATATACGCTCTCGACTCTGTTCATGCTCATATTAGTAGGTAGCTGTCTTTTCAAGATACAGTTTAATCACTATCCATTGATGATGCTGTCTTTTTAAAGTTCTCAGTCCGAGGCTCCTTCTGGGTTTTGCTATAGATTTGCAACATCCATCCTTTTTTTTTTTTTTTTTAAAGATTTTATTTTTATTTATTCGACAGAGATAGAGACAGCCAGCGAGAGAGGGAACACAAGCAGGGGGAGTGGGAGAGGAAGAAGCAGGCTCATAGCAGAGGAGCCTGATGTGGGGCTCGATCCCATAATGCCGGGATCACGCCCTGAGCCGAAGGCAGACGCTTAACCACTGTGCCACCCAGGCACCCCTGCAACATCCATCCTTATATAGAAGTATTCCAAGACCCTGAAGAGCCTATGTGGAAAGCTGGGAGGGGGGGGAAGTAGCAGGGTGTATTGAAAGGACTGAAAGGAAGCCAAGTGGAATAAGGGTCTCAGAGTGAGGAAACGTAAGGCCTGAGCAGCAGGCAAGGTGGAGATCCTGCCAAGTCCAAACCAGACTTTTAACAGCGGAGAGTATTGGAAGAATTTCAGCCTAGGCTGGGAAGGAGGCACATATTTTGGTAGGACTGGGTCATGGATTGAATAGGGGGGAGGAAGGAGAAAGCAATCTCAGGGAAAAATGCTCGGATTTCTGGTTGATTAGCTTTATGGGAGACAATATGGGAGGCTTTCAAAGAAAGGTCCTGACTTTGATTTTGGATGTGGATGGATAGCTCTGGAGTATCCAAGTGGAAATGCCAAGGGTGGGGGCAGTTTGAAAATACTGAGGCATGGCAGTCCTAATTATACACACTATATACACCATGTAACCTGGGGGACTGATGAAGAAAAATTTTCCAGTAGACAAAAATCTTGAAATTTGAGTAATAATTTGGATGTGTTCAAAAGCATATCAGCTCTCTTTTCACATAGCTCTTTGGAAATTTGCTAATATATAGGTCTGTCCTTTCCTTCCCTCCTGAGTTATCAGACTCCCATTCTCAACTTGAGTTTCTCAACTCTCCATCCTTCTTTGCTGACTTCAAGCATTTTTCAGAGGTAATGATTTTACAAGATGGAGGAGAAGCGGTCATTTTGAAGAAACTGAGATATGATACTTGTAGAACTTTTGGCTGGTGGCAATATACCTTAATTTAAATTGAGATTTAAATTCTCAATCAAGTCTGATTTTCTTAACAAACAGCAAATCAGATGTGAAGTTCAGAAGAGACAAAATTTTAAATCAACAATAAATAGGTGGTAATCCTTGCTGTGGCATGGCTGAAATTGACCGTGGAAAGGGACTAGTATGGTAAGGAAGACTGTTCTCTTCAAGTTTATTACCACCAACTTTTAACCCTTACTGTTTAAACGTACTGGTCATTGCATGGGTTTGACACGTTTCCATGTTGAATTTTAACATTTGCTGTAGTTATTGGCGCCACATGATGCCAGCTTAATGGACTTACTTCTATTTTATGAAGAGTATCAAATTATGTATTTTATCACATTTCTTACACTTTGGTCTCCCATTTCAGGGAACAAGAGGAAGCATACAGATGCCACAGCTGCCATTTTTTTTTTTTTAAATGCAGAGTTTAGGCGCTAGTTAGATGCCAGGATCCTGTTTCATACATACACCAACTGTTAGCAAATTGAAGAACTGACTGCAAAAATGTGTCTCTTTTCCTCTCTGCTTAAACCTTCTTTTGAAAAACAGACACAGAGAGCATGGATAATATGGAAATTAGATCTTCCATTACAGGATAATCCAGAGGTGGCGTATAAGCAAATATTAAGGATTTTCTACATCATTACTCATCAAAACTCTTAGTCTTTGAACTTTTCAATACATACATTCTTTTGTACACATATAGTAAGTGAAAGTGCCCATAAGAATTCTCTAAACTATTTTTTTTGGAGGAGGAAATAGGGAAAGCCTCCTTGGTCATAGGGAGTTGACTATGAGTGGAGGCCAAAGGCAATAAAAGAACCATTGCTGTGAAGAGGACTTCAGTGATCACATCTACAAAAAGTGAACCCAGTCTATGATAAAATTATTATTGGACTTGGATTTTAGAACTGAGTCTGCTAAAATCTGAAGGAATTGGGTCCTTATACAAGCATTTCTGCACTTGCATTTTCATCATATGATGGGTTTTTAATCAGAAGATCTCCAAAGACCCTTAGTCTGGATGTTGTCCAGTTCAAACCCTGGACTATGAAGGTTATTTGAAACATTCTAATGGGCTAATGGATATGGTAGACCAGCTTGCCTGCCCTTCTTTACCCTCATGCCTGATCATCTGAGTCCTCAAACATTTGTGCAGCTGCTTCTTGGATTGAACTTTTATGTCCCATTCTATCCATGTTCATTGTCTTTTTGGTTGATGTTAATTTCCATCATAAAAGATCATTTGTGATTTTAGGATTACTGGCCCAGATAACCAGAGTCCCCGTCTTTACTGTGATTTCTTGGTCTAGCCTGAAATCATCATTGGAAATTCTTTCTGGCCCCATTCTTTCCAAATTGCCTCAATTTTCTCTCCAACCCAAATATTACTATGCTACTCAAAAATTTTAATCAGCATCTCAAAGGAAAAAATCTTTGTCATATCATTCTGGGTCCTTCACTCTGAAATTCCAAAGTACTTTTGAATGTTTCTGACACTCTTGACCTTAGGAACCCTTACGGAAAACTGTCCTGGGCTCCTCCCAATTCCTAAAATAAGGCCCTCAGCTGTATATCCATCCTCTCAGCTCTACCTGGAGTGTTCTTCTCCTTTCCTAAAGCAAAAATCTGCTTATTCTTCCAGGTTCATGTCAAATACAGAGTCTTCTGTGACCCTTCCCTTACTCACCCTGCAGAATTAATTTCCCCTATTGTGTGTTGGATGGCACTTGGTTTTCACATTCATCCTTCTGGTCCATTACTCATTCCAGTCTGTGGTGTCCTATATTTACTGTGCCATGACTGTCTCTTCCAGTGGCGTGTGCGTTCTTTGGAGACAGGATTGATGTCTTACTCATCTTTGAACCCTCAGCACCTGAAACAGGGTTCACAAAAAGCAAATGTATTAAATTCATTCAGGCTCCTAACAAGTCCTTAGAGATGGGCTGGAGTTTTAGTTTCATTTGTAATAGATGCTATAGGAAACACTGGCGAATGGATCTTTCTCAAGGTATTTACTGCCTCTTACTGTGAGGAAGTTATTTATTGCTGAATTTCAGTTTCATCATGGCTGGAATGATTCCAAGATGATGCTGTTCATGGATTTCCCGGTTCTTGTCTAATTCTGTGGGTATGATTGCATTTATCAGCTCCTGTGTAGGTAAGAGGAATCAAATGTCCAATTCTGGGTGGGCGTTTGTGAAAGGAAGGGGCGCGCATTGTTTCCTATCCACACCTTTAATTGTTGGTACAATGCCCTCAGAGGTTTCTCTACTTTTTGTCACAGCAGATGGCAGCATTCAAGATGGTGGCTGCTTTGTAAGTCAGGAACCCTGAGTAACAAAGACAAAAACTACTTCCTGCTTTTCTGTCTTGGTTGTTTTTAAACCACTGATGTGTAATCCTTGGAGATCAGCCTGATAGAGATCCCTTGGTCATGGCATGGTCTCCTCCCATATCATCCTGAATTCCACCCATGGTGAGACTCATCCTGCTTTGTAAGGACGTGTTCTTACGCATGTGGATACATGTGCTTGGTTGACTTTTCTCCATGTTTTTCCTGGACCCCACGTATTTGTATCATCTGGTAAGGTTTCAATGCCTCGGATTCCAGGGCTCCAGCTTAATACAAATGAATCTAATTCTTAGGAAGTCTGGCCCAAGAATCTCATTTTCAGTAAGCCCTTCCCCTGCTATTACACATTTTATGAGGAACTATGTGTCTCATTGGTTGAGTTGAATTAAAAGAGAATGTCAGCTCCTGGAGGGTAGGGTGGTCTTTATCTCATTCACATCCTATCCCAGCCTCTAGCACACAGAGGGGCACATGGTGGCTGGATAACTAATAAATATTGATTGGGTATATGTGGAAAGAAGACTGTAATTCCTGCCTCTCCTATCTCAAGGGCATAAATGAGGGTAGAACGACATAATGTATGTGAAATCACTGTGTACAGAAAAGGAATATGTCATCACATTGGCCTACACAAAGTAATCACTTAAAAATATTGTTACCTTTAAACTAGTGTTGGCTTATCTAGAGCTAAGACTCATTGGCTACTTAGTGTTAGAGAGGGGTGGAGGTGGGAGAGAGAAAGAGACGGTTATGTACTGCTCCTCCTCCACTTTTATAAATGAAAAAACCAAGGTTCAAAATTATTATCATGGTCAAGATCATGTATAGATGGTAAGTACTAAATCAGTGCTTCTTTTTTTTTTTTTTTTTTAGGATTTTATTTATTTATTTGACAGAGATAGAGACAGCCAGCGAGAGAGGGAACACAAGCAGGGGAGTAGGAGAGGAGGAAGCAGGCTCCCAGCAGAGGAGCCCGATGTGGGCCTCCATCCCACAACGCCGGGATCATGCCCTGAGCCGAAGGCAGATGCTTAACAACTGCACTACCCAGGTGCCCCTAGATCAGTGCTTCTTAAACCCTAGCAAGGACAAGAATTGTCTGAAGGATTTGTTAAGACAGGTTGCTGGTCCCCATCTCTAGAGTTTCTAAGGAAGTAGGTTTGGGGTTGGGCCTGAGAATTTACATTTTAAATAAGTTCCCTTGTGTTGCTCAGGCACTTGGTCCTGACCACGGTTGAGAACCATTATATTACAGCTGAATTTGGATCTGAAAATTTCACTTCTAGACCTCTAATCTTGATATTTTCTTGTTTTACTACCATTCTTGTCCTTATGAACATACTCATTCTCCCCCCCCCCATATGGTAGTCTTTTCCTAATTTATCTTTGATTAGGGATACTAAGTTTGTAGAGAAGTTCGAGAGTCGATAACAACTACATTTGGACACTCCTTAATACTGTTTCACGATTGGTAAATAGATTTCTTTCTCATGGAATCCCTATAGGTGAACTGCCTTGGAAGATTTAAAAATAGGTAAGTTTTTGGAATTTGAAAGCCAGAGTCATTTTGGGGAACAAATTCCTAACTAGGAATTTCAGCTCTCTTCGTTGCGCTTGGTCTGACAGGTACATCTGTCCTGTTCATATGATGCCTTCAGCCGAGATGTGTTTCTTGCCCTTTGTTTCCTCTATGTGTTCTAAGCATGAGAGGGCTCTGTGCTCTGTAAGATGAAGGAGACATTAATAATGTGGAGCTAATTTTACAAAATTTGGAAATTGCACCTGAATCCTAAAACCTGAAATAAAGTGGGATGTATTTCCTGTTTTCTCTTTTCCACAATGAAACAAATAAGGCACTGTTAAATGAATAATTTATGTATCAGCACAGTTGGAGATAAAAATTCAGGATGACCCTTTTAAATTTAATACTTAACAGCTGGCCTTTGTTGATTGCAAATGTTAGCAGATGTATCTGCCAAATTCAACTTCCAAACAGAGACTCTAGTCATCTTTGGGGTGAGTGTTTAAGAAATTTCAACTTAGAAGCAAATTATACATATGTCCTACTATATATCCATGTTGGACTTGGCCTTGATTGATTGTAAGCTATAATCCGTTTAGGCACACAACAAACTGAGTTTTTGCCACTCTGTTTAATGAAATAAAATTGTTCTGAAATAACAAGCACATCATTACAAATAAAAACGAAAACAAAAAACCAAGGATGATTAATTCCGGTAACGTTTTCTCACCGTACGCTACTAGTATTGAACAGCAGCCTCTGACAGAGAAGCCATTCTGCCCTTAGGTCTATAGACTGACACTCAGAAGTCTTTTGTGGTTCTAAGAGACCACAGAATTTTCCCATTTAAAAGCCACTGCAAACAGGCATTAAGACTACAAGGTGTTATAAGGGGAAACATTTTGATCAAATAAAACTAGAAGTACAGGAATTGAAAAACACATTTTTAAAATGCATTCATTTTTTTCTAAATGACAAGGCTAGAGTCATACTTTCTGTATCTCAGTTGTTGGAAAAAATCCATTTTTAAAGTTAAAAGATTTCTCCAATAGTTTTGATCACAACTTTGACCAAGTTCAGGGAGAAAATGAAGTTTTAAGAGGGTATAATATAAAAAGAATGAAATTATTTGTAGTAATGTGTTGCAGTCTAAAAAGTATGATTAATGGTGAAATTTTTCAAATTGTTTTTCTTCATAACATCAGTGGAACTAAATTTATTATCACTATATTTTGTTTAATTGTATAATTTGTGTAATTAAAATTGTATAAATAAAAAAGTTCTCTCTCTCTCTCTCTTTTTTTTTTTTTTTTTCAGGGAGAGAGAGAGCGTTCATGTGTGCAGGGATGGGGAGGGCAGAGAGAGAATCTTAAGCAGGCTCCACACCAGTATAGAGCCTAATGTGGGGCTCGATCTCATCACCCTGAGATCATGACCTGAGCTGAAATCAAGTGTCAGATGCTTAACTGACTGAGCCCCCCAGGCGCCCTGTTAGCTTTTACTTTCTTATTCCTTGTTTTCAAGTTTACAATTGGGAGCAGCTCAAAACAAGCCAGACAAAACAAAATCCTTAAGGGGCGTTCAGCAGGGAGTCTGCTTAAAGATTCTATCCTTCTGCTCCTCCCCCTACTCACGCGCACGCGCGCGCGCACACACACACACACTCACACTCACTCTCTCTCTAAAATAAAGAAATCTTAAAAAAAATAATACAATGATAACATAATCACAGCAGTGGAACCTGGGATTCCATCGCAACACCCACTGACACGGTTAGGAAGAAAAAGAATAATGGCCACACAAATACCTTACGGATCACAGAAGAAAGACTTTTATAGTTCACAACATAGCATTTGTTATATGCATGAGTGCAAGTGTCATTTTCATGGTAAGAGCAAGATTGTTGGCTCTGTAAGGACAGTGCTACTGAGCTGTTGCCAGGGACATTACAGTCATAGGAGTCACTCATGTTAGAAAAACCTAGAGACGCTGCACAGTAAGGATGGCATTTTGTTGCAAGTAACAAAGTCCCCTACTCGGAAGCTTAAACGTGTCAGGGTCAATATGCTTCACGCAATGTGACATCTTAGGGTAAATAGCCCAGGAGTGGGTCGGTGGCCCAATGGTGCAATCAGAGCACTAGTCTCATTAGAACTTCCTACTCAGTCATGCACATCTTGTGACTCTTGTTCCCAAATATGCAAGATGGCTGCTGCGATTAAAGATACTGAGTCCTTGCTCCAGGCAGGGAGGAAGAGAACAGGTGAGAGAAGAAGTGGTGTCATCCAGCACACATTTTCATTTTATTTGATAAGGAATGTTCACCCGAGGGCTTGGCAGGTACTCCTTAGTCAGGACTGTGATTCATGGCCACCTTTGGCTACACTGACATCTGAGAAGGTGATTATGTTTATCCTTGAGCCTATTTGGTAGAGGAAGGCAAAGGAAAATGACGTTCTGAACAGCTTTTGAACAGCTCATGATTACAGTGGGACTGCTGGGACAGCTACCAGTGTTACCTAGAGCAGTTGTTACTGGAGATAGTTCTGTTCCTTGAAAACTTTGGCCAGGGGGGCACCCCTGTGTGGGAACCTTCTGTTAAGGGCACATGCGTTGAAGATACCTTGGTAAATGACCAGTGTTCTTGAGAGCTCTCTGCAAGAGACAGGCGTTTTAGGGCTACTCCTACTTAGGTATCTCTGCTGTGATTACACCAGGCACCATTGGGGCAGTTAAACTCAACACACAGACAAGACCTGGAGCTCCCCAGGACAAACGTGAATTCCCAGAGACACTGCAGCCTGAACTCCGTTAGTGGAGAAGGTGGTTTTCCATCCACTGGATTTGGTACTTCGCATAATTATGGAAAGCAATATTATTTCTCTTTTCTCCCTCCCCTTCCTTTCAAATTGTGAAACTAAAGGCCTGCCAGGCATAAAGAAGGGCCCACTGCTAAGCCACCTAGTCATTAATGACCTCTCTTTCAAATATATAGAGCCCCAGTCAAAGCTTTGAAATGACTGTTAAGTATTTGATGGAATCTGTAGGCCACAGGTCCTCCAATTCCTTGATTCCTATCCAGCAGAGATGTGTTTTTATTACCCAAGTTACATCATATCCCCCCCAGTAATGTACATAATTTTCCATCCTGCTTAGATACCTAGGACCTAAGAGGACTCTTGAGCTGATCTCATTCAAGTCCTGTAGTGAGATTGGTCAACTTTCTGGCTGCCCAGCATCTTCCTATTCATGAGAATGTCAGAAGGTGTGAATCTTGATGGAATTCCGAAGTCTGCGTCCAGCAGGACGGAGCTGTGATTCTGCCGTAATATTCAAAATGCTAACCAACTCATAGTGTCCTGACACCACCCAAATGGAATGAACCCTTGGTGGCAGTGGTGTTCACCAGCAGAAGTCCCTGCTTGGGGCAGAGGGTACCCATTTCTCCCATGTAAGGCAACTGGAAAGTGAGTACATGGCGTTGGTCCTACCGAGGACGTCTTGTTTTGAGTGAATCACAAAAAGGCACAGGGCTGATGTGCATTCATGTGATTAGTAGTGTCAGTGTGCAGGGAGGACAGTGTCCAGTAGCGGCCGGTATCCTGCAGCCACCCTTCCATGCCAATGTCTCTTTGTCCTGGCCAGGCTATTGTTGAAAGGTTCCTTTCAATACCTCCTGCCTCTTGGTCCTCCACAGCTGCCTTAGTTCCTGCCCTCTACCAAGCCTGCTTCTCCCCTCCCATGATGTCACTCAGAGTAAATAATTTGGCTTTTAAGGGCTGATTGGTTAGAAAGTATTTACCGAAAATCAGCTATAGTATCTTATGTACTATGGCACCCAAGTAGATAATCTATATAAAAATTATTTAATTTCCATATATTCCTTTTGCAACAGAGAGGATGCTTACACTGCATAAAGTCAAGATTAATTTGAAATAAAGAAAACGGGGGCGCCTGGGTGGCTCAGTCAGTTAAGTGTCTGCCTTGGCTCAGGTCATGATCCTGGGGTTCTGTGATTAAGCCCGACATGGGGCTCCCTGCTCAGCAGGGAGTCTGCTTCTCACTCTCCCTCTGCCCCTCCCCCCTGCTCGTGCACACACGTGTGTGCACTCTCTCTCCATCTCACTGTCTCTCAAATAAAATCTTTATCAAAATAAAGAAGGAAAATGAGATTAAGGAAAAACGTACACAGCAATGAAACTGGCACACAAACGATACACCAAGCAATCCAACATTTACTAGAAGTGAGCCATGAGTTTCTGCAAAGTCATTTGTAGAACAAAGCATAGTGTGATAGACATATTAACTTACCAAAATCAATTTAAAGATTCAAGTAATAGATATTTCTTAAATAGACTAGACAATTGGTTTGCTTTTCCCCTACTACTAGATAGGTAATAACTATCAGCCCTCAACATTGTCTGAACGTTTTCCAGTTCTATCTATAATCTTTAGCTGTCTAAAACATTTTTTCATGATTTAATGGTAGTACTTAGGAGTAGCTTTAAACATTTTGAATTAAAATGTGTTGTTCCACTGTCCATTCATGTGACTCAGACATTCGGGTCTCTCATATTAGATTTCTTTGGGGGTTCAGAAAGTCTAATAGATTAACATCACCTTTCCCCTGCAAGAATTCAAAGATGACGTTTCCAAATTTTAGGCATGTGTTACCTCGCGTTTAAGGAGCTGTCAGTTAAAAGTTATGTTAAGTTAGGAAAAAATTACTTTATTGAGCAGCAAAGTTGGTTTTTAAGAAGCTTGTCATTTCATGTAAATTCCACCTGTCTGCAATAGTGACAGCACCCCCATCGAAGGGCCACCCCGTCATGCCTGCTGCAACCAGGGGGCACAGTGTGGGCTTTGGCTCAGGCAGCCCTGCGAACGAGTCCCTGTGTGACACAGGGCAGGTCACTTTACTCTTTGAGCCTTGGTTTCTTTATCTGCAAATGGAAATAATAATGTATATTTCAAACGTGATTTCAGTCATGTTTTAAAAATGGCCCTCGGCAGTTCCTGGCACATAGTAGGTGCTGTTGGGATTTTCCTCTCTCCCGAGGAAACAAACCAGCCCCTCCAGCGCTTCCCTTACACCTAACGCTGTGGTTCTCTTGTGAAGAGGCTTTAATGAAAATAATCATAATTATTACTGTAAAGCAAACAAAACCCCAAACCTCGCTTGTGAGTAGTTTCACCAAATCTGTGCAGAAAGTGTTTAAGTTTGGTAGTATAATCTCTTCAAGTACGAACTGAAACTGATCATGACAGTGGAGTAAAAAACTTGTATGAGCCCTGAAGAAAAGATGCGTTATTTCATTAAAACAGTGCCATTTTTATCTCGGGGTTTTTTTTTGTTTGTGTTTTTTTTGGTGAACTTTAAATATGTTGGTCAACATAAGGTAAAATCTGGGCTTATGTTCTCTCTCTCATTTTGTATTGCTTTTGCATGTTGGCTTGTTCATTTTAAATATCTTAAGGTTTTAAAACTTCTAGAGAATTCTAGCAGTGTTCTCAAGAGAAAAATTAGTGCCAAGAGTGAGTAACTGGCAATACTTTATTTAGAAATTTTTCTTTGCCTTTGCCTCAGTCTATCTGTCAGTAGCTGCTGACCTTGGCTACTCGGTAGCATTGCCTAAGGAGCTTTTGAAACACACTGATTCGTGTGTCCCATCCCTAGGACTTCTGATAGAAATGGCACGGTGGGCATTTTAAAATTGTCAAGTTCTTCAAAAGGTTTCTCGTGTGAGGCCAGGGTGGGAATCCACTGCCACATATGTTTGTGATTGTTCATTCTCTTTAATGTCTTGCTTTCCAGAAAATTGAAGGAACGCTGTCCCTTTCAGAAGTTTCTCGTGCGCACACATACCCAAACCCCTCCCAGTAGGCCTGGGCCAGGCACCTGTGCTGTAGGCTTTCCGGGGACACTCAACTCCTCCTTTCATAGCATTTAATACATTTACTTTGATGGGTTTTTCCCATAGTAGGCTGTAAGCTCCCCGAAGGCAGGGTCCTGACTAGATTTTTGATCATCATCTTCCTGGCATGGAAGGGAGACTCAGGGAGTAATTAACGGTATTTATTGTTGAATAATGACGCAAGTGCTATTTCTCAGAGGGGTCATGGTACTTCCTTGAGTCCCTGTTTTAAAGACTAGTTGCCAAGGAGAACAAAGAGGCATTGGAGACATGGATGGGATGGGGAAAAGGAGATTGGGGGAAGCAGAACTGGAGGGCAGGGGTGGAGCATTTACTACTGACATGCGTGGCTTGGAAAAATAAACACAAGGACAGGAGTTCTTCATTAATTAATGTACTCTGCTGGAAACTATGCTTTATAACGAACCCTATAGAGAATCTCAAGATATTTTTTGGGTCTGTGTTTGTGGCGAATTAGGATAGAATGAACTAGTGTTATAACCTACCTAGGTGCCTCTCAATATGTTGATTTAGAACTTAATTAAATATGTTCCACTTTACAAAGGAGTCACCAGGGACGGCATCAGGTTAGTTTATTAGGGACCTTGGTGGTCTATTTGATAGTCAACTATTGACTCTCCCTCATCAAGGGATTGAATTTTTCAATGTCTCAGTTTACCTGTTTATTAAACAGTCATATGTGCACTTAAACTGTGTCAATCCAATTCACCGTTGGCAGATTACCCATAGAACTTCTGACAGATTGGTTCAAAAATTGAATAACGTTTTACTGATTTGATTGCAATTTAGCAGATACACATTTAACACTTCAATTATATTAATCAGAATGAAAGTTTGCACATGACACTTTCAAGCCCACAGTCTGAGTATTTTGAACCTATTTCACCCTCTTCATTAGAGTGTAGAGTTTGAAACTACATGGTTATAAAATAAAATGAGGGAACCCCGTTTCAGGTTTTTTTTTTTCTTTTTTGCCTTTTTGCTTTCATTCAGCTCTTAGCAAATGCAAGCATATTTCTATTTTTTTCTGTGGAGGAAAATGATTCTCTTCCTCACTTTTGTCACACTCGTCCCTTGGTGCCTTGCTTTGTGTTCTTTCAATATGCACGTTTATCTTGCTGACTCACTTAAAAGTTTTCCTAGGCAGTGTTTCATATTGATTTGCTTGAATCAAACATGGAAGTCTTCTGGGACTCCTCTTTGCTTCCCAGTTTCTATATCCACTCAGTCATAAAGTCCTGCCTCCCCACCTGCCATTTTTATTTGGTGACCTCCCCTCTCTCCTGGCCTTCTCACGACTCTTTTAGTTAAGAACTTCATCCTTTGTCTCCAAGAAAGTTTCAACAGCCTAGTTGATTCCCCTGCTTCTGGTCTTGCCCCTTCAAGTTCGTCTTCCACAGGCACCTCAGAGATTGACCAATAATGCAAATTATAGCATTGCACTATGGGTGTGTTAACTTGAAATAACTTGAAAGTTCTATCTTTCCTTAATCGGTTTCTGCATTAGCTTTTGTATGAACAAGGGTACTGAGATTGATGAGGCATTTGATAATCCCAGCTTCTTGGGCTGACACCTCAGATGGTCCAGTGGACTCTTTCTCCTGTCTCTTTGTTGGCTATATGAGCCTCCCATTGATACCAGACTGCCTTTCATTCCACACACAGCGCTCAGTGCTCATCTCATTCCCACTGCCTGGAAGACTCTTACTCTCTTTTCTTTGCCTTGTTCCAGCTCCCCCTGATCAGTCAGGTATAATAGCTTCCAGAAATCTTTTGAGGTTTGCTACTGCCAGAAACTCAGACCAGGTCAGGTGAGATCAAGCCAGGTAGCTTTCATCACACAAGTGCATGCCATTGCTGCAGTTGACATATTATATGGAAGGCACTTGGTGATCCACCATTAGGGTATGCATTCCTTAAGGATCTGAAACCCAGTTTCACTCTTGATATCCCTAATGCCTAATACATGCGGTGATTAGATAAGCGTTGAAATGAACCTCGCTTGTCATCCACAGAGTCGAGAGTTGTATGTACATGAGTGTTCAATAGCTATTAAAATTTTTAGGTTTGTAGATTTTTGCATAATATAAGAGAGCTCTTTTGTAAGGAAACAGCATGGCATCAGTAATGTTAAATTGGGATCTGGCATCCATTTGTAAGGAACAGTATGGAGGGTGTATTGGGGGAGTTCACGGTCGGTCAACCTCTGGTCTTTTCTGCTCTAAAATTCTATGGGTTTTGGAGTATTCCAGATTGGAGGATATTATAATCAATTAATTAGGCTGTATCGCTCATATTAAGAACAATATTAAGAAAGCACGTGACAAAGAAAGCCCTTGTACGTGTGGAGTAAAGTGAACCCTATCTCCCTCTGCATTCTTGGCCCATCTTCCATCACAGCCCCCTTGTTGCTCTTCAGCCCACTGACATGTCTCCTTCAGCCTTTGGTGGGCTTCTTTCAGCCCCTGAAATGCTGATGTTTCCCTCTTTTAGGCATACCTGACCCTTCAAGAGATTCTCAGCCATTCCTCTGGTGTCAGCCAACTTTTACACATTGGCAACTCCTTAATCTAGTTCCAACCCCAAATCTCCAGCAAAGCACAAGGGGGATATTTAACTGTTTTTTTCAAGTCCCACAAGCAACTCAAACTCAACATGCCCTATAATAGACTTTGATCTCTCCCCCAACCTTTTCCTTCCTTGTTTTGGTCCCTACTTTTTGAATGGGAGCACCATGCATTTAAGTTACTTCCCTTCTTTCATCCGCTACTTTAGGTAACTTTCAAAGTCCATTAATGTGGTGGTCTTAACCTTTTAATTTCCTTATTGCATTATTATGCAGTTTCAAATTCATACCTCGACACTTTCAGGTGGGCATATGTTCTTCAGCTTGCTCCTGACCCCAGCCCACTCTCTTGAAGTTACACTATCTACCTGGTCGCTTTAGGTTTGCCCTGCCTTACAGCCCCACTGTCTCTCCTGGGTGACTTCAGGACATCAGCAGAATGATCAGATCACCCTGCTGTCTTACATAATACCTGTGATAGCTTTCCCAATGCCCTAAACAGTGGCCCAAACCCACTCTGCACATCTGAATTATCTGAGGAACCTAAAAAAAAAAAATCTCACCCCAGGCCAATTAAATCACTCTGAGGGTACTATCTGTGATTTTAAAGTTCCCACAGAGATTCTCATTTGTAGCTAGGAGTAAACCATGGGCCCATAGAATAGATTCCCAGTTCCCAAGTGACGCAGTGGTTGGCCAGACTATTACCCACACACATATTCCTATATTGTCTTCGCATATCTCTTATCCACCCTGACTTCCCTGTGGTTTCCAAGAGCACTGGGTTGTTTCAGGACTGTAGCAAGGTTAGGGCTCATGCTTCCCTTTTTCCTAGGTTACCATTACTTCTTAGTCCCTGGCACACATCTGTACCTGGCATAGAACTGAGCTCAGGCATCACCCCCTATGAAACATTGCTAAAAATACCTTCTCCAACTGGGGAGAAGTGACCTCTGCTACCCTTGTGCCCCATGAGTGTACTGGCTGTCCACCATCTGTGACAGTATTATTTTACAGGGATTCTCAAGCTTTAACGTACACATAGGCACATTTTTTAAATGCCAATTGTGATTCAGTAGGTCTGGGCTGAGGCCTGCCATTCTGAACTTTTAACAAGCTCGGAGGTGAACTTTAGGCTTTACTGAATTCAAATGTTTTTTTTACCTCTCTTGGCTTTGTTGTAGAATTCCTAAGGACAGTGCCAAAATCTGAGTTCGATGCCTGACAGTCAGCTGTCACTCACTAAATGCTGCATGTATGAACAAACACATGATGAATGATTGAGTGCATTAGGGATAGGTGGATGGTTGGATGGATAGATGGATGGTTGGATGGATAGACGGATGGTTGGATGTATGGATGGAAGGAAGGAAGGGCAGTTGGATGGATGGATGAATAGATGGTTGGATGCAGGAATGAGTGGAAAGGAAAGAAGGGAGGAAGGAAGGAGGCAGTTATTATAAATGTCTCTTAGTTCAGTCAAATAAACATACCTTCTCTAAAAGCAAATTTTTGTAGAGTCCTTTCCACAGTATTTTGACAGTCATGCCAGAAATTATAATCTCTCCAAAAGTACCTTCTTTCTGCCCTTCCAAGTAAACAGTAACAGTATTTCTGAGAAAGAGGTACCCTGGGTTATGGAAATGCAGGACATTAGGGTAGAAGATATTTTATGGCTCTGGAGGAAAAGTATACACTGCAAGAAAATATGAATGGTGATAAGGTCTATGATGATAGCTTACAGCCAGAGAGCAACATGGCCAGCATTTGTAAGACAATGTCTTCGTTTTTCCCTCAGGAGTTCCTCACCTACTATGTGTTGATGTGGTCAGATGCCCAAGGGCTCCAGCTTTGGTGCTCCTGTGGGGTTTTTGATTCAGTAAATTATGAGCAACTTCCTGTACCTCTCCAAGCTCTAGTTTCTTCATATTTACAATAGGATAGTATAACATCAATATTAAAAAAGTAATATTAAAGAATTGAGTAAGCATCACATGAGATGCTGCATGCAAAAGGCTTGGACCAGTGTTGGGTATATTAAAAAAAAAAAAAGAAAGAAAGAAAAAGAAAGGAAGGAAAGAAGGAAGGAAAACAACTTCTAATAGATGCTATAATGCTAGCTGTTAGGATCCACAAAGAAAGACCACATGGGTTCCACATTCCGTGTGGACACACTGGGGGCACACTTGAGTCAAGGATGGGTTAGCCCCGGGACAAGGAAAATCCAAGCTCACATACTCATCTTGGCTGTTCAGTCACTGTGTGACTGTGAGCAAGATACTTAAATTCTATGAACCTCAGTTTCTTCCCCTGTGCATTGGACATAATTGTGTCTACCTTGCTGAGTGGTCGCCAAGTTTTGATTTGTTAGTTGGACTTGAAGTTATCATAGGAAAAGTTGAGATGTAGCTTTCTTATTACTTAGAAAGAAATAGCCTGAGACGTAAATGCGTATTATAATACAATCATATACTGCAACAGACGGTAGCAGAAAGGATATGTTCAATACAGAGTGATGATTTTAAAAGACTGGCTACTGTGTTAGTAGATAGACTAGTAACATATTCAGGATCTACAGGGCTATGGGGATCTCTGGTGAAATAAGTAAGAGTCAGCAAACTATGGCCCGTAGGCCAAAGCTAGTCCACTGTGTGTTTACATAAAGTTTTACTGGAACATCATCGCATTCATTCATTCGTGTCTGTATTACCTGTGGCTCCTGTCTTGTGAAAAGGAGAGCTAAGTAGTTGTAACCGAGATCATCTGGCCTGCAGATCCTAAAATGTTCACTCTTTTTCAGAACATTTTGCTGACCCTTAATCTAAATTAATAAAGTGTAATGAAATATTTCCTTAGCTCAGAAAATTTGTGAGTTGTAAACATTTTAAGATTAAAATGCCCAGGACAGTGATACTGCTTTAGGAGATCTAGCTATGTAGGGGCCTTGGAATTCTGCATGGGGGCTTGACCCAGCTGTGGAGACCCTGATTTTCAACCTGTCTCAGAATTCTTCACATACAGACATATAAAATCAAGATACAGAGAAAAGTAAAAATACACAAAAGGCTACTAACCTTTTATGCCACAGGTGAGAGAGAAGGGAATTCAGGAAAGGTTTTATCTAGCAAAGAAGTTTCTGTGAACCTTCCAGTTACTTCCTGATTGATCTGTTAAGAAGGTAGGAATCATTCTCCTCTCCCCACCCTGCCTTGGGTATCAGATTTCCTTTTATGGTTAATTCATATTAAACTGAGATCTGTCCATAAATAAATTTTAAGAAAAGTTCCTAAAATTGCTACTCCTGTCACTTAGAAGTGACTTCTTCCTTTGTGAATAGATGTTCATCATCACTAATGATCAGGGAAAAAATTTAAGTTTAAATCAAGAGACCATTTTACCCATTCAGTTGGCACAATTAAAATATCTGACAGATGTCAAGTGTTGGGGGGCTTGGAACAACTGGATCTTTCATGCATTTTGAGTGAATATAAAGATTGACATAATCAGTTGGGAAAGTGAGCATTCCTCAAGTTGAACTCTCGTTACTTGTGACCTGGCAATTCCATACGTAGGAATCCGCACATATTCCAGAGAAACACTTGTATAGATAGAGCAAAGTAATATTTGTGGCATTGGTGTTCGCAGCAGGGATTAAAAATAGCCTGGTAGCAACATACTGCCTTTAGGGGAAGAGTAGATGAACAGACTTTGGACATAGAACTCTGTAGCAGCTCAAAATAGATGCATGGCAGAGTCATGCAAAAAATATAGGCATATCTTAGCAATATATGAAGTAGAAAGAGTTCCAGAAGATTATATATGCCGTGATACCTTCTCATAGAGTGAAAAACAGTAATATGGACATGTAATTTTTTAAGGAGTAAATAGAGAATAAAAATCACACAAAAAGAAAGGGACTGGTGATCAAGGAATTCAAGGTGGTGTTTAGTTTTGGGGATTCAGGGGGAGGTGATGGGAGATCACAGAGCTGTTTTTTTGGTTCTTGTCAAGAACTTTGCTTTCCCCCCCTCCTTGAGTAGTGGAGTTACAGGTGCTTCTTTTGTTTAAAATAAATGGCCAACTAAATAAGTACGAAGCCGCCACACACTTGGACAATAAGAACATACTGTGAATCAGGAATGATAATTATCCATTCTGTGCACTTGAATTAAAAAAAACAACACCACCTGTACAATGATTAGAGCATCATCTGGTTAAAGTGCTGACTTTGTACTCCACAAATACCAGGAGGCCACTTTGCAAGCTAAAGATTTATTTAAAATCTAAAGTATTTTATACCTGAATTTGGAATTGCATTTCCTACCCCACCCCCACTATTCTTCCTATCTTCTGACAAAAGACCCCCCTCCAAAGGCAATAAAATATAAAGTTGAGGGGATTCAGACCAAACCATGTTAATTCTTTTGATTATGTCTGAAACTATGTCCATGAACCTGAGTTAATGATGACCTAAGGTAAAATTGTCTGCACTCCTGACCTCTTTCAGATGCATTTCCCAGAGCAATCAGAATAATGTCATTTTAACATCTGTCATTTCAATCAAGTGCAAGGCTAGAGTACATCATGTGGTTTTCTAACCATCACTCAGCGATGTCACTCCTTACCCAGTAATGACTACCATTGGCATTCTGTCAATAGGGACACAGAGTTCAGCTGTGAGACATTCATAAATACTTCCTACATTAATCACATCAATTAAAGAATATGACCCACCATCTTTAAGGAATTAGGTATTCCAAATGTTCTCAGCTTGAGCTGAATAGAAAGCTCTATACATCTCATTGGAAATGTAGCTTGAAAGTTTTTGTTCCTTAAGTTTCCGGCTTCCCTTTCTATCACATGGTGCCATGGTATCTCAGGTATAATAATGTTACAGTTTTTAAAATCCATACCAAATGTTATCATCAAGAGAGCAGATTTAAAACCAGTGAGTAGTGGCTACTAGCTTGGACTCAACAGCCAGCCTGACCGAGTTCAAATTCTGGACCTTCTTCTTACCAGCTTTTGATTAGGAGCCTGTGATTTAGTTCCCCAACTGTAATAGTTCCCCAACTGTAAAGTGGGATAACAATATCTACTTCATCCAGCCACTCTGATAATTATGTGAATATATATGTACATTATGATATATGTTTGCATATATGTATATATTACATAGTAGATAACAGTCCATATTCTATGTTTATATATATGTATCTTTGTGTATATATATCTAAATTTATGTTATCTACATATAGAGCAGTGCCTAGTGCTCTATCAATATTATATAAATTATTGCTAAATATAAGGTTTCTTTTTTTTGAAAATTTTTAAAAGATTTTATTTATTAGAGAGCACAAGCAGGGGGGAGCAGAGGCAGAGGGAGAAGCTGGCTCCCCATCGAGCAGAGAGCCCCATGCAGGGCTTGATCCCAGAACCCTGGGATCATGACTTGAGCTGAAGGCAGACACTTAACTGGCTGAGCCACCCAGGTGCCCCAAATGGAAGGTTTCTGTTAGTTTCTAAAGTATAACTAAAAACAGACGTAAGGATGGAAAAATGCCAGTTTCTAGACATACCTGTAAAGCCACGAAAACAATGGGGCTATGGGAAAGAAAGTCATGTGTCACTAATGGGTCACTTATGTTGTCTTATTTAATCCTCCTCGTCATTCTGTAGAATTGTAAGTATTACACCCTTTTGCAGATGAAAAAAATGGAAGCTATAGAGGCATTGTGACTTCCATAGAGTCACATAGTGAGTTAGGGGTGGCACTGGAATTTAATGACCCTAAATAACTAGATTATTAAGTCAAGCATCAGTCTTTTGGGTTTTTTTTTTTTTAAATTAAGTTTCAACCACATTGTTAATATTGTAAGTAAGGGTCAGAACTGAGCGGCATTTTAACACATGATCTCTGAAGTCAGAAAGAGATCAGTGTCTGAACTGTGTAGGTTGCTGGCACTGTGAATTTGCACATGGCCTATTTTTCTGAGCCTGGTTCCTCACTTTTAAACTCCTAAACCTAAGTTCCAGGGCTGTTGTGAGCATGAAAAGAGATAACACACCTCAACCTTTCAGCATAGAATTTCACATAGAAATAATGCCGAGTACTTGGTAGCTAATCATCTTATTTTTAGAATCACTGTTTTTCCTGCAACTTTATCTCTGAAGAGGTATCCACAGAACCACTCAGACATGCATATGTGAATGCACACATACCCACAGCCTCTTCCATCAATATGGAAAACTCATGCCCCATAGGCACAAAATAAATAAATAATGCAACATCGGGCTCTTGGTGGGGGAAGATGTAGAATGATGCATGGCAGAGAAGCTGACTCTTTTCACTTCTATTAAGCTTAAAAGTTGCTGTTTTCTTATTGAAATCTATGGCTAAAACTGTAAATATATTATTTTGGAAAAAATTTTAGGTTATGGAAAACTTGCATAAAGAGTTCCTTTATACCCTTTTCCTGTTTGCCTTAGTGTTAACACCTATATAACCATGGTGTATTTGTTAAGACTAAAAAATTAATATTGGTACAGTACTCTTAACTACACTATGGACTTCATTTGGATTTCACCTGTTTTTCCACTCGTTTCCTTTTTCTGTTCCTGGATTTAATCCAGGGTACCACATTGCATTTAGTGTGGTTGATTTTGATTCATTCTTTTCCCTCTATCTTTGCCTCCCTCCTCCAAACCACTTCCTGGCTTTTCAGAATAGAGAGAACCCAGTACAGAGACAGAGCGGTACACTCGGATTGAAGAGGTCGGTCCGGAGAAGAAGATAGCTAGAACTAGTGCTTTGGATTGTCTTTATGTTGTAGCTTTCATATGGATTTTTTTGCAATGGGATGTTAGGAAGAAGGCTAGTGTGGACTAAAGAAATGTGGTTGAAATAAGAGGTGGGAGGAAAAGAGTATAAATACCAGTAACACTAGCTATTATTTGTGAAGGTTGTTTGAACATTTTTGTTAGAGAAGTCTATAGGTTAGTTAATAGTTAAGTTTTTAGTTTCAACAAATATATCATGGTCATATAGATGTTAATGCTAGAAAAGATACCAAACTCCAGTGGTGATATAGAAAAGTTATATTTAACAATCAAGTCTCGGAATGTTTCTTTGTTAAAATCTTCCATGGCATGGAGGCTGAAGGAAAGCTTCTCAACCCTTTTCTGTGAGGGTCATGGTACATGCACAGTAGGGAAATTTCACTTAGGAAGAAAGATGCAAATATCTAAATAAATTACTAGCAAATTGAAGAATCACGTTGTAACCACAGCGTGGGTTTTTCAGGAATGTAAGGATGGTTTAACATCAGGAAACTGATAATTGCAATTCCTTAATTAATAAATTAAAAAGAATGTTAACTGCAAACATCGATTTGATTAAATGGATGCCTAAAAAACTTCATTTGATAAAATTTACTTCTCATTCTTCATAAAAACTATTCCGTAAGGAGTAAAACAAACCCATTTCCAAAAAGTGACAACAACTATCTACCAGAAACCTATAGAAAACAAAATATTCGATGGAAAATCATTAATACCTTTCCCACTAAAGTCAAGATGTACAGAAAAATTTCTGTTCTATTAGTCTTCAACACAGTACTCAGGGGCACCTGGGTGGCTTAGTTGGTTGAGCGTCCGACTTGGTTTCATCTCAGGTCATGATCTCAGGGTCAGGAGATCGAGCCCCACGATGGGCTCCGTGCTCAGTGTGGAGTCAGATTCTCTGTCTCTCCCTCGCCCTCTGCCCCTCCCCCAGAACACTCTCTTTTTCTCTTTCTAAAATAAATAAAATCTTAAAAAAAAAAAAAAAACAAAACAAGAAAACTGTCCTTAAGGCCCTAGCCAAAGTAATAGGAAAAAAGTACAGAAGTAATGATACCAGAAAGGAAGAGAATAAACTCTCAGTATTTGCAGACATAAATTTTGTGAAGCCAGTAAGTTGCTGGATATAAGATGCATATACATACACAACAGTTTTCTTGCACTTCAAAAATAATCAACTTAAAAATGTACTGAAAAAAGAGCCTATTTATAATAACCACCCCCTAAATTCCATAAAATAGCTGAAAATCAACCTAACAAGATGTAACATATATAAGGAAAATTATAATACTTTACCAAAGAGCCTAAAAGAAAACTTGAACAAATGGAAACATTTTTCCTTTTAAATATTCATTCTCATAAAATTCTGTATATTTAATGCAAAACTAATCCAAGTCCCAACACTTTCTACAATGAATATTGGCAAATGGGTACGTTTATATGTTAGAGAAAATATATCGTCAATAATATATTTTTACATTGAGATACAGTTGTCATGTAACACTAGCTTTTGGTGTACGACATAATTATCAATATTTGTATATATTGTAAAATGATCACCTCAGTAGTCTAGTTAACATTCATCACCATACATAGTACAGAATTTTTTCTTGTGATTAAAACTTTTAAGGTTTATTCTCTTAGCTACTTCCAAATATACGGTATCTTTAACGTTACCATGCTGTGCATTACGTAGCTATGACTATCAGTGAAACTTTGTGCCTCTTGACCACCTTTGTCCATTTCATCCACACTCTGTAGTGAATGATACTTAGAAAAATAAAAGGAGGAATTGTCCTTGAAACAATCAAAACATACTTAAAATTATAGTAATTATAACAGCTTGATCTTGGTACATGAGTAAAAACACAGATCATACCAGAATAAACAGCCTGGAAGCAGATTGTATTATGGAAATAATGTTTTTGATAAATGTAGCATTTCCTATCAATGGAGACAAGATAAAATATTCAATCAGTAATTTGTGTCAAATGAATAATAAACTTAGACCTTTAGTTAAGATTTCACACAAATAAATATCTGATGACTAGAAGAGCAAAGCATGAAAAAAATAAAATACAGAAGTATTAAGAATTAAAAAAAGTCTTGAGATGCATATCGTCTTGAGATTATAAGAGATGGTAAAAACTTCCGAAGTAAGGCAACATATCAGAAAATAAGGTAGATTTGACCTGATAGAAATTCTTTTAGAATTTCTTTACCACAAGTAATATCATCAACTTAAAAGGCAAGTGAGAGATTGACAGAGAAATAACTTCAGCATATTTCATATACACTGGATGAATTTATGGAGTATGATAGAACTCCAAAATTACCAGCTAGAAAAAGGCAAATTTTTTTTAAATGGACAAATGTTTCAAAGTGCAATTTGAAGAAGAATTACAAAGCAATGGCAAACATAAAAATCTTTCTCAACTACATTCGTAATCACAGAAATGCAAATTAGCAATAATGAGTTAATGACCCCATCATACTGATTAATTAGTATCATGAGCTGCTGATAATGTAAGGCCACAGCACTCCGCAGCACCATTGATCTAAGAAGCAGATCTGTTTGGGAAGAAGGCGGCAGTATCTATCAGCAGTTGGAGACTGTGATTCAGAATTCTAACAAGCTCTTCTGTGGAAAACCATGCACCAAAAATATATTCCCAGAGCTACTCAGATGATGTCATTTGTATATTCAGAACCATTGCTTGCATTGGCAAAGAATTAGAAAAATTGTAAAAGTATATCAATAGGGATTAAATACATTCTTATATTTCTATATTTGAAATATTTCATTAAAATAATGAGATTGATCTCTATGTGCTGATATGAAAAGACATCAAAGGCATTAACATTTAATTGACAAAATGTCTACAACATGATTCTATTTAAGTTTCTTTAAAAAAAATCCCATTGCTTTTGTACAAAAGAGACTTCTAAAAAGAGGTGCCAACTGAAAGCAGTAGGTTGATGGGCAGAGGTGTGAAGGGGGCCATCATGTTCAAAACTCTCATGGTGAGAGGATATTTCTGTAATTTATTCCTTATATACCTTTCTAAATGTTCTCCACAGAGCCCTTTATTCTTTAAAGCTAGCATGAAAGACATTTTTCCCATGGCGTCTAGTCAGGCTAAGACCTTTCCAGCAAGGTGGTGGAGGGGAGGGAGTGAGAAGGTTGTCTGTTTCTAACTACTCCCTAGGTGCAGAAATTCTGAAATTTGTGTTAACATCCATTGATAACTTTCTTTTGCCTTACTGGCTACCAAGTAAAAATTTTCTACCCAGTTCAGTTATAGAGACATGCACACCAAAATATCAAGCAAGGATGTCTCAACAGAGGGGCTGTTTTTTGGGTGTTTGAAGGTTTTCCTCAGTGCAAAGGTGCAGCTTATCTCTTATCAAGGCCAGATTACTCAGGTATGTTTTACTTAAGTGTGATCCCCAGGGTCCCTGGGTGGCTCAGTCGGTTAAGTGTCTGCCTTTAGCTCAGGTCATGATCCCAGGATCCTGGGATCAAGTCCCACATTGGGCTCCTTGCTCAGGGGGGAATCTGCTTCTCCCTCTGCCTACTGCTCCCCCTGCTTGTGCGCGTGCTCTCTGTCTCTCTGACAAATCTTTAAAAAATTTTTTAAAAAAGAATTGTGAATCCCCTTCTGTGGTCTGATCTATTTCCAAATGTCTCAGGATTTTATCTGGTGGTGCTACTTACTCCAAAAATCCTCTACAATAATAGATTTTTAAAAAATTCAGATCACATGTCTTATTCATGCTCTATTTCTTGTGCCTGGTAGATACGCAACAAATATTTGTTGAATATGTGTTAATGAAAAACTGGATAAATGAGGAGAGGCAGAACCTTAAAAAATGTATTTGTGGAATATAGTTATATAAACTTATATATTCATATATCACTATGGACATAGTGTACTATGTTAGGTGAACTATATACAGTTTATTCCATATTTATTGTCTTCAAAAATCACCTGCTAAAGAACTCCTTCAGGGATTGTTAAAGACTGCTTTCTCACTCAGGGATATCAAAGGGAGAAGTGTAAGGCAAATTCTCATACTTACAGTAAGCAAGCAGACGAGGTGAGCAGTACTCCTCACTGCCCGGAATGGTTAAACCTTCCAAATGACCTCAGTTTGGTGACTTTACACTTCATAGATTTCACATTTTCATAATAAGTAGTTCTCCCAGATTAATCTAATATACCAGATATTTTTTTCTGTTTTCTTTCTGTTTTCTTACTTGAAAAATTTTAACAAGACTCTATTTTCTTTGCCTAAATCAGCACTGGCAAAGGGAAACATGGGGAAAGCAAACAAACATTTCTCACAGTTGTATTTTAAGATACCTGTGGGAAACGTTGAGCAAAAGGGGTGAGTTTTGTTACATCCCTAACCACTTCTGGCTTTAACATTTTATGACCATGTGACTACTTCCCCTAATGGACAGTACAACCAGGAGGCCAATTATTGCTTATTAGATTAACATCTACATAAAATGCTTTTTAAAATCAGATATTTTTGTCCCCAAGGAACCATGTTTGGGTGTTCATTGTACTGGGAGGCCAACAGAGAAACAGTCATGAACTTAGACTCCCCTCTGAAAACTGTGGATTGTTTTCTCAGGGAAAATGAAACTCTCTGTAGCAGATAGACCAAAAGCTCTGTTATTCAGAGTACTCTGGATTCCAATTCAAGGCTTACTTCCTTTAGGTACATAGCTTCTGAGCTTCACTGTCCTGTCCTATATAATGTAGATGGTATCACATATCTCCTAGACTACTGGGGGCATTTACGTAACTCCAAGGAATTCTGAAGCTCTTTGGCTTGTGAGTGTAGGTTTTATGACTGGCCGTCTTATTCTCAGCGCTGCTTTGGTGGCAAGGATGCACAGTGACCAAACAGCCCTCCTGACAGAACCACCCCAAGCCTGCCCCACCATCAGAATTGTGGAAAGGGTCAACCCTTTGCATCATGAGTTTATCTTGGCACCCACCAGCCCATAACCAAACCCATTTATGTCTGCAGTATTGAGACTTATCTGAAAACATTAATGACGTATCAGCAGTAGATGTTATTTCCGAGAACTCAATAAACACCTGTCACTTGAGCTCAATGAAACAGTGCAGGAAGCTTGAAGAGAGAGGTTTTATCAAAGACTAGAATCCAGGCGTTGACTTGGTGTAACAGTGTTGGCATTTGTGTCTCGCTTAAGTCGTTTAAAAACATCCATCAAGTTGTTTTGATCCATCTGGATAGATTTTTAAATACGTCCCAAGCCAAATCTTAAGATGAAGAAAGAAATAACCCTGAATTAAAATGATTTCAGAAGTTATGTGGCTGAGGAACACAGACAACTGAGTATTTAAAATGAGTATTGTATTGAGACTTAATAATAACAGACATGGTCAAGGGGTCTAATGATTGCTTCAGGAGCACTGATTATTAAGGATATTTATTGAACCCTAATAAGTAATATATATGAGGCTATTCCTTAATAAAGTACAATTATACAAGCAATAAATATATGATTAAATTTCTGTTTATAACAATTGCTTATTTTTAGGCATGTTTTATTTAATAAGAAAGGCAAATTAATGTCATGGGGCAATATTCTTAATACTGACAATAGATATTCACTGTTAAGTGTTATAGTGTTAATGAGAGTTGGAATAAATATGTCATGATTATACATAATTTGGTATTGGCGACATAATAATGAGATTGGCCTCTATAACAATAATATCAGAGTGTTTAGATTTACCTGATGTAATCTACAGCTTGTCTACTTTTTACCTAATGCTTTAGGAGTCTGATCTCACAATTGAGCCTTAAACATACACTGTACCTTCCTTCTCTTAGCCAGTAAGCCTTTGTTGCTCTACTAACTGCTAATCCTTGCATAGTGATACAGAATATACAAAGTACTTAAAAAATTCTTAATTAAAATCTTGTCATGTAAACTTTAATCAATACATAGTGTTATGCATAATGGGTATAACACAACTAAAACAAATGCTTGCAATAAAATATACCATGCTCTAGTAATTCAAAAGTTTTTTTTTTTTTTAAAGATTTTATTTATTTATCTGACAGAGATAGAGGCAGCCAGCGAGAGAGGGAACACAAGCAGGGGGAGTGGGAGAGGAAGAAGCAGGCTCACAGCAGAGGAGCCTGATGTGGGGCTCGATACTAGAACGCCAGGATCACGCCCTGAGCCAAAGGCAGACGCTTAACCGCTGTGCCACCCAGGCGCCCCTCAAAAGTATTTTTATGCTGCTTTTATGAAATTTGTTTTTGTTTTGTTTATGCATATATATGTATACATACATAATAACATATTTATTGTGTTACTTGTGTTCTCAACCTCTTTTAACCCTAAGGTTATTTAAGGATTATGACTGACTCAGCCTGGCAACTGTGTGGTTTCTCGAACAGTGTCTTCCACATAATTGGAGTTAGTAAATATCTTTGGAGTTGAATAAATGATTCAGAGTAGTATTCAGAGCTGTATGTGTGACCGTCAAAGCAGAGCTAAGCACTGGCTACTTTTTAATCAATGCCTAAATACTTGTGTCTTTCATGGGTAGATTTTATCTTTATTCCTTTAACATTGTAATTACCTCTGAGGCTGATCTGAAAGCGTGCTTTCTAATGGCAGCCCTGATTTCATTTCCAACAGTGTGTGTGTGTGTGTGTGTGTGTGTGTGTGTGTGTGTATGAGAGAGAGAGAGTGTGTGTTATGGTGGGTCTGTGCATATCTATAAAATCCAGCACCTCTGCTGGTTTCTGCTAATGAGGACTCTGAACACAGAAGAAATGTTTCAATAAATCCAACCGGAGAGTGATTTATTTGGAATTGATGCCTGTTTTGAGTCTTTCCTCTGATGTGAAAGGCATTACCTGGTATGAGAGGCTGCTTCCTCTTCTTGGTTATCAGACATTCTCAGGAGACTGAACTCTAATAGAGAAAAAGTTTCTCAAAAGTAGAGCAGTGTGTTTGTAAAGGAGAGTGGGGAGAGGGTGGAGAGGAAGAGGGAAGTCACGTAGTAGACAGAATTTCTCCAATTAGATGGAAGACTGTTTTCCTCCGTGTAAAAATACACAATTAGGTAAGACCTCTGAGCTACATATGCACTTGCCTGTTACTACGGCTGCATTTCTGCCAAGAAGAAACACAGTCTGACACAAGGATGACTTGGGTCAAGATCATAAATAAGGAAGTTGAGATGAAAAAACCCTTCTGTTTTCTTACTCTGTGAAACTTACCAGCATTTGGTAATTGACTGCTCATTTCCCGCCTGGAGTCCGAACGCGCACAGGTTTTCGTGTGATGTGCCCAGAGGAAGGTGGTTACACCGTAAAGCCAAAGTAGAAGCAGATAGGGTGATTATAAAACCTATCACGCTCTGTACAAAATGAAGAATAATCAGCACAGGGAGAGTCACCCAA
Organism: Ailuropoda melanoleuca; assembly: GCF_002007445.2. Taxonomy (NCBI): domain Eukaryota; kingdom Metazoa; phylum Chordata; class Mammalia; order Carnivora; family Ursidae; genus Ailuropoda; species Ailuropoda melanoleuca. The sequence goes on along the minus strand of NC_048220.1, from coordinate 14,662,437 downwards.
AAGGAGAGGGTAATGGTAGCACTGGTCTTGGTGGACAGATTCGATTATTTGCCGAAGAGTGAACATGACACTTGACGCGCCTAATGCCATATGCTCGCATCCTCTTCGCAAACAACATTTAGGCGCTGTTATTAGACACCTGCTGGCTTCTATTTTGCCGCCTTTTTTATCTGGTTGCGTACAGCTCTGGTTCTTTTTGCCACAGAAGAGTACAAAGCATTTAGAAATCGGCCCTTTAAAAAGGCATGAGCCACCACAGTCTGGGTGCAACATTGTTGCTGCATGTTTCAGTTCCTGTGGAATAACACCAAAGCCCCCAAATAGGACAAGTCCCTTTAATGCTCAGAATAAACAGAGATGAGAACCTTTTCCTAATAAAAGCCGTGGTTCAGCTGCACTTGCTGAAACCAAATAAACAATCTCGAATTGACACTCAGACAGAAATGTGTATAAATTATTCAGAATGAAATGTTCAAGTAATATTAACCTAAAGGTATAGTCATCAATTTTGCTCTGACGGATGGCATTGGGTAGTTAGTATTCAAGTGTTACTACATAAATAAAATTGATTTATGCTAACTGAGAAGACTGAGAAAAATTTTTTTACCAGGATGCCCAAATTCTCTTCCTTCTGGCTTGATCAATCACCTCCCTACTGAACTGTGTATCGTTTTCTTTCAAAAGTCTTAGCCCAGAAATTGGGCTCAGGCAAAATGAATAATACATTTGCTGCAGTGTTAGACTAATGACCCTTAAGTGCTTTAAAAAAAAAAAAAAAGTGAGCAGGGATGACTGCTTCCCTTATGAACATATTCTGGCTTTTTTTTTTTTTTTCCCTCTCACGCTCTCTTTTTCTTAGAAAGAAAATAATTAAGTCTGGAGTTGGCTGCCTGTTTTGGAGGTAGAAGTGATGAGCGGGTAAAGGAATCAATAAAGCCAATCGAAGCCCATCTGGAGTTACAGCCACTTGGGTTTCCTTTCTTACTCCCCACCACCATCCTCCATTCTCCCCTTCCCCCCACTGGGCAGTCCCATTTCGGTTTACAGAACTGGCATTTGTGTTAATCATCTTCCTATTTCCTTTTACTGTTTTCATAATGCTATTGTGTTATCATAAAGACATTGATCAAACGGTGACAGGCAAGACAGAAATCTATTTACTTTGCAAAAGTAGAGGGGCTCTCTGACAGGGCTGCGTGGTTAAAATCCGTGTCGGCAGGCATTGGTGATGCTCGAAGAATCTTTCTCTCTCTCTGCGTGGGTCTCTAAAGAGACACAGCCTTGGCTCAAGTGTCCGTACCCAAATGTCTTTTAAAAATTTGCATAAGGCAGCAAAGGAAAGACAAGTACCTACATGAAACATGCTTAAAAAAAAAAAAAAAAGCTTGCACAAGGATAATTAAAGGGAAAGGCAGAACATCTGGCTGAATAATGTAGGATTATTTTGAATGAATGTGATCTAAACCCACGGAAACAGCACTGGAGGTGGAAATGAAGTATTTGGGGATGTAGAAAGGAAGAGGCACAGCCCCCATGTTGTGGGTGTGGGTGTGTGTGTGTGGGGGGGGTGTTGAGAATGCAGTGGGTAGGCAGCTAACTGTAAAAATGGAAATGTTTGCTAAGAAAGTAGTCATTTACAAACTAGCATGGGGTCAGGTAACATCATTATTCTCTTTGCTGTTCCCATTAGGTCAACATAGCCACCCTCCCTCCATCCCTTGCCTCTTAAGAAGCATGAGCTACTTTTGCCCTTTTAACTTGAGCTCTTTATTCTAAGGAAGGATTAGACTCGACATCACCACTGTTTCTCTTTCATTTCATTGTCATTCTGTCTTGAGGGGAAATCAGCCGCATATTGTGTGAATCTTACATCCCTAAGTCATGTTTGTTAAAAAAAAAAAAAAAAAAAGAATCCCTTTCAATAAAGCAGCCCCAGTTTGATGCACCTACCAAAGTAAAAAGAAGGGACAAAAACGGTCTTTATTTGAAAAAGGGCACGTGGCATGATAGCTTTCACATCCGTAAAATCTCATGGTGAAGTCACTGGTGCTCCTCTTCTTTCAAATAAAAATGTAAAGGAAATGATTTAAAGCCTCGACATCACTGGACAGGAACTAAAGTACATGTCTTGTGTGCGCGAATGCTGCAGCTCAGAAAACATAGAGCCTAATGTACATGTGGCCGTTAAGCCTCAGAGTCCTATTTGTCCAGACCGGAAGCAGTCCTTCACCAGCAGACAGACAGACAGACATACGGGCACACACATCCAGTCAAATACACATGCTGTACCTTTCAGATGGACCCATTTCCTCATCTTCCCAGGTTCCACTGCCCCGCAATTGTGCTTGTGCACAAGGGAGAGAAACAGATCACTAGGTCTCAGACTAGAGGCATAAAGAGACCCTCCAGGTACTAATAACATCGCCACTGCCACCAATCTTTCCACAGAGCTGCATGAATGTCTTTCACACACCTGTTGCCTTCTGTGAGTTCTCCTTTTCATCTGTCATTATGGTCTAATGATTTTATTATAAGGATGAGTGTTCCTGCAGAGGTTAAGTGGCTCTCATTTACATATAATGATATCATGGGGGGGGGTTTGGATGAAATTGACACCATGAGTAACTGATTTCCTAAAACCTCCTCCAAAATGACAAATAATAAAAAGTTCCTTTGCTCAAGTTATTACTGGCCAAAAAAATCACCTTATTTATTTACTGACATAAGTAAAGTATTACCTGACTTGGATGATGATTTTCTCTTATGATGTAATAGAAAATGTCAGTTGTATTTTGGTCTCTGAACACCGTTGTTTTTAGAAAAGATAGACTGTAACCAGATAACAAAATGTTCAGTTGTTGGTTACAGCTGGCAATGGCAAGGCTGGGCTTTCCAAATGTGTGTGTGTGTGTGGGGGGGGATAAAAATCTGGCATGACTCAGCATTTCTAAGTTTTGTTTGGCAGCTGTGCTCACCCAAGGAGGAGGAAGGTCATATTTCTTCTGTGAGTGTGGGAGGGATGGATGGTTTCATCCAAGGTTTTAATGTTTAATTAAAAGAACACATGATTAAGTATAAATCAATAACATCCCAAGAGAAGGCTAACTACCTTTTATTATTGTCATTGTTCTTGCAATTTTATCAAGGGAGTGTCCTTAATGAGTATCTTGTGTGGTAGTGACGGGAATAGCATTCTTTGTTCTTAGGAAATACGATTTTAGCCCCTAACATGTAAGAAGAAGGGGTACTTGCTTCCATCACGTGGGGTTTTTTTTAATTGAAATATATTTGACATAAACGTGTACATTTAAGGTGTACAACATATGAATTCGATACATTTATGTATTGTAATGTGACTGCCCTGTGGAATGAGGATATCGTACCGTTTGTGCAAACACGGATGGACCTTGAGCAGATTATGCCAAGCCAAATAAGTAAGAAAAAGACAAGTACTGTGGGATCTCACATGACATTTTGCAGGTGGGAGGGGAGTGGTGGAGAGAGTGGCCGCTGGTAATGTGATCAGTGTCCATTTCAGAGGAAAGCTGAGGAAGTCACATGTGTCCATCCCCCCAACCCCCCCACGTCACACAGAAACTTTCTGTTCTGGAATCAGCTTCTTGATAGACATTACATGGGTTTGGTGACATCTTATTTTAACTTTAAGTATTTCCCAGAGGGAAATTACAAAACCTTGAAGTGTTGATAAAATATTGGGGATGCCTTGGTCCTAGCAGCAAAAACATTCACAAAGCCCCTCCATGAGCCTCATTTACTTTGCCTAAGGCTCATCTTTACCACTATGTTTTGATGTCCTTTGGCTTCTGTTTCAGAGGTGTCTTAACATCTTGTTTCCACTTCCAAGGGCACCCACTATTGTGCCTTGTATTTTCCACTTTACACACACACTCTCAGAGCTGTTAGAATAAATGAAATAATAAATGGAATACTTTATGAAGCTGGAGGCAGAAAGAATAACATCGAAAGCATTGTTGGTATTCTTTGTGGCTCAGGATTCAGTGCAATTTTTTAACCTCCATGTGGCTTCTCCAGTTGTGATAACTTCAGCCTCCCACTGCCCTTTTCTGCATACCCAATTTTGCTCTTAATGGTCTCCAGCTGTAGTTGGCTCACTTGAACAGTTTAGTCTTATGCTCTCATCTCTCATCTCTGAAGGAATTGCAAAGACAATGGAACTTGTGACAGTGCTTAAGTGAGGAATCATGCTAGGTTTGTCCCCTGGCTAAGTTGCAGGCCATACTCCAGCTTTACCTGTTTTCATAAATTATGCAAGGAATCAGAAATATCCAAGCACCAGTTCTGTAGCTCTGTCCTGACTGCAAAATGCATATGAAAATAGAATGTCTAGCACTTTATTATTGAGAACATATTTGATTATATGCATTCCTTGGACAGGTATAAATTGAATCAGGTCAATGAGTGAGAATGGACGCTTAACCCCCGTTGATGCACAAATGGGCTCAGCTATTTGTTTCCATGTTCTAAGACTGTACACCATTGAACATCAAGTTTTCCAAACTTCTTTTTCTCTTCTAACACCTGGAAAGTTGTTGACTCTGTGACTTGCATGTTTATGTATTAGCCATTTATTGATGCTTTATCAGGGGCCAGGAACTCTTTTCCATACACATGCTATAGAAGTGAACCAGCGCCCTCCCCTGAGGTGGCTCACAACATAGGGCATGCCGTGACCTAATGAGGTTAGAAATGGATACAGCAATTTCAGATACTGTGAAGTGCCAGGGAAGAAATAAAATAAGCTGATGTCTCAGAAAGGGACTTGCGGGAATGGGGAGGGGCTCCTTTCGATTGGAGGGTCAGATTGTGCTAAGGAAGTGGTACTTCTCTTTGAAAAAATGATACCTGAATGACTAGAAGAAGGAAGCCAAGTGAAGATCAAAAGAAAGCGTCTAGGTGTAGGAAATGTCTATGTGCAAAGAGTCTAAAGCAAGAAAAATTGGAAGTGAAAAAAAGATAGATGGCTTTTGAGGCAGGATTTTAAGTGGAGAGTAATAGAAAATGAGGTGGAAGAAATAGGAACCAGATGATGTCTGTCCTTGAAGTCCTGTTCAGGAGTTTTGAGTTCTCCTTCAGTGGAAATGAAAAGCCATTGGAGCATTTTAAGTAGAGATGTGCTATGATCTGAATTAATTTGGAAAATGCAGTGACTACCAAGACACTGCAGGCTGATGATAGTCTGGGCAGGAGATGATGGTGGCTTGGACAGCAAGTGGTGGGAGCATAGAGGGAAAGAAAGTGAATGGATGTGGACATGTTTTGGAGTCACTTTTCAGATGACTTCTGTTTGGTTGGATGGTGGTGCCATTTGCTGAGGGGAACACAGGGGGAGTAACAGATTGGGGGATGGAGGGGAGGATCAAGACTTCTATTTTGAACATGTACATTTGAGAGCCCTCTTGGACGCCTAAGTGGAGAGGCCAAGTTAACAAGTGTGTGTATAGGAGTATAGGAGATCCTTCTTAAGATTTCTCTTTACTAATTCTGTATATTTTCTCTTCACCCCATGGCTAGCTTCTTCCATTTATACTCAGATTCCTCCTGAAAATTCCTTTTGCTCATAAAGCTTTGCCTAGATTTAAATGGGAACAAAGTGCACGTGGTAACTCTCATTGAAGTCTTGATGACAATGTGGCCACTATTCATCCATCAAATACCAAGACAGTAAGGTCTAGATACATGATACTCAGTAATTACCCACATACCAGGTCTTAAGATGCTCCATTTGGGTATTTATATCCCACTCTGGGCATATTTTCTGTTGCAGTATGTGTGTGATCCTAGTAGGCAGACACCTGTTTACTTGCCTTTGTGGAGACTGGTACAGTCTTGTGTGTGATGAAATATAATAAATATTATTTAATAGAGACAATGATAAATGAATCTGAATAAATAGCTTACATTTTTCCAAAAGGACCTTCAAAATATTGCCTTTATCAAATGTAAAATCCAGTTTGTTTTCAATATGTTTTTACTTTGAGTTGTTGATAGTTTTTATTAAAACTTTGCAAAATAAGTCATTTAGTCCCACATTTGGAAGAACAGAATTGTTTTAGGTTACTTACTAAAACAGTCACTTGCATCCTTTATCGAGCAATGACTTATTCCAAATCAGCAGGAGAATAAAAAGTATTGTAACACCTGTGTATTTTTATGAAGTTAAGCAAACGGATAGATTTTTCCCACATTTTGAATTTATTAAATGCCGTTCATTTCTCTTTGTTCTACTGCCCCGTCTCATCTTTGCTGAATATTTCTAATGAACATCCTATGGATTGTAATTTTGTCATGAAGAAATTAGCAGGCAACATTTCAACATAATACAAGGCACACATCATTTTTAAGCTGTCTCCCTGCCCACCTCCTTATTCGCAAGGCTAATCTAATATAGTATCCACGAAGAATGATAAGGCAGTAAAGAATTTAGTAAAAATTTCAGCTGAGGTTGTTGATGTAGTAAGAATTAGGTGGGGCAAATATAAACAAATAAAAAACTTCACGCACAGGAACACGCATTTCAACCATGGCAGTAGATAATGCCCCTTAAGAGACGGTGCTGGAAGAAGTAAAATTCAATGGAGCCAAACCATTCTGTGAAACAAATCATTTGACTTACAGATAAACAGTCTGGTCTGGAGACTTCCAAAGAGTTGTTGGATCTTGGGAACTTTATGGGGCATACAGTTTGTAAAACCATCGTATCTATTATACATACTTGCAGCTATTATAAGAACACTGGAAATGTTCCAGTCTGGCAGTAGAAGGAACTAAATGTCAGGGTGGACATTCTGAGAGAGATTTGGGGATCTTTGACCTGAAGGCAGCAGAGTGTTTGGGTTAAGAGCCTACAGTTGGAGATCTGTTGTTTCACTCACATGCAGGCAGTCTTTCTGTACCCTTTAGAACCTCACTGGCTCTCTCCCATGTAAGGTAGAGGGAGGAAGTGCTAGTACATAGTTCACAGACTAGTGTGATGGTTAAATTAGACATTGCTGTGAGTTGCCTACCACAGAGTAGTCACTTATAAATGTTATTTATTACTGTCATCATTAATTATGTTGATGGGATAATAAAAGAGGCATGATTTTCAAAATGATCTTTAAGCTGTTGAGCTGTAAGCAAATATTAAAAACTCTAGGTAGGTGGGATTTTTTTTAACGTATATTATGGAAGTGTTTTTGTTTCATTGTTTATTGTGGACTTCCCACTTGAAGGTTTACTTGACTGGTACCAAAATAAACCATTTGTTCAATTAATATTTATCCATCTGCTCCATTTATTAAGAAAGAGCAAGCATTTATTCCATGCCCAACCCATGATAGACCATGATAATACAAAAAATGCAGCATAGTTTCTATCATTGAGCAACTCAGAGACATGGAAGGAAATTATTTGAGTAAATGAGTCAATACACAGTGGTTAGGGAGCACAGAAAGGCAGGTGCTTAATTCTGCAATGGGAAGTAAAGTGAACCTTCCAAGGGAAGTGATATTTAAGCTGAAGGTTGAGGCTTGCCAGGTAGACAAGAAGAAAAGGCCATTTCTGATAAGTATCACATACAAAGGTGAAAATAAGAGAAGGTTATTGGTTTGACATAACTAGAGTCGGGTGGGAAGGAAGAAGGAAAACCAGAAAAATGAACAAGGACAGATCTATATTTTGCTTGGGAGTTTCAACTCTGTCCTGTAGCCACTGAAGGACTTGGGCACGGGAGAGACGTGGCCAGTACCGAGTTCTGGAAGGAGCACCCCAGCCACCAAGTAAAGCTGTCATAGGAGACAAAAAGCTAACGAGCATCAGGAAACTAGCGGGGGAGTCCAGATGAAAGTTCATGAGATTCTACCCAAAGGCTGTGGTGGGAATGGAGAAGAAATGGTAATTGAGATAAATTTAGAGAGCAAATGGACAGGATTTAGTCATTGTTCACGTAAGAAATTTGACAGAAAACGGAGAGCCCAAGACCATTGCCTTCTTTGTTGGGTATAAGTGCAGCAGGTTACGGGAAAAATAATGTCATTAAAAATTGTTTTAACATCGTTCCTTTTTTATTTTTGCTGTCAGTGCTTGATTATTCATGTGATATAGAAAAGCAACACATGTGAATAATCCATATTAACGTATGTTTGCTGGGATTGTATGTTAAATTTTTACTAATGATGATGCACAATTAAGAAGGTTTAGAGATCACTGCTATAGTAAAACCTCTGTGTTTGAATCAAATTGGTACCATTAAGCATTTAGAATTATCATTCTAAAAGCTGGGCAACATATTTTGAAGAGTTACTCTCCATTCCCTCAAAAGCTCATAGTGTAAAATAGGCATCTCTAACTTCTCACTGTCCTGTTTATCTTACTCTTTAATGTAGATGGTGAGCAGAGCAGGCAGACACTGTTCCCCTTCGCCCAGATCCTGACTCAGCTCCTCATTGTAAACATCAGCCTGGAGCTTTGATTACTGGAGTTTTGATTACTTTTTCTCCCCTTTGCTCAGTAGTTTCAGTAGACGCGTGAGCTATTTGGGCACAAGCATGAAGAACTCAGTCAACAGACAAATTAAATGAATAAAATATCAACTTATGTACACATCATTAGCTAGTGGAGTGGGAGAAAGAGGCCTTAACATCATCATTGATTCAGGAAGGTGGGATGGATAGTAGTGCCGGGATTCAATTTGGTCAGTTTAAAAGGAAAGGGGGATATCACTGGGAGATGAGTCTTTGATGGCCTACTGACTGGGATTCTGCAGAAAGAGGGAGGAGATTGGTTGGGGCTTGCCTGTCATTTAGACTTAATTCCCCACCCTATCCCCCAGCCTCCATATCTTTCTTTGCCTTGCCTCTTTTCATCCTGAAACAACAGTCAACTTTTGACTTTCCCACTTTAGAAAGAGTCCGAGTAGACGTTGTCCAAGCCCCTGGAAATTCCTGGGCGCAGCTTTCTCAGAAGTAATAATAAACATTAAATTCATATACAACAGAGAAAAGTCCTAAATAAAATAGAAAAGTGGTTGGTATTGCCAGGAGATAAATGAAGAAGCACTTTCTACTAGGTATTGAGAAAAAGGAATAGGTTAGGCCAAGTTATTCAAGAAACTTGAACTCTAGTTTAGGACCATAAGGAGAGAGTGAATGAATTAGTCAGGAGTTGATGGAGTAAAATGGTGGAGGGAAAAAAATACAAAGGAACTTTGTCTAAATCACCACATATCTGAAAAATTGTGATTGAGAAACTCCTCAAGGTAATAGACCAGAAATATAGATGGGGAACATCGACTCTGCAAACCTTCCAAGACAGTACATGTCAGGTATAGGATCCATTTCCATCACCCTTCTTTCAAAACACAAGCCCTGAGCGGAACTGTCTGAGCTACTGGGACATAGTGAGATTTGCTAAATGGATTCAGTATGAAGAAAATTCAAGCATCTCTTGACCAAATCAACTCAAGTGAGAATGTCAGAAGTAAACGACCCCATTTATGTATAAATAGACATGTAAGTTCTTAATACTCAGACAAACAAGAACAATACCAGAGAGTTGAGAGAGAAAAAAAAGTCCTAAATATTAGGAGCTCGTTACTTTTCAGAGTAAATACATGGCTTCTAGGAATTAAAGTTAGAAGAACTCCTCCACAAACAATACTGTGCTTGGTAAATTTTAACGTTGACACAGATCTGCACGTGGCACAATGAAAAAAAGAAAAGAGAAAAGGAAAATCTTATTTTAAATTTCCATTAGGTGTAAACCATATTGGGGGAGGAGACATTCAATGTAGCTCTGTGTCCTCTGGCAAAGGAGGCAACAGAGTAATTTGAGCCTCTGGGAATCACACCCATAGGAGACAATCAAAATGTTTATAAACCTTGACTGGGGGCAAAACAGATGCCCAAGGTAATTCTCTGGCTCATACAGGCTTGCTGTAAGTCCTGGCATAACTGTTGGCGGCCCATATCTGAGCAACAATAGAAACATGAGCTTCAGGTGGGTGGGAAGAACTCCTATTTCACTCACCAGTATGGAATTACTTTCATCTAAAGAAATAAACAAAGCCAACTCTCTTCTGATGCTTTGAAGGAAAGCCTTTAAGATCATATGCCTCAAGGTGAAGAAGCCATTGGTTGCCCATATCAAAGGCTGCAGGAAGAATCATTATGAACTCACAAAGATACATCCTCCAGACGGAGAGTAGGCATTCTGTGACTGTGAGATCGTCCACAATTAAATGAATGAACTGCCTGATTTTTTAAATAGAGGCAGATCTTACCCCTCCCATGATGGTGACATGAGCCCTAAAGTAAATGTCATATTTCCATGAACACAGAGATTGATTTTTAAATTGCTGTCTGTATGAGATATGATTAGCACTTCTTTGCAAGCTGAGAGGCACCAACTCAGGTGCAAATTCAAGTGGAAAATGCTGTGCCATTATGGTAAGTGTTGATTCATGTCAGATTAGTGATTACGGTGCCACCCATCCCACCTAATACTACAGACTATAAATATGGGGGGAGGAAACTGTCACTGGCTTCTGGGCAAGGCTCGCATCTGAAACACACAGGTGGTGCACAGTGTCCGTTTCGTCATGGGCAGGAAATGCAGGTACTAGGTATCAGACTGGTAATAAGCCATATTCTCTCAATGACTCAGTCACTCCCTTGCTACTGGTAGACAATACAGGGAAACAGCACTTAGTCATTCAGTTTACCATGCTGGCATTTAGCGAGGTTTTCATCTGAGCAAATTGCCTTTTCGGTGGACTGAATTGTATCTGGGAGATTGGAAATGCTGAGGAGAGCTTCCTAGGAATGTCTCGTTGATCATCAGGTAGGAACCGAGACATCATATAAAGTGAATTTACTGAAGAGCAACATAACCGGGTTGTCAGAGGACCCCGGGCCACCTGCCCTGGTTTTCCCCCCTCTAGGGGACAAGAAGGGAGCTCCCTCTATCTTCACTCGTTTCTTCACTTCCTCCAAGTGTAGCACCGAACCGTATGGCTCTCCAGCTAAACTCTCCAGCTTTGCGTCCTGGCACCATTTGGAGCCAAGTTAAGTATTTATCCTATCTGTGTTGCAGTTTTCAACTGTAAATAGAAATCAAAAGTACATTCCTGAAAAAGTTACAGTTAAAATTAAACTGGTTAACATATGTATAGTTCTTGGAGCATCGTGTTTGCTAAGTGTTGCCTGTTATTACTCATCGATGAGGATTTACTGTGTACCAATGACATACATTTCCTGGCAAATAGAGTCTTTAGAAGTCACAGTGGGTCTCCTTTCAGTCATAATAACCATGCCTTGTCTCATTTAAGCGTTGTAATGTTTTAAGTAAATGTTTAAAGTATGTATAATAAATGGGGTAGCCTGTCCTCGAAATAATATCATATCTGATAATAATTTGGGAGGGAAAGAGAAATAAAGATAGAATTTTATAGCCAAATGAAAACTTGCCATCCTAAGTTCCCCTCCCTCATATGTATAACTTATTTCGTCCCTTCGTTATTTCTGTTTTGACACCTTTGGCCATATGCTTATCTTTGTCAATTCACAATAAGTCAAGATTCTTTGTGTTGCAAGGGGCAGAACATTCAACGTAAGGAAAGAACATTTCCTGACTTGGGTACACAGGTGAAGTCCAAGGGCAGGGTGGTTCAAGTGCAGCTCACATAATGTTACCAGGACCCAGGCTCTCTGCCTTTGTCAGCTCTGTTCTCCATGCTGGCTTCATTCTCAGGCTTCCCATGGTAGCAAAAATAGCTGCCAGCAAATCTAGGTGCACATCCTCCTAGATCTGGGTGTAACAAGAAAGATGGTTTACCTTTCTCTCATCAGTATCAGCAGGAGTCCCATTTTCTGCCATTGGCTGTAGGGACCACATCCACATTCTGAACCAGTCTTGGTGGCTGAGGAAAGTAATCCTTTGGGTGTCACATCCCAGTCACAGAGTTGCCCCTGAATTCCACCTGACCCAAAGCCTAGGATAGGGGTAAGGAATATTTATATAGAGGAAAACTAGTGTGTTGTTACCAGCAGATGGTCCACTGGCAGCAAAAGTCACACTGACTCATTATACCCGTCCTGTAGTTCTGATCCTGGCAAAGCCATTCTTAGATCACCCAAATGATCCTTTTTACTTCTTGCATAAAATCCAGAGTCTGTGTGTGGCACTCAAGGTTTTTGACCATCCCACTTTATTTCTTATCACACCCCCTCTTGCATACTAAGCTCTAGTTTAAAACATTTCCATCCTTTTTTGACTTTGGATTTCCTACCTATCTCCCCGATTCATCTTGTTGATGCCTGTTCTCTTACCTCACAAACTTGTGAAGTCAAGATCATTAGCATTCTCATTTTATAGATGACAACACTGAAATGCAAAGAGAATTAAGGAACTTGGTCAAGGTCACGTTGTTATTAGTGCCCAAGGTTGTATTCTCCTCAGGCATTCTGGATCCATAGTCCTTCTTCCTAATTGCGCTCTCTTGCCTTTGTTAAATAAGGTGGGAACATTAATGATTCCATATCCCACATCATCATGAAACACATGAAAATATGGAGAAATCAGTGTTATGTTTGGAATCTTGTTTGCCCTGATTTCCTTTATAAGGACGTGGGGATTTCTCAGTATTATGATGTTTTGTTCGTGTCTGGGCTACACTTTGGAAAATGTGACAATCAAGCAGATGAGAGAGATCTACACATGCATTTTGAAAAATTAAGAAGTTTTCCATATTTTTAAATTTCCCCAACTCACGAATTTGAGTTTAAAGGTAAAAAACATTGTATAAACTTTATTCGCTGTCAAATGTTACGTGTCTACAGAGGAACACAACAGTCTGCAGTCTGAAGTTGCTTGTTAAGGAGACAGAATTATATACAAATTCAACATCCTTCAGGGTCATTCTTAAAATTTGAGGAGGGTAGTTGGTTTTAGCTTTTTTTGGGGGGGGGCAGGTTTCGAGCAATAACAACCAAGATTTAAGATGCTTTTACTATTTCCAATAAATGAATAATCATTAAAAACCTATACTTAACACCAAGTCATTTTTCCATTCAACAACTATTTCTGGCCCTGTGCTAGGCATTGGGTATTTGAACACAGTTGACAGGGTCATTGCCTTCATGACACCTCTCTTGGAGGCAGAGGTTATTATATGAAAACAGAGCCAACTTTGTAATAGGGTATGCTATGGGAGCTGCCTAGAGGGAGGATATCCGAGGGCAGTAATGGAGAATACCAGGGGGGCCATCAATATGTGGGGGTCACCAATTCTCCCAGAATCACTTTTCAGGCTGTGAGCTGAAGACTAAGTAGAAAGGAGCCAGTGGAGGGCTGAGGAGGGGTTGTGGGTAGGGGGAAACAACATTCCACTTAAAGGGATGAGGGTGTGTGGAGAAGGTGCAGATGTAGTAAAGAACATTTAAGGATGGCCATACTCGGCAGAGCAAGGTCCATGTTAGGTGAGTGGCTGAAACAGAGGCCAGAGGAAAGGGAAGCATTTGAAATACACTGTCTAGCAGCCATGGGAAGAAGCATGGATTTTAAGTACAGCGAGAAACCATTGACCTTGTGAAGCAAGAATGCATATTGAGGTTTTAACAAGATGATTCTGGATGCCAGGTGCAAAGTGGCAAGCCTACAGTCAAGAGGGCCTGGTGTCATGGAGGGCTAGAAAGGAGAGGTGGAAATGAAGAGACGTAAGAACTATTTGAGAGGGAGCGTCAAGAATAATGTCTAAGTTCTTTCGTTACTAAAAAGTTCAGGAGACCAGTTACGAAAAATTAGTAGTAGTACTAGTCAGATCCCTAAGGAGTGGGGCGAGGAGTCAGTTCCAAACTCAAGTCACTTCTGAACGAATTCTCTCCTGGATTCCCCTTCTGGTTTTGAGTACAGATCACACACAAGAACTTCCTGTTGCTTCTATGGCTCCTGGAGTAGAATCTAATCTTTCCCAAACTGATCCTTTCCTGCCTCCACGTTGTTTTTCTGCTAACTTCAGGCTGAGAACCAGCTGGAGAAACAGATGCTGTCTGTATTGAGAAGTTTCTGTTGCAAGTCATGACATTTACTGACAGTCCGCTTGTTAGAGTGGTCTACACAGCTCCCATCTGCAGGCTTCCCCCAGAAGAGGCTGTCCCCAGGCTCTCTCCAGAAAGGGTAGCTATATGCTCTCAAGCACTCTGTCTTTTATCTCCTGGCTTGTCTCTCTCTGCCTGGTAGGAACAGAGAAGTGAAACTCATGGTTCAGCACTGTTCTGAACTTAGAACCACACTTTCTTCGCACAAAAGACTGCTAACGTTTCCCTCATCGTAGAGACCAACACTTGTGGATTTTTGTTGCTGTGTTTGAGATATCCTGATTTCATTTTAAGAAGATATTTTTGTGGTTACTTTCAAATAGCATCTGCTTCTTTTCTGACTTCACAAGAGTGAAACATGGTCGGAGAACAATGAAAATTGTCGGCATTGTGATGTTTATAAATCTCTCTCCTGCTCACTAGTAGGTTATTGATGATCTCCATGGTAATTAATGGTAGACATTAGAATTACCAGTTATATGAGGCAGCTGAGATTCAGAGGGTCTAAGTGAACTGTCCAGTGTCATGCAGCTAGAAAATTTCATCTCAGGTCTTAAATTCACTACCAACTCTGATGTCCTTTTTTTGTTTTGTTTTGTTATAAGCACTCATTTACTGTAAGAGATGATATTTGAAGATACTCTGTTACATTCTATTTGGATATAAAGTGGTTTTGTTTGTTTGTTTTATCAAGGCCTCCAGAAGTATTTATAGCAAGCGCTCTGAGGTTTCCAGCAGAATGTTCAGGGTGTTAGAGAAAAAGTAAAAGATGCCTCAGGCCAGTTAGTGGACTAGTTTTGTGCCAAGAAGTCCTCTCTTACCCAAGCAGTTGTCTCAACTTTTCAGGTACTTTATAAATTTGTTTCTTAACTTACTCCAAAAAAAAAAAAAAATTAGAGAACGAAGGTAGGCTGTGTAATCCTGGGAGCAAATTCAGAGTAGAAGCTTTGCAGCCAGTAGATGAAACAGTTTCATTTAGCAAAGGCCACCATTTCCATACCAATGTCATGGCTACCGCCTCAACACAAGGGTGCACAGTACCCATTAGGACAGCTTTTTTTTTTTTTTTAAGATTTTATTTATTTATTCGATAGAGATAGAGACAGCCAGTGAGAGAGGGAACACAAGCAGGGGGAGTGGGAGAGGAAGAAGCAGGCTTATAGCGGAGGAGCCTGATGTGGGGCTCGATCCCACAACACCGGGATCATGCCCTGAGCCGAAGGCAGACACTTAACCGCTGTGCCACCCAGGCGCCCCTCATTAGGACAGTTTCTGCTGTAGAATGAAGAACATGGCACCGGGAAAATCCCATGAACCCTCTTCCAATAGGAGTATACATTTTGTTGCTGTTGTTACTCATGCTTCCAAAAGCATGTTGTGTGAAAGCAAGGAAACTCTTTGGAAATAAAGCAACATTTTGTTTTGTAGCATCTCCATACATTTATGTTGTTATTTCAAGGTTTGAACATTATTTTGATGTTAGAATTGGAGTAACAGAAATGCGGAGATGGGAGTCTACCTCTGGGGTTGTAGAGATGAGGTAATCTGCCTGAGGAAGAAGGTTGTGCTAGAAGGTGACTCCAGGCATTCTGAGCTCTGCATGAGCAGCGCCGAAGGGTTAGAGTGTCCAACAGTGATGACTGTGTTGATGAGGGCACAATATATGTTAGCTTCTCAACTAGCAAATGCACAAACCTGGGTGGTCTCACAACTTCATTACTTGCTTTTACAGATTCTTATATATGATTCAGTTTAGATCTCCCCCTTGAAATGTCCACATTAGATTGAGATTAAATGTTTTTAGAATAATCAGGACAACTTCAGGAAAGTTCACCGTTGGCCAGACTCAAACGTAATGTTCTCATAAAGGCTACTATTTGTTGTCACCTGTTGTGATGGTTACTTTTTATGTGTCAGCTTGGCGAGGCTATAACAGCCAGTTATGTAATCAGGCACTACTCTAGGTATTTCTGTGAAGGTATTTTGTAGATTTGGTTAACATCTACCTACCTACCTGCCTACCTACTTGCGTGTCTACCTACCTATCCTATTGGTTCTACCTCTCCGGAAACATTGACTTACAAAAGTTTGGTACTAAGAGTGGTTCTAGAAGAACAGAATGTTAGAGAAAAGTTTTCTGTAATTGTTCTGCAGTTTCTGGAATTGGTTCTCTAATTTGATTAGATTTGAAGAGTGTAATGACTCTTTCTGGTGAAGAGGTAAAGGGGACACTGATGGTCCATGGTGTAATATGGAAGTAGAGATACACAAAATACCATGATTAGACACTCCTAACCAAACACTCATAAAAGGCAAGGTGGTAGGTGACTGCTGATCTCCTCAGGACCCATCTCCATGACACCCCCTTCCCCTTAGACTTATAATTTGATTGAAGTCTCAGGAGGTCTCAAAGGGGGGGTACAAAGAGTAGCCCATGATGGGGTACACTGCATTCCAGAAGAACTGCATGTGTTTCCAGTATATCCAGACAGAAATCTGGGGAACAAATGTGGGAATGGATTTGAAGGGTGTGGAATAATGGTAGAAGGAACACGAGGTTGGATCAGGCTGACCTGGTTGCTGTGGGAGCATGAGGCAGAGATTGGGGGTTTAATGTCGCAGCTTGGGAATTCAGTATTAGGCCTCTGGTTGTTTGGTTGGTTGGTTGGTTAAACTATGCACCAAAAAGTGGCCTATGGTAAGTGGAGTTGAAACACTGACTTGCCTTGGCATACCATAGAGGAAGGGATCCAGAGGCTTACGAATGAATGTTAGAGTGGATTTATCATTTCATTTTATTTTACTTTATTATTATTTTTAAAGATTTTGTTTATTTGTCAGAGAGAGAGAGTGAGCGAGAACAAGTAGGGGGAAGGACAGGCAGAGGGAGAAGCAGGCTCCCCACTGAACAAGGAGCCCGAAGTGGGACTCGATCCAGAGCTCTGGGATCATGACCTGAGACAAAGGCAGATGCTTAACCGACTGAGCTACCCAGGCATCCCTGGATTTATCATTTTAGACCTTCTCCATCGCCATGGGAGGGTCCAGAGGACATGCCTTTCACTACATCTGTGAGGAATAAATTTGTGAGGGGAGCTTGATGTCCTTGAAGTGCTGTGTGATCACTCTTTATGTAGGAGATTACAGTGAGAGCTGCTGCATTTGATTTGGGAAGCCTATGCAGCAAGTATAATTGTATCCCAGGGTGATGGGGCCAAGTGGCAACATTTGGTAGCCCGGGGCAAGGTGGGCATAGTTTCTGTACTGGATGGCAGAGTCAAAGCAGCATTTAGAATAGTCTGACAAAGACCTATGGCATTGGCTAGTTGATCATGGTATGCCTAGAAGTGAGATAGATAGCAAGCCTACTCAATTCTTACTTGATCTGTATCAGTGGAAGAGTTCTAGGTCAAGGGAGCAAAAGTCTCACTTGAATCACAAAAACGAAGTCAGGGCTCCTCAGCCAATCTTCAGACTGAAGCCAGTTCTCAGACCCAGAGCCCGTTGAATGAAGATCAAGGCAGGTCCCCTTGAGGAAGGCTCTTCGTGCACTGGCAAAAAATCTTTATCCCAGCCTTCCCAAAGGCCTTTTAAGAGTGACTGTGTCCTGGGGAAAAGGAAATAATCAGGACTTTGAGGTATTACTAGACAGTGACTCGGTATGGACACTAATTCTAGGAGACCAAAAATGTCACTGTGGTCTACCAGACAGAGTAGGGGTTTATGAAGGTCAGGTGCTCAATGGAGTTTTGGTTTAGGTCCGTCTCACAGTGGGTCCAGTGGGTCCTTATGAGCCCAGTTCTGGAATGCCTAATTGGAAAAGACATACTTAGCAAGGCAGAGTCCCCACCGTGGCTCCTTAACCTGTCAGATGAAGGCTTTTGGGTGGCAACAGCCAAGTGTAAGTCATTAGAATGGATAATTTACATTTACATTTATGGATTACTTTTACGAAGTTTATAGCAATGTATTGTTTTGCCAGCAGGGGATGTTACCCCATATCCTCACCAGCGCTGGATGTTGGTTTCAGTGTTTCATTGAAACATTGGAACATCAACAAATGAGCTCTTGTTTACCTTATATTTTGAATTTCTTTGCTGCTAAAATGACTGACCACATTTTCATGTGGTGAAGAGCCAGCTGACATTTCTTTTTGTATCACTTGTTTCTTCATTTCCTGTGCCTTTTTTTTTTTTAAATAGCTTTACTTGCCTTTTTGCATAAACACGTTCTCCGAGAGATTTTGATCTTTGTTGAATATGGCCTTTCAGTCTACATAATGTGTCCAGAAGCATGAAGGAATCAGGTCAATGTGTGTATAGATCAGTGCAGTTGAATTGCACTGACACCCTCCTTCCACCCCCAGGGAGAAACCGAAAGACCAGCAGGAAGGTGAGGAGGTGGTAGACCTTGAAATTTCTGTCGATGGCACAGCCACTAAGGAAATTCTAAAGAAAAATCATCTTGTCAACGTCCTCAAACGAGAAATGCATTTAGGTGGCAATATAGATCTAATGCCCAGCTTGCAGAAGAGCAGAATTTTCCAATTTGGTGTTGCTCCAGGTTAAAAAACATACCCGCTGAAAAATGTGAATTGGAATCATTTGCCATCCGTCCGTAATGTAATGACTGATTTCCCACTCCAGATTCAGCGAGCTTCAGGCGGTGGGTTTGAACTGAGTCCAGGTGGAAGGGGGCCAGACATATTAAATTCAAGGCCTCTATTGCCCAACTCCCTACAGAAATTGTGCAAATAACGTAGCTGAAGTGCTCTCTGCGTGCTGTGTAACCCAGCTCTTTGGGCAAACTGATGAATTCCTTGCCCTTTTCTATAGGATGCCCAGTTAGCAAATATACTAAAAGGTGACAGAATCCATAATAGAACCTGTCAACGTCCTCCTCTTCATTTTCAGTTGAGAAAAAAAAAATTTTTTTTTCTTCAAAATAGTCCTTGTGAAGGTAGGGTATGCTCATTACCCGCCTGTGCTATTTTCCTTTTGTCAACCCCGTTAATGTCAGTAACACCTAAGTCCAACCCCACAGCGGATGGGTAGTCTCCACTGATGTTGTATTCTACAGCACAAAAGATAGATACGCAATCTTCTTAAAAACTGGTCTCATCAATACAAAACAGCTTTTAATTGTACCCCTTGAAATTGAACCACCACATCAATGTGGATGCCTCTGTTTTGTGTAAGTGTATATATACAGTCTTCAGAGATTGAACTTCTGTGAATCCTTATCCTGCTTTTTGTGCCTTTTCTCAAAAGGAGGCTGTGAGACAGGGGCAACTTGTGGGCATAAATAATGAGATGCATTTAATCCAAGATTTGCGGTAACTCCAGTGTTAGTCTTTACAAAGATGGAGGTGTTGATGTTGTCACCGTTCCAGTGAGAAAGTCATGCCAGGAATGGCATACCAAACTCTACTCAAATCATCCAAAGCGAAGGCTTGTCAAAGGTATCTCATGGGTTATGTGGATACTATTTTTTTTTTTCCAAATGGAAACATTTTAGAGGTGACTTCTATACTATTCCTTTTTTTACTTGTAAATTCTTTTCTAATTGCACACTAGGAACCAAGGGATAGTTCAGTATTTGGCCTGTGAATTCTAGCATATGACTTGGAAGTCTATTTGGCAAAAACAGGAGTGCGTTGACTTGGTGCGTTGGCCATCATGGGTAATGAGCATCTCGGCAGCTTAACTGAGGATTGTGTTACAAGTGCTGGAAGGATCTAGCACCACTGGGAGCTGAAGAAATGAGTCAGAATGGATTTTATTAAGGCAGTGTGGAGTCAGAGTCCAATTTTGCTTTTGTTTTCTGGATTTTGATTTCTAAGTGTTTCCTTCGAGCAGGTAACTTGGTTTCAACGGGAGTGAACAAACAGCCCCAGGAATTAGTCACCAATTTGCTCTTAAGTGTCATGTTTCATGTTACACTTAACAGGTATCACTTTTTTTTTTTTTTTGGTCTTTGGTCTTTTCTGTATGCTGACGTTGCTTAGGGGGAAAAGGAATGCCAAATAAGAAAACACGGTGATCCTGTGAGATTGTAGGCATAAATTGCACTTTGCTGTCACATCAGTGCATGTTTGGGGTCTAATCATAGAACATGCCGTCAAATATTTGTGTGTACGTGTGTACTGTGTGCGTGCATATAGTTCACGTCTGAAAGTGTTCTTTTCGTGCAGCTGTCTAGCTGGGGCCTGCTGACCTAAGGAAAAACATCTGGCAATTAAATGGAAAAAATTGTAGGGTTAATTGATAGGGGAAGACTAATAGGATTCTGGCTGTGCTGGGGGCCACAATGTGACCTCTGAGACATCAGGATTTGGAAACTGGAAAACATTTTAGTTCTTGCACTTGAAAAAATATTTGAAGCAGCCCGACATGCCACAGTTAATCAGCATCAAAACATATTATTCCACATCTTACTCTTAGAGGTAAGAGGTAAAGGAATGAAAATAAGTCTGGTCTCTTGTTACAGAGGGGGTTGTATCCCCCAACACCCATCCACCCCAACATTGCTAGAGCCCAAACTGCCAGTGTGATACTGTGTAGAGATAGGGCCTTTAAGAAGGTAATTATGGTTAAATGAGGTCATGAGGGTGGGGCCCTATTCCAATAAAACTGGTGTCCTCCTAAGAAAAAAAGAGCTGCTAGGGAGGAACACACAGAGAACAGTCCTTTTGGGGACAGAGGGAGGAGACACACATGTGCAAGCCAAGGGGGGAAGCCTCAGGAGAACCCAACCCAGCCAACACCTGATCTTGGCCTTCTAGCCTCCAGAACGGTGAGAACATAAATTTCTCTTACTTACACCACCCAGTCTGTTATTATTTTGTCCTGACAGCCCTTAGCAGACTAATCAGACTAACACACCCTTTATCTAGTTCCTTCAAAATACGAGCTCAGGCACTTTGGGTCGACACAAATGTGTTTAAGTCTCTGTGGTACCAAAATGGCTGTCTCATATCACCGTGAAACATCTGGGAGCGGACACAGCTCTAGGACCCAGCTGGAAATTCTTCTGAGAGCGTCCGAAGCATCTGTAAATGTTGTCACAGTAGGCTGAGTGGACAGCTCTAGTTTTTGCTTGCTCACATTCACTCTTCCTTCCCTGATCACCCCACCATGGCTTCCCCATGGGGAATGGCTCCTCCCTCACTCTGAGTCCACACCGAGTCGGTGTGGGTGTGGCTGACCCCCCTGCACATTACCGAATTGGGCAGGTGACTCAGACCAGAGCAGGAGCACAGTGGCCTCCTGCCAGAATGATAATTCGGGAGTGGATGTGTGACAGTCACAGCCATTTTGCATCATCCCACATGATTTTACTGGAAATCCTACAAAAGAGACTTGCACATTCTGCTGTACTGACCTGATATGAGATCAGCCTGGACCCATTGGTGGCCATTTATCAGAGAATCAAGTCAGAGGAGAGGAGGCCCAAGCCAAGAGGAGGAGAAAGGTCTATTTCTGGAAGCATTCATAGAGAAGCAACATTAAGTCTTTCCTGGGCTTACACGTGGTTTTTCCCAATACTGGAACTGATAGATCAGTCCGTTTGTACTTAACCTGTTTGAGTTAAGTTCCTGGCTCTCACTAATTTCTCACCCAAGGGAGAACATTCTGGTTCCCACTGTAGCTATATATTTAAAGGGAGATTTAAAGCTCTTACCTCAAATGTGCTTACCCTTCCTCCACCTCTTCCAAACGTCTGAATTCAGGTTCATGGACTCTTCTGGTCTTTCACCTCTTGGTACAACTCCTGAGGTGTCCAGCATATGTTCCCCTGCTCAGTTATTTTGTGTGTGTATAAGTCCTAAAATCTACAACCTAGAGTCTTGGAAGATTAGCGTTGAGGCCATTCTCTGCAGTGTAGTGAGCCAGTTGGTTGAGGATACATGGAAAGGGTAAGCCATCACTGGATGAAGAGGGCATCCATCCTTGGGTCCTATACAAACTATCTGGAAGCAAAAGCATGAAAGGCAGAGAACCATAAGCATTGCAGAAAATAAAGAGGGTGGTGATCGTGGTGGAACGTAAGTAGTCGGTCACCTGGATATGTGGGGTGGAGGAGACAGAAGGAGTTCAAGGACTCCTCTTTAGGGATAAACATGTTTACTAATTGTAATGGGTCGAATGGCTACTCCTCCCAAATTCATGCACCTTTGGAACCTCAGAATGTGACCTTATTTAGAAATGAGGTCTTGGTAGAAGTAAAGACGACCCTGAAGGTGGAATCATCCTGGATTTCGTTGGGCTCTAAATCGGATGGCTGGTGTCCTTGTAAGAGACGAGAGGATGCAGAGACCTGGGGAGAGGGCTGCATGAAGACAGAGGCAGACTGGAGAGATGCTGCCACAAGCCGAGGAATGCCCAGAGCCACCAGGAGTTGGAAGAAACAATGAAGGATTCTCGCCCACAGCTTCCAGAAGAAGCACGGCCCTACCCACACCTGGATTTTGAACTTGTGGCCTCCAGTACGCAGAGAATATAAATGGCTATCTTTTGAAGACCCCAAGTTTTTGGTAATTTGTTACGGCATCTACAGGAAGCAGGTGCTCTAATGAACCTCTAAGTACGGGAAAGCGGGAAGAAGGTTGAAAGTGCTCAGAGGTGGCTTCGCTAGCGAGGCAGGGGTTTATGTCAAATTTCATTAGTGCTGAGATCCCGAAGAACGGTTCTCTTCCCCATGTAGTTCTACCTCGTGCCTTTCGGCCTCATGAGTCAGTTACTGACGAGCCTTGTCTGTTACCCGCTGGCCATTCCCTGTTAGGAAAAGCAGAGATTCGCTGGGCTGCTTGCGCTTTGCTGAGAAGGGGAAACAATCCAGTAAAAGGGAGCATGGTGATTTTACTATGGGTATTCTGCAGTGCGCTCTGGCATTGTGACAATTTGGCCATCTGCTTGGTGGAGGTAGCCCAGCTCCATCAAAGAGACAATATCATTTCTGTCGACTTCTTAGAAAAGCATCCTTGTAACAAGACAGCTGTTTCACGGGTTCATTGTCTGGCAGTGTAAATGTGCCTGACTACGGTCACCGTTCGTCCCGTTTGCCTCAACTGTCCCCGTTTACAGGTGTTGTCTCTGCCTAATTAATTACAGCCCTCCCCCTCATCACTGTCCCTATTTGGGTGATAAGTCATAGAGCAACTTGACTTAGGACATAGCCCTTTATTTTTTTTAAAAGCTTTAAAACTTTACAAACTGCTTTACTTTTGTTTTCTTGCCAACCCCTCTAGGTTACTGAGTTACAGCGGTTAGAAAATAGACTTGGATTTTTTTTTTTTTTTTTGAGGGACTTTCGCTCAGGTATGAGAAAAGGGAAGTTTGTCACTGATTGGCTTCCTAAAGACCGATCTGCTCCCCCCCTTCCCTCAGCCCTCCCCAGCCCAGGCTCCTCCCTTACCTGCTGTTGGCTTTGCAATGCCTCCATCCAGGCAGAGGAAATTCGGCTCCTTCAGCATTGTGTCCAAGTACACACATCTGTGTCTGCAGAGCAGGTGTAAGCTGGCATGCTGCCCAAGCTTGGCCAGACAGCTTCATAAATCCTGCCCTTACTGCAGCCCCGAATTACTTTTCATGACACAAAGCCAAGCTGTGTTATTCACCTAATGCCCCGATTTACAGTTCCCAAGACAAAAGAACATACAGATAGAGTTTCAGGGCTCTGTTTGCCTTCACGTTTATCTAGAGGTTAGTTTCAGGTCAAGCTCAAGAAACCTGACAAATGGTGGTGAATAAACCTAAAAATAAATTAAGTGCAAGTGGGAAACTTTCGCATTCCTTGTTCTTGTGCCAAAAGCAAACTCAACCCAATTTACGTTCTTTTAATATCTGAAACAAGAAGCTGTTCTCTTATTTGTGGCATGCTGGGGAATTATTATGCTCCCCTTCAGCTCACACAAATGTGCGTGCGCTTATGCAGAGGGCACATGCACGTACACACACACACACACACACACACACACACACACACACACACAGAGATCTGCCCGGTCTCCATTTAAGTGTGTGTTCATGGGTCTTCAAGGACCCGAGTGAATGGTGCCCTTAACTAGTGTGAACACAGTGAGAAAAGCGCTTCTCTGGATGGGAGCTTCGGGGTCCTGCAGTGCCGCCCACTGTCCTGCCAGGTTCAGGAATACTAGGACTTCAAGTAAGAAATCTCATCACTTTAAACATAAGGAAATCAGACCTAGATGTGCAAGTCCTTGGAGAGAGTTACCTGCTCATTTATTAGACCCATGAAGGTGAAGGCCAAGGATGAGCCTGAAGATTTCCTGCAGAGGCTCAGGACTGCAGACCGTGAATGTGCTGGAGGGAGCTTACGTGGGTGGGTCCGTGGGCCCAGGAATACCTAGCTTGCAAATTAGTTTCTTTGCTTTAGTTTTTAGAGGTATTTGAATTTCCAGTCCACTGGTGGGCAGTCCCCTGGGTCTTGCCTTAGTCTCTCCATCCCCTTCCTCCTCACCATCCCTGCTCTCAGGATACATTCAGGTGAGAAGATAATGAGAACTAGGATGTAATTAGCAATGCAGTATTAATTAGAGCTTTCCCTGGGCAGGGCTTATGCTTTTATAAAAGTAAATAGAGGCCTGGCAGTGAGTGAGTCTCTTATCATCGGTTTCCCTGGCCAAGAGCAGCATCCACTGAAAATGTCTCTGCATGATCCCTGCTCAGTGGGGAGCCTGCTTCTCCTTCTCCCTCTGCCTGCCACTCCACTTGCTTGTGCTCTCTCTCTGTGTCAAATAAATAAAATCTTAAAAGAAAATGCCTCTGCAGAAACTGCAGATGCCAACAGAATCCACAATCAGGATGTCCACGTCCAAGGGGCTGCTAGGACAGCACTGAATTCTCCAGGCCTCCAGGGTCGTGGGTATTTCTAAGAAAAACAGCAGCCAACCAAAAAAGTCTACTTTCCTTCCTTTGGAAAACTACCACCAACTTTGAGATTTACCCTACTCCTGCTAATGTTTTCTAGATACAGACTTTCTCTAGGATATAAAATTCCCCTTATCCCGCTCCCATAACCCCACCATGCTTCATTTTTCTGTTCATGGGATTGGAATAGAAATCTCACTAAGGGAAATAATATTCCTAGGGGATAAATGCATTGATCCCGTCTACATTTCACAGTGGGTTTGTAGAGTCTAGCTTTCTTTGTTAGAGAGTTACAGAATAAGCCCAAGATGTTTTCTAATGCCTGGGTTAGAAAGGGGTGCCTAGGAAGCTCTGTCGGTTAAGCGTCTGCTTTCGGCTCAGGTCATGATCCCAAGGTCCTGGGATAGAACCCCGCATCAGGTTCCCTGCTCTGCAGAGAGCCTGCTTCTCCCTCTGCCTGCTGCTCCCCCTGCTTGTGAGCATGTTCTCTCTCTCTCTGTGTCAAATAAAATATTTAAAATAAATAAAGATGGAGTCAAGTAAAACCCACCAAGGTCAAACTTCGGAAGGCCAGAGGAAATGGAGCAGATAAAAGTGATTCAGTGACAAATTTGTCAAATGACTCCTGGACAGTCACATTTGGACAGTTGAGGTCCAAGGAGCTTGTTGAGTGAATGCCGCAGGGGGCAGACGTGTCCTCCGACACCGTTAACAGCCCCATGTGCTCTTCCCCATCCTGTCAGCTCTCACATCCTGAACCTGCTGATGGGGTTCTACTGCAAGCCCTCCTGTCTGTCTTCCTGACAGCTTCCCTTGATCCACAAATAGGACGATGAATGACATCCCAGGGGAGCAGCCTTTGGCCTCTGGCTCATGGGAGCTGTAGGGTAAGCACCCCAAGTGTGGATAACTGGGATCAGTTTTATACATGCTCCCGACAGACACCGGTGGGAAAGCATCCCCATTGCCCACAACAGTAACTTGCTCTGTTGTGTGCCCTTGAGTGGCTTCTCTGCCTTCCTGGTCTCATTTCCCCTACCCTGCTTCAGGGATCCCCTCACAAATAAAGTTCTGGTACTCAAACCATTGTCTCTGGTCAGCTGCTGCAGCATCCCAATCTATGAAAACCCAACACGAGGATATTCGTGAAAGGATGAGGTGAGACCGTGGGAACTAGGTGCCTGGCTTGTGAACAGTGATCCTCCTAGTAGATTTGGAAATGGCAGAGAGGATGTGGCCCAGGAGTGTCCAAACCCATGGGTGGGGGCTTGTAGAATGTTCATTTCCAAATCCAAACGTGCTAATAAAAAGCGTAGTGTGTGTGTGTTCATGTGCACGCAGGGGCGGGGGGCTTCCTGGGGGGAGACTAGGTAAGGATTTCTAGTCTTCCACTATTAGCGTCACGACGGGGAAGACAAAGCCGCACTTTGAGATTTGTCTTTGTGTTTGAAAAGGCAGTTGAACGTTATTAATGTATTCCAGGAAGTGGTGAACACCAACTTGAAGCTTTTATCAGCTTTTCTTTGCTCTAATTTCTAAAGCAAAAATGCCTTCCCTCCAAATAGTCGATTAAAAGAACATATGAAATTAATGAAACATATCATTACTTTTACAATGGCCAAATTGTAGATTTGTCACAGTACAGAGACAGAAACTCATTAAGCCATTGTGGGTCTGCTTCACATTTTATAGCGTATTAAAAGAAAAAGAATTTTCTAAACTCACCAAACCTTCTTTTTCTCCTATTGCTTCTCTGAAACTTCCTTTATCGTTTGAGCTGCAAATCATCTGACTCCTCTCTCCTGCTGCCTCTCGTGCTGGTGGAACAGAAATTAAGAATGGCTCTGGCTGAAAATGAGAATCTCAATTTGGGGTTGTGAATTTCATGGTTTATTTGAGAAGTAGGCTACAGTTGACAGTCTTTCGCCACCTTTGAAAGGGGGTGAGGATCGCAGCATTCTTCTGTATCAGCCCGGGAGAGCCCTTCCCTCCCATCCTTCAGGGAAACTGAATTATTTATCTCATTGGATTTGAGCATTTTAGCGAACGTCAGCACAGTTGCAGTGGAGCCAAGCTGATCATTCAGTTTCCCTCTACGTTATAGTGAACAATGCTGCATCTTTTGAGTGGATTCTATGAATACAGGAAGGAATGATCGAGAAATCAAGTGTGAATCAAGGTGGAACCAGTCCGTTTTTCTTGGAGACTCCACCTGTGCACTTAGCTGCCGCGAAGCTCTTGGAAAGAACGTGAAAATCTTCTCATACCTGTGCAAACCAGTGCTTCTTTGTTGCCTTTTGCCAAAGTCAGTCTGCATTTAAAAAAGTGTATCACAGGGACAGTTGGACACGAATTATTTGTAAATATCCACACGCCCTTTTCACTTTGGGGAAAAAAAGGGAGCCAACAAAATTTCTCATGAGGCATCTGACAGAAAAAGTACCTTTATGACCTTGATCGTGGAGATTTGTCCTTCTTGCCTTATTCTGGAAAGTCACCTAGGAAATGATCTGTTGAAGGGAAGAAAGAAATTGACTTGGGTCCTTTCCCGGGTTTTCTGGGTGGCCTTGAGTTACTTTTCTATCAGTGAGGGTTCTCCAGAGAAACAGTACAAAGACAGAGATAAATAGATACACTGAACGTCTATGTAGATACAGAGAATATATATATGCAGAGATATATAGAGTATATATAGATATGCAGAATATATCCCTATGTTCCTTTCTCTGTCACACACAGAAAGAGAGATTTAAAGTAATTGGCTCATCTGATTATAGGGGCTGGCAAGTTCAAAATCCATCGAGCAGACCAGCAGGTTGAAAACTCAGGCAGGATTTCTGTGTTACAGTCTTGAGACAAAGTTCATTCTTCTCTGGGAAACCTCAGTTTTTGGTTCTAAGGCCTTCAGTTGATTAGATGAGGCCCACTATATACATTATGCAGGATTGCTTACGTTACTTCAAGTCACCTGACTGTAAATGTTAATCATATTTACAAAATACCTTCACAGCAACATTTAGATAGTACCATAACCTCATAACCTAGCCAAACTGACACAAGTTACCATCACAGCCTTTGTAAAACAAACAAACAAAAAAACTATAGTGTTTATGCTTCATGTTGTATTGGAAGAATGTGGTATTTTGAGTGAGAGAGACTTGGATTCAAAATCCAGATCTGACACTTACTGTATGTCCTTGAGCAAGTGTACAATAAAATTTTACAATTTTATTTATAAAAGCATGCATTTCAGTTAAGATTCTTTCTATTGCAAATTGCAGAAAACCCAGTCTACTCACACTTGAGAAAGGGAGAATGGATTGGTTCTGGTGACTGCACATTTGAGTTGACATGAATTTGAGATTAGGTTTGGTCCAGCCCAATGTGATGTGTCATGGCGACTCAGATTGTGTTCATCTCTCACAGATCTCAGCTCCCTTTGCTCTGTGTTAGTTTCCTTCTTATGTGGTTCTCCCGCGCTGGTGGCGATCCATTACTGGAAGCTTCTATATACAACCCATCAGGTTAAAGGTTGTTTAAAGAGGACGCTTCTGCTCTCCCAAGTCCTGCCTGTTCCCAGTCACTTTGCCCATGCAACCGTGGCATGAAGTGTTTAGCAGAGCAGGGCTTGGCTACACTGTCTATTTCCTGGACATGAGCATGGAGCCTTATCCAAACAGATGGACTGAGCATAGGAAATGGAAGGATATCCAGTGAAGTTTTGGCTTCTGCTCATCCACAAAGGGGTAAAAGATTCTAGGGAGGTAAAAAGAGATGTCCCCTTTGTGATGATTGTAGTGCTGGACTCACAGGTGGTTATCAGAATTTCTGGTGTACTTGTAAAGCCCAAGGAGCACAGTAGGAATTCAGTGAACGGTTGTTGCTCTTGTTGACATGCTTCTAATAGTACCGGCTTGAAAGAGATCTGAACTATACCTCTCAACTCTGACTCTCCCACATCTTTGCCTTCCTTTCTCAATGAATGTCTTTCTGGGAGGTCTAGCCTCAGAAGTTCAGACTCTTTCCTCCAATCCCAGCTGGGATTGGTCTATATAAGTAGTTAACTAAATATTCTCAGGCTTTGGCGCATACTGTGTTAGGACAGGAATGGATTTTAGAAAAAAAAAAATCTTAGATGCATTTTTAAAATGATGAGCTATTAGGGGATTTGTCTTAGATAGTCTTATCTAAAGATGGCCAACATCATCTTGGTTTAGCATTTGTGTGTAATCAACCTGTCCTAAAGAGAATGAATAGAACTGATTGGAAGTGAAATTTTGGCAAATTGAAGTGACAGTAGAGGATAATTTTTAGTTGAAATTGAAATGAAGAGAGTTCAGAGGAAGAAAAAAAAATGAACCATAATGGGAATTCAGAAAGGTTCTGTAATCAGCTTATCTTGAGCAAAAGAATTAAAAGCAATTAATGGAACAGATTGGCTCCTGGGGTAGACTTCAACACAACGCCCACTCTCAGCTCTGTCTTTCCTTCTTTTAGTTCGGCACCCAAAGTTTTTCCCTTCTCCTCCTCTGCAACATCTTTTTTGGCATTTTTCTTGTTGTGACTTTTCTTCCAGTCACATTTTCGGGCTTGTCACTGGCACCTGTGCTTGTGATCTCATCTCATTTTGCCTCAAGGAGAAATGAAGGGTGCATGTTGGTGTGTGTTAGATGATGGTGGTGGGGTGATATTAGACCTGCTGGAATTGAGATTCTGAAAATTTAAAAATTATTCTTGTGACAGTATTATTTTGAGCACATTGGTGTGGGAAAGGTGGTAGCCAGGAATATTCCTGAAAATCATCTGTTGGCAGGGCTGGCACCCAGCAAAACTTTAGACCCTGACTTTGAATGAAACCCAGAGTAAGTGTTACTGTTAATGGGAAACAAAAGGGGTAGCAATTTTTAACAATCATAGCTAGAGAAAAAGGAGGAGGAAGTCACCATTAGAAGACATGGAACAAGATGAGGTGGCAAAAAATGATCCATTCTAGGAAGAGTCTTATGATGGCTACAGAAATTCTTTGCCAGAGTATTTCTGAATACTTTTTCAAATCATTCTTTATTTTTTTCTTTTTTTTCCCCCCGGTTTTTGAGACTTGAGGGCGTTTGCATAGTGAGATGTTTTTCTCTGCTGTGCCAACAGCCTGGTTAGATAGTCGAGGACTACTCTTGCTTCCTGGGCTGCTGGCATCAGCCTTCAGGGGGTAGGGAGCTGAGTGCACCAAAATCCTGACTTGGAAAAACACTGGAGTTTGATGAAAAATATTTAGAAGTAGATCACATTTCAGTCTTCCCAACCTTGGCAGAGTTCCTTAGACATGGAGCTAAATTAAAATCGAGAATAAATCAAATGAGGGGAAGAGGAAGAAAGAGTGTTCAAGGAAAGAGCTGTGTAAGTATTAGAAGAGTCATATTTAATGTCTCGTGTACATCTTGAATCATAAGTAAACAATGATTAGTTTTAATTACAGTCTCAAAGTGTTAGTCTGCTAGGAAGCATTTCCAATATTTTCTTTTTTTTCTAAATATCTCAGCAGGACATTTTGTCCATCAGTAGTGCTACAGGGTACCATTGTGAACTCGTGTCAACTTGGCCTTGACACTTTTCATTGGAACAAGGCAGAGAGTTGGTACATTGGCAATAATCGAATTTTACTATGATCACAGCTGCCGTCCAGGTGGAAAGGCAGAGAAATGTTTTATTTATACCAACAATGACAGTATTTATGGTGTGCTTCCTAAGGACTTAGTGTTTTTTGTAAATTATTCCAATCTATATTTGTATCAACTGTCTGAAGTTAGTAGAACTCTCTCCATTGTTTTGGCTGAAGAATATGGAGCTCCACTAGATGAAAGTGACCTGGCTTCTAACAGAATTCCAGCCCATGACCTCGTGACTCCAAAGCTCATCCTTTCAACCATTCATGCCATACTCAAGAGTAGACCTTGGCTCATACTTTTATTTTTAAACAAATCAACATAGTTGTGGCCTGATGGGGAGATGAGACAATTAAGTAGTTCCTTCAAGGTCATCCCACTCTTCTTTAGCTGTGGAATGAAGAATGGGAGCGCCTTTTCCAATTCACTTGAATGCCTTATAAGTTCGTTGATTACATGTTTTAATTGCATCTTCCCCCAGTTGTGCTGTAATGACAGTTCTGTTTTGTAATGAAATCTTGGTCAGATTTCTTAACCTTCCAGACATTTTTGGCTTCAGACATTCTCAATTGCTGTTGAAAATTCAGTCTTGTTCATTTTCTAAGACAGGTCTCAGACTCAGTTCCAAGCTTGCTTTCTTCCCCTCTTCACCCACCCTGTCTCATATTCCACGAGAGCCAGCATTGGCTGTGGATACAGTGGCTGGAATTAGGGTACAGGGGAGAGGCATGATCTCTTCCTTACCCGATTCCTCCATACTTTCTCTAGTAGACCTCATTTCCCTCCTTCCTTGGGACTCGATCTTTCTGGCATCACCTTCTTGTCTCCCATCAGTGAGTAATAGAAGACCCCGCTTATGAAGCCACAGCCCGTCACCTACAGAAAGTGTCTCTGGCTTGCTTGAGTTCAAGCTCGTCTGTTTGGTACTGGTGGCCACAGTTGAGTTGTAGTCCCAGTTCACGGAACAATATCCTTTTCTCTTGGCTGCTTTGTTGCTGAAGAACCATCCTCCCCTCAGAGGGGCAAGGCGCTACCTCTTTTGTCTCTGCCAAAGCCAGTTACTATATTACCCAGTCCATTTCCTGGGTTGGGTGTCCCTTTGCGGGACCCAGTGACCATCTAGTTGCGGCATAGTTCCTGTGCTTTGTCACCCTCAGCTCTCCAACGTAAGGACACCTTGGAGGTATTTGGGTTCCTCTCTGTGTTCTTCTAAGCCCACTGAAAACTGGGAAGATGCCGTCTTTTATCAGGCACCTGGTATTATGGTTCTTCCAAACCCTTCTAGAGTGAGCTACTCCAGCTGGTGTCATACTGTAGACCTTCCTGGGCCCAGTTCTGTGTTCAGTAATTCCCCAAAATGTTATGCATAATTTCATGCCTTTCTTCTTCTTTCCCATGGGGCAGAGGGCATGGCAGTTACTTGAAATGACAGGTTGTAGAAACTGAGGCTTCTATATATCTTTCCCAAAATGGTTGTCTTCACACTCCCTTCTGACGGCCACCCCAGTGTCGATGTGTGGGTTCTGCAGCTCAGCAAGCACTCATCCAGGGCGCAACAGGCCAGCATCCCCCTCCTTTCAGCTTTCCTCTTCTCTTTCTGAGTGACTTTTAGGGAGGCCTTCCCCACCCCCACCCCAACCCACACCTAGTTTGACAGAGGAAAGCACTTTCTTCACAGACATGCAACTCAAAATCCAACCACATGCCTGCTAGCCTTATATAAACTGAGGTGGGGGTGAAGGCCATCGTGCTGGTAGTGGGCGCACACCAGTCCCCTCACCAAAGGACCTACAGGTGGATAGCTGGTCCTCACTGCTGGGGGCTCCCTGGTGTCCCTCCAACTGAGATTGTGAGATAAGAAACATCTTTTCCTGCACCTTTGAGCCTCACTCCCAACGAAAAATACAGGAGAAAAAAAATCCAGTTGGACATCTTCTTACACTTGAAGAGCCATCATTCCTTGTGGACTTCAGTCTTGGAGAGCTGAGAAGATTTCTCAATACATTGCTCTCGGAGCCACAGCCAGGTTGTGTCAGTCAGGAAGTACCTATTAGATCTTTGCTCAATGTGGTCCATTCTTTAAGGAGATAACGTCTTAGGGAGGTAGGTGAGCCTGAATTTAACTGTGCTTTAGTTGATCAGCAATCTCATAATAGTGACATTAAACAGAACGGTGCCAGAAAGCTAGCCCTTGACATGATTCTTCTTTACCCCAGAAGACTTGAAAGTGCCTTTCTGACTCACATAGATTTTAGCCCTATTCACTAGTGCTCTTTGTAGAGGATACCCTCATAGCGTCTTGAGGCACAGTTAAATGTGCACCTACCATTGGTATTTGTTCTTTATTTTGTTCAACTGCTAGTAATGACCCCAGAAAACATGCAAAAGACGGGAGCCCTGTACTTGCAGTGGCTTTCTCTGTAGATTTTCTCAATCATCAGTAGAAAACGATTTATCTTGAAGTTTACAAGACTTCAGGGATGGTTTCCCATATGCCTTTCAAGTTACCTTCCCTGCTTTTAAACTGCCTTGTTTTCATTTTAGGTCACAAGTGTGTTTCCCCCCACGTTCTGCTTGTTCCAACCCTGGCTTTCCATTAAGATACAGGTCAGATGTGGTCACTATCTCTGCATGGTTAATAGAAACCACTTCTCTGACGAGGTTAGTGAAGTGTAAATGGAAGAGAAAGTGTAGAATATTTGTTGGAAAAAGTCTTTGATCATGGGAGACACTGCAGTTCTATATAAAGAAAAGTGAACATGTATGTGCCTGAATGGCATTTTTGTCCTGTCGTGGATGATTTTTTTTAAGCATTGCTTTGTAAAGAAAAGAATGATGTGGTACAGAGCAATGCATCAGAGTTCCTAAAGGCTTCTGGGAAAGAGACAAGAAAAGAATAAATGGGTCAAAAGACAGGAAAGGGGACTAAAAGGAAGAAGGAAACATGAAATGATAGAAATGACAAAGAAAGAAGAACTAATTTTTATTTAAATCGGAGTAAAGGGTCCCATGGACTATCAAAAAGGTAGAGTCATTAGATAGAGTTTGATAGGAAAAAAAAATGGAAAAGGAACTTGTTGGATTTAATCAAACACTATTAAAATGAAGCTAAAATATTTGGAACTTTGAAAATTTATGAATTCAGAGACTTGCGACTACAAAGTAAACAAGCAGTTAGTAAAAATCTTGCCAAGTAATTCTTTTTTTAATTCACAGAAAATCGGAGGTTTACTCACATCTAGGCAGAGAACAGAAAAAGATGTTGGAATGCAAAACTCAGGAAACAAGGGAGCAACTCACACTGTTTGGGGCTCTTGGATGGGTGTTCAGAGAAGTCTGCTGACGTCTGCAAATGTATCAGACCCTTGTCTTTGGGAATCCACGGGGCTGTCTTGTCTAGTGATTCTCATTTGAAATACACGAATAATAATATAAGGCATTGGAAGGAAACAAATCTGTAATTTAAGAACACAATGGGATTATTGTCAAATGATAGACAACAGTGAGCTGGACTCTCTAAAATGTCAACAGGAAACATACAAAATGCATTAATGTTCAAACAGGAGGAGCAGGAAAGTGCTTACTTTTGGCAGGCAACTTTCTTAACCCCTCGGGAGTATTTTTTTTTTTTTTAAGATTTTATTTATTTGACAGAGATAGAGACAGCCAGCGAGAAAGGGAACACAAGCAGGGGGAGTGGGAGAGGAAGAAGCAGGCTCCCAGCGGAAGAGCCTGATGTGGGGCTCGATCCCAGAACCCCGGGATCATGCCCTGAGCCAAAGGCAGACGCTTAACGACTGCACCACCTAGGCGCCCCTCGGGAGTATTTTTTAAAAATATCTTTTTATCTTAATGTTAATCTTTTGTTAGAAAAAAATTTGTTAGAGAAAACCTAGAAATATAGCAAAATAGCATTTTTTCTCATGTGAAAAGAATCTTTCTTTTTAGGTCTGCCTCCGGCCTGATTTTCAAAGAATAGTTTATAATTGACCTGCTCTTAAATAATCTGTAAAACTTAATTGAATTATCTTCCCCTCCTCTTCTTAGGAAATCAGATAGTTTTTACTCTGATTAAAAAAAAAAAAGCCACTATCATGAGTGTCTTTTACTAAGATATTAGCTTTCTTCTTGGATTCTTTGTCAAAGTTGAATTAGCCAAAGATAAGAACACTTCAATTTCTTTAAGCCTCTGAGGTTAGTTTGCCTCCAGTTTGCAAGAATCTTAATTCGGGGTCTGATTTAGAAAAGTGTGATTCTTTGTTGAGAGTTTTCCGAGTACTTTGGACAACCCAAAATAACTTTACCCCTGACTATGCTCACTCTGCCTCATCTCTGTTTCTCTTCCCTCAGATATAGATGGCTTAAGACCTTTTATCCCTCAGCAAGCACTCCTCAGAGAAGGGGGTGCTGGTGGGCTAATTTTATCTGCATACAACATATATGGCACCACCTGTGTCTCAGCATTTTGACTTTCTGGGTTATTTGATCCATTGGATTCCAAGCTCAATGCAGGTTTTGACTCCCTCCCTTTTAAAAATAGGCTCCTGATCATTTAAATGTAAGTTTTGGGGGCGCCCGGGTGGCACAGCAGTTAAGCATCTGCCTTCGGCTCAGGGCGTGATCCTGGTGTTCTGGGATCCAGCCCCACATTAGGCTCTTCCGCTAGGAGCCTGCTTCTTCCTCTCACTCCCCCTGCTTGTGTTCCCTCTCTCTCTGGCTGTCTCTATCTCTGTCGAATAAATAAATAAAATCTTTTTAAAAAAAATAAATGTAAGTTTTGGAAGTTGTATTCAAACAGTAACTTCCAGTAGTTTTCTCTGAAATAAAGTAGTCAGAAACATAAGGAATGCAGTAATGTCAGAAAAGACTTGTGTCTTTAAAAGGCGTATCCAAAAACATAGTTATGTAATCAGATTGTAGGATATGGGCAATTTAAAATTGTCCATATTTGTCGCTAGCATCCTGACTTAGAAGCTTAGGAGGAAAAAACAAAAACAGAATGTGTTTTGGAACTTAGTTTTTCCTAAAATCTAAATTCAAAGATGACTTTGTAGACAGAACCTTCCATTTACCTCCTACTCTTTGACATATAAAACGATGGCAAGAAGGCAGGATATTGTAGGATCCATTCTGTAAGTTTTCACATCTGCTGTTCAGAAGGCTCCTGTCCTCTTGGCTGCTGTCTCTTACTGGGGCTTCTTTTAGCCTCTTTGGTTTCCTGCCCTGCTGCGGTCTCTCCCTGCTCGTCAGCTTCTGACCTATGCGTCAGACCCCCTTGCACATTCTTCCAGACCCCCCCGCCCCTTGTCTACTCATCTTTTGGAAAGCAGAATGTTTTCCCACTTCGAGTCCTTGTACGTGTCTTCTTTTTCCTCTTTGGTGTGAATCTCAATATCCTTGCAAAAACACTGCACACTTTCCTGTAAGCAGAGGGAATCATCACTGAGGTGGACGGTATTTGACCTGTCGAGGTGCAGCCTAAATTGGGGGAGAAAAAAAATCTCTTCTGAGTGTGCTGTCCTATATTTGTAACTGCATAAGCAATTGTCTGATGTCCTAGACAGCTTAAAATTAAGATGTGAATTTATAAGGAGGGCGCCATAGCGAGTTAGAAAAAAACCAGGTCTCTGCTAAAATTAAAAGAACATTCCAACCTGACCTTCTATCAGAGGAGTTGGAGTTTGGCTGGATGTAGTATCGGGTGGCTCTGAGAGTATATTTTCATAGAATACTTTGCATTTTTTATGTCTACCATGGGGGAACTCTTTCAAGAAAGCTGGCTCCTAAGGTTACTTCAGTGCTTTTGAAATTCAAGAGGCAGAGCGAGCTTTGCCAAATAGAGCCCTATCTAGTTCAGTGATCAAACACTGTGTATTTGGAAAGCAGAACTGAGAATCTGCTAATTGTTTGCCTACATTCATGACAACTAGATAGAGCAGGAGCAGAACCTTTTTTTTTCCATGTGATTTGTTGCTTTCATTTCTCCTTTTTGAATAATTAATTCTCTGCATATTTACCTATAATATGTATTCCACCAAAAAAAAATGTGTTGATGAAAGCCTTCACAAGCACGTATCCTAAAATTTTAAGGAGTGTGAATTTCAGGACACACTCCTTTGGTGGTGTTCTGTTCTCCCATGGAAAGTGCATGAATCCTAGGGTAAGGACAAATATTGATTGATTGATTTTTATGCCTGACTAGCAACCGCTTTCTGCAAATTAGATCCTATTAATTCCCAGTTGCACTTAATTTACATTCTTTTCCCCTAGTTGCTCAGTAGGTGTGCAATTGTCTTATTTAAGAAGTAAATACTGAGACTGCAGGTCTCAAACTGGCAGCCGGTTGGCTGAATCCAGCAGATAGATTTGATTTGGTTTGTAACGCATTTAAAACCGGAAGTCTCCCCGCTTTGTCTTGAAAAATCCAAAGGTCTGTCATCACTCTCCCTACCTCTCATGCATGCTGATTCCCAAGTGCCTGCAACAGAGAAAGACAAGATTCTTCCCTGACCCTCAGGAGCCTTAGCCCTGGACTCCCCAGGCATTATTGGCCCATCAGTCCCCCTGCAGGCTTTGCATAAAAATCAAAAAAAATTTTGATTTTGAATACTGCAAGAGGCTTGGGTCGAAGTCCCCACAAGGTAAATCCTGATCTTTTAAAATAGTCCAGCCTTTCCCACTAAGACAGTGCTGATTGGAATCTTCATTTGGGTTCGTAATTACAGTCAGGACCTACAATTCTCTGACCAAAAGTTTAAAAAACATGACTTGCTATTAGTGATTTGCTCTACCAGTATTCATCAATACATGGTGTTCGGAGCCATATTTTACACATCTGCTCCCTACAATTGGAAAGCAGTCTCGTAGGTTGGGGTGTGCAAAAAGCTTCACAACTTTTTCGGATCTTTCAAGAGAATATTAGAAGCCTGTAAAACATAATAATCAGGTGGGTCGAATGTAGCCTGTGGGCAAAAAATCCCTATTCCCTGTTAAACTGAACCTCAAGTGTGTTTCATGTGGACTGCTTGACAAAAGACATCTGTTTGCTTTGGATAAAAAGTTGCTAGAGAGCCTACTGAGCGTAAATAATTTTGTGCTCGCATATCCCCAGTTCATTCAGCAAGCCTTCATCTGGCTCGTCAGCCCTTACCCACGTTAATAATCCTTAGGTAGTCCTGTTGACTGTAGTCAGTACGCTGTGCTTCTGTTATTTTTTTATTTTTATTTTATTTTTTTATCAGTTTGTAAGTCCTGAAGGGTGCCCGTCAGCAACCAGGAAACATGTACCTGAGTGATCATATCAGAATGCAGTTATACTTTTTAGAAAGTAAAATAAATGTACCCCACGTTGATCACTTTTTAATATTTGCATATTCAAGCAAGTCATTCCAGACTTACTTATAAAAATTTTAAAATTACAAAACAAGCTACCCATGCAATAAGGGTTTATCCCCATAAATTATTGTGTATTCATAAGGTGAAATACTTTGTGTATTTTTGTTGCTACATAGAAATAGTACCACAAACTTAGTGACTTAAAGCAGCACGTGTTTCACAGTGTATGTGAATCAGGAGTCTTGGAACGGCTTGGCTGTGTCTTTTGCTTGGGAGAGCACAAGGCTGCAGTGAAGGTGTCACCGAGGTCTGCAGTGTCATCTGAGGCTTGACTGGGCAACGATCCGCTTCTAAGCTTGCTCCGGCTGTTGGCAGAATTCCAGCTGTAATACTAAGAGCCTCAGGTTCTTGCTGGCTGTCACCTGGAATTCCATCCTCAGCAACCAGTGTCCACCTGCTGTTCCACCTAGGACCCCCAATGTGGCCGGATACCCCCTCAAAGCTAACAAGGGTGAAGGACCCTGGAATAATGGGAGCTACCAATTTAGAAAGCATAATAGCTTACAATACGAGTAGCCCTCATACACGCTGTCAACTTCACTATATTTTGTGGCTTAGAAGCAAGTTCCAGGTCCCACACAAACTCAGAGGGCACCTGGAGTGTGAGCCCCATGAGAGGAGGATAAGGTGGGCTACCCTTCGAGTCTCTTCACCATACTCTGCAACATGAAAATTAGGCTTTCGAAAACATGGGTTTAGAGGTGAGAAATTGCTCCATGTAGGACATGAGGTTGAAAAACAGACCAAAAAAGTAGTATGAGCTCTTACATTAAATAAAGTCCCAACTTTTAGTAAGTATATAAAAAAATACAAGAAAAAAAATAGACACGCATACAGAGCAAAAACTCTTAACAGACATTGTTGATTACTGGTTTATAGGCACTCAGACGTTTCAGTGTGTTCTAACTTATCCACAGTCAACATAAATTTCTCCATAGGAAATAGATTATATTTAAACTCATGATTTTGAGAATTCAAAAGTAAGTTCATTGCATTACAAATTTTCCTTATTTTCATTATCAAAATGGGCCAAGATTTTTACTTGTTTTTAGAAGTTTTGTTTTTTTTTAGTCTGTGATAAAATCCAAGTACTCCTTCCAAGGGGGATGCTTGCTTGAGGGCTGCAATGTTGTTCTTCTGTGAACTGGAGCTGGTTCATCCTCGGATCTAGAAGCCTTTATTTGTGGTTAACTTTTTTTTTTTTTAAAGAATTTTGAGAATCAAATAATTTTTTAGAAGAAATTACTTTCTTTAATATATGATTATTTGTGGTTGCTGTTATCTCTTAATTCCTTTGGGGCTTTCATCTTTAAAACGGCAATGCTGCCAGGGCGCCTGGGTGGCACAGCGGTTAAGCGTCTGCCTTCACGCTCAGGGCGTGATCCTGGCGTTATGGGATCGAGCCCCACATCGGGCTCTTCTGCTATGAGCCTGCTTCTTCCTCTCCCACTCCCCCTGCTTGTGTTCCCTCTCTCGCTGGCTGTCTCTATCTCTGTCGAGTAAATAAATAAAATCTAAAAAAAATAAAAATAAACAGTAATGCTGCCCTGCACAGACAGGGTCAGGGGTTCCTCAGGTCCCTGTGCGTGGGACCTAAGTTTTGCTTTGGAGTAGACGGTGTCAGGCAGCCAGAGCCCCAAGTCACCTTTATTTAGCTTCTCTCAGAAGAGATCAATACTTTTTTTTTTTTTTCAAGATTTTATTTATTTGAGAGAGAGAGTGAGCAAGCAGGGAGAGAGGCAGATGGGGAGGGAGAGGGAAAGGGAGAGAATCTCAAGCAGACTCCCCACTGAGTGCAGAGACGGGTGCAGGGCTCAATTCCACAACCCCAAGGTCATGACCTGAGCCGAAACCAAGAGTTGGACACTTAATCATCAGAGCCACACAGGTGCCCCAGTACTTTTCTGATAAGCTCATAATCTCAACAAAGCCAGAAAGCACCCAAACAAACATTGTGTCCTGGAGAAAGAGGTATTTCAACATCCATGATGTTTACAATAGACTCTTATCATCTGCTAGTGTTTGGGATTAACTAAAGCATGTGAGCCATAAATATATAATATGACATTTTTATTCAAATGTTACTGAATATTTATTTAGTGAAAATCTTCACTGTTTTCACTGACAGGTTTGGTGGTCTTTTTTTTTTTTTTTTTGTCCTTCTAGTTGCAAAGACAAAATAACACGTGGTCTTGTTAAGTAGTCTTCATAATGTCTCTCAAAATCTCACACAGCAAAGCTGAATTTTCTCTCCATTTTTCAAGTTTGATGTTGCAGTCCTTAAATCTCAAAATTATTGCTTCACCTCCTAAACCATTAGAGTATTCTTTCTGTGTAGATGTGTGGAAAGTATATACTTGGTTTCCCAAATCAAGAATTTGTAGAAGAGTATGAAGAAAAATTAAAAAAATTAAACAATAAAGAGAAATTCCTCCAATTTTATAAAAGTATTTAAAAGTCAACTGAAGTAACTCTTTTTCTTATTGTTGTTGCTGTGTTGTTTTTGAGATCTTAAGTCAAAGGTTGTTATTTTTCTCCATAAGAACCTTATTAGAATGTCTGGCCACAGTTGTTCTTCGGAGACAGGTTCGGTACTGTTTGGCAACGAACACTTGGGAGTCAGAGCTTTCTGCCAAGTCTAGTTTTTCTTGACAATAAAGCAAACAAACAGAAATCACGTGGATGTGAATTCAGATTGAAGCTGGTGTCCCAAGTCCATGGCCTGCATCTGAAAGATAAATTGTAGAGAACGAAAACACCCCACCAGTTGATCCTGAGTCGTAGCATTTCCTTTCGAAACTGGAGCCTGTTGGAAGAATTGCCCTTGTCCCTGTAGAGGATACTGAATTTCAAAGTGTTCCCATATTGATGTTACAAGGAAATGATCTGTTTGGTTTAAATTAATTCCTCTATATAATTTTCATCTTGGCATGTCTGACTCTGCTCAAGTAATTATCCTTTGCACGTGGTTCACTAGTTTAGTAATTTAGTTTATGAAATGGGGTGCTAAATAGTAATATTTTGGTAATAAGGGGTGCTGTTTTTCCAGCTGACTATTGTGTGTTACTGTTTGGCCCATAGGAGGCATTCAATAAATATTTGGTAAATGAATCTTGAAAAATGAATGAAGGCACTTGGCATTTTTGTAGGTCAGAATTTCATATGATGCCCACTCCATAGGGGTATTGGAGGAATTCAATGATCTATCAGGTGGAAATTGGGTAGGTAATAGAAATTCAAGTAATGGTGGCTTGAACAGTTAGGGATTCATTTCTCACAACATGATAAGTGTGAAATTTGGCAGAACAGGACTGGGGCATCTACCAAGGTGTTCTTCGTGTTTATGGGTGTGAGGTTGCTGTCACTTCGGCTAGTTGAATGAGAAGGAGGTAGCCTCTCCTTTTTCAAAAATCTTTTGAGTAGGTTCCTACTATGTCTCTGAGACTAGTTACTGCGTCTCATGGCCACCCCTTGCTGCAGTGGAAGCTAAAACATGAGGGGATTTTTGGTTGGACACATTTCCACTCCAAACAAACTCAGAGAATACTTGCTGGGTGGGCACGAGAAACGTGCACCAGTGTGTGAAATGCTCGATGTCTGCTTCAGAGTCACCACAGAATAAATTCTAGCTCTTCCTGCTTATTTGTCAACTAATCTTATTTCCTTCTTGCAACTCTCTTGATAACCCAAAATGGAAGTCTACATAGAGAGAGGTGTTTAAATTTTAACATTTTTGCCTCCTGTCCATGAAATTCTGTGAAACCAATTATGTTTCTTAATGTAGCAAATACTGTTGAGATCTTCACTTTTTCATTTTAGCATTCCAAATTATTCAAGGTGTTCAGTCTTGTCACTGTTTCCTTAAAAAAATTTACGTGTCCTTATTTGAACATGTGTGATGATCCAGACATTACACTAGGTACTAATATACTTTCACTATCAAACAAGACATGGCCCATGTCGTGTATGACTATGGTAATCCTGTAATTCATCATCCAAACCAGGACCC
The DNA here is from genome assembly GCF_002007445.2 of Ailuropoda melanoleuca. Lineage (NCBI taxonomy): Eukaryota > Metazoa > Chordata > Mammalia > Carnivora > Ursidae > Ailuropoda > Ailuropoda melanoleuca. The sequence goes on along the minus strand of NC_048220.1, from coordinate 14,620,367 downwards.
TTTGGCTGTGAAAGAATTAAAATAATTATCCAGCGTTAACTGATCTGAACTGGAGTGAAAGCAATACTCAGTCAAATCTGGAAGTAAGGTCACCCTACTTCAGGAGTTCACTGTCTTTTGGGGAGAGACAGACGTATAAGTAACTAATTATGATTCATTGGGTTAAAATAAGAGTATTGGCATATATCAGGTGCTACGGAAATACAAGGGAGGAAGTGACTAATCCTCCCTGGGGTGATCAGCTTTCTCCATCTAGACTTACTCTTTGTACAGGGTCAGTTTCTGCACTATTGAGATGCACACATTTGTTTGGCTTGCTTGTGCAGCCCTACTGATGGTTTGCTTGTGCAGATCTGATGCAGGTTTAGAAATGCCACACGTAGTGTTGGTCATGGCACATGCACACTGGCCAAACTAGGGACCTGGGGCCTCTAGCTTGTGTGGTTGTTACCCAGAGCCGCCCAGAGACAAATAGATGAATGCAAGGATATTAACATTCCTAAGGCAGACTTGGATGAGAGATTCATTGAATGAAAAGGAGCTATCAGATTATTCTTTGTCTTTCTACCACAGACAATCTTGAGACACAGTAGTGTGTAAGGCCTCTCTGAGAACCTCTGTCTTGTTTGGGAAGTCACTTGCACCTGTTATAAGGGTAGAAGGGTAACTCTTCAACCACTCAGGCCTTCCCTCCATTCCTGTCTTACTCCCCACCCCACCCCTTTGCTTTTGTTCCTTTGCTCTGGGATTGAACCAAAGGTAAAATATGCCTCTATGTCTAATTCTTTCAATTCTGTCCCTCAGTGAACTAACTCACCTTCACTTTTAAGAGTCTCCCCAGTACTCACAGAGTTTCTCACAGAGAACCTTTTAGAAGCAGTACAAGTGTTTCTGGTAAACGAATGCATTCTCTTTGCATAACTGAGATCAGGAGCTGGCTGTAGGCCCCCTTCTGTGGAGACACTAAGCCTGCATAGAGAAGTCTCTTAAAGACATAGATGTGCATGCAAAGTCTGCCCACCCAAACGGGTCTGCGCTTTTCCTACAGTTGTAGATTTTGCAAGCAGGAGAAACCCCAGTACTGGGAAGATTCTCTTGGGTTAGTGTGTGTGCTGTCCTGAAGTACAGTCGGCTCTGGAAGAAGCAAAATGAGGAAGCACCCTTTGACTATAGACATGCTGATAATGGAGACAGTTCAGTGCCTACCCCCAGGCGGGCCATGACCTTTTTTTCACAACAAACAGTAGTACTGGCTGAAATGTATTTCAGAGATCGGTAACGATGTAGGACAGGATGAGGAAAAGCAGATGTCTAGTGGCTGTGTCAATTCAGTGAACATTTCTAAAAATTGTTTTACTCTGTTAGCAAAGATGTCATTACTAGTGATAAATAGCAAAAATTCAATATAGGCAGATGATAGAAAGGTTATATATTGCATTGCTTTATATAACATGAAATAGGTGCTATTTATAGAACTTTAAATGAATTCCATTTTAAAAAAAGATATGATTTTGAATCAGAAGGAATGATTCCTTTAATGTGTTGTTCAAAGTACCTGTTAAATTTGAGTCGTAAACCTATTTCCTTTTCTATGAAACGTGAATGTAGTGGCCCCAAAACATTTTAAAATTTTAATTGGGAACAATATCATTAGTATAATATAATCCTCCAAAAAATAGTATGTTGTAGACTTAAGACAGGCAGAATTTCTTATCAAATATTTGAGAAGCAGGTTGGTTGATTTTTTAATGAAGCTAAGCTCTTTGCAGTAGATTCTAAACTCATGACAACCTCTCTGAAAAAGAGGGAGAAAGAAAAAAAAAGATAAGAAATCTCTATGGAAAGAATCAGAAAATTACTTTGAAACTCTGAGTAAAGAGGCAAATATAGAAAAGTAGGAAAAGGAAACTGGGTATTTGCCTTTAATTAAGCCTGGATCATCTTCTTTCTTACCTGCCGTACATTTTAGATTAGTTACTTAGCTGAACTCTTTTCCTGGTATTGGGACCTATTTCATTGCTCCCCACAAATTTCAAGGTGGTTTTAATATGATTTATATATATGATATTTCAGGGGTTAACAGTCTCCACAATTAAATTCCTGAAAGAAGAAAAGAGTCCTTTCAGGTAAAAGTGCATTTCATTTAAGTGAAACAGCCCACAGTTTAATTTTTTTTCTTTTTCTTTTTTTTTTTTTAAAGGGAAGTCTTTGCTTCTACAATTTCCAGGACTGTAGAAACAAAGGTGATCAAAGAATTACTTTTCTGTGGTGTCTTCTCCATATCCCCCTGCCAGAAGTATTTGTTTTTAGGTGTCATCTAGGATTTGCTCTAGGCTTGGGGTGTTCTTTTTCTCTTTCACAGTGGCTTACAAGCTAGAAAGAATAGTTGAAGTTATTTAATGTATGATTCTCATAATGGGAAGGTTTTTAACCCCACAAAATGTCTGGGAAACTTACCCCAAGAAGATGGGTGTGTTTTTCCTAAACAGAGGTTAGAAGACTTCGGGTCGTCAATGGGTTGGGGGGAAAAGAATGGATTTGAAGTTCTTTCTAGAATTTTCAGTTTCCTTGCGAAGGACATAGAAGCGTCACTGATGCTAAGGCAGTACCTGGCATGTAAGGGATTCTTGGTAAACGCCATAGGCCTTGCACATGATAGATACTCAGGAAATATTTATTGAACATATGTCTAATGAATAATAGACAACAAGCAAACATTTAGTGAGTGCCTGAAGCTTATTTCTTGCTGCTGTCTCCTAGAGATCCAGTTTCTTGATCAGGGAAAAGAGGAAATGACGCATTGCATGGAGGACATTCATTCCTACTTGAAGCAAGGAGTCTCGGATAGACTTGTTTAGCTGGTGCTTTTGTACACGCACTCTATCCTTGTCTTTATCAAGGCTGTTTAGCTTCTCTGTCTTTACTGGAATGTACAGGGAGGAATAGCTTGGAATGGGGTATAGTACATACAACCTGGATGGTATAGTGGCCCATCTCTCCTAAAGGCTATGGTCAAAACTAATTTTTTTAAGATTTTTTATTTTTTCATTTGCAAGAGAGAGATCGAGAGCACACATGAGCAGAGGGCAGACGAAGAGGAAGAGAGAGAATCAGACTTCCACTGAGCAGGGAGCCCGATGTAGGACTCGATCCCAGGACCCCAGGATCATGACCTGAGCCCAAGGCAGACGCTTAGCCAACTGAGCCACCCAGGCGCTCTGGTAGAAATATACTTTGAATCTGTTTTTCTCTCTTGCAAGGTGTACACAGTTTTATACTTAGCTGAAGATATCATGAGTGTATTTCATGATTTATGTAGCTTCCTCTATTTTTCATATCACCGTTTCAGTGGTACAGTTTGGGAAACGGATAGGGGATGAGGAGGGGCAAGGGATTGAATTCACTCTGTGAATCTCCATTTCCAGAACTTCTTATGAGTGTTTTTATCCTTTGACTATTTAAAAGCCTATAACACATTAAGTACCCATCAAATATACGTTGAATTATTGTTTTTTAAAAAAAATGGGTTGAAAACGTTTAAGCAAAGAATTTTTTTTAATTGAAAACAAGGCTATAAGGTTTTGACCATATTATTATACACGCTGCTTGTCTTTGTGAATGAAACCCAGTGGATAATTTGCCAGATTTCTCCTTAATTTTATCTGTGAAGACAGAGCCGAAGTCCTCAGGAATATTATAGTGATTATTAATATTTGCTTAAGTCTTTCCACTAAGTATGACATAGACAGTGGTAGTGGAAATACATGGGTATAATTTTGGTTGGTAAATAGAAAACTGATTCTGCTGTCATTATTTCTCATGCCTCTGAACTAACCTGTTTTTGGTTTTGGGTTGTTTTGTTTTTGTTTTTTTGGTTTTTTCTTTGTTTGTTTGTTTGAGTCTTCCTACATCTCTCACTGTGAAAATTTTAGTAGTCTGCTTATCATGGTCAGGTGAAAAGGCATTGCCAGGTTTTAATGCAAGCTGAAAAAAAGATCACGATAACACTGAAACACTGTTGTATTTTTCCACTGTGAGTGGAAAAGTGAATGCAAAACAGAGAAATTAAGTAACTAGCACGATAAAGTGGGGAAAACATGAAAAACACCAGATTGGAAAAAATAGCTGAGCTGATGTTTTCAGTTCCCTTAACAACCGCGTAGGCAAGTTGATTAATGTTGCAGATTGCGGGCAATTCAGTGGCCACCTGAATGGGTATAAGCAGATTATAATCACCTGACAAATTGTGGGCCAAACGTTCTGCTCGGGAAATGGGAACAGGAGACATTAGACACCCTCGCGGAACCAAAGCACCCATTAACCTCAAATTAGACACATAGCGAAAGCAGTTTTAAAAACCTCTGCGACACAATCTGGTTAAAATATAGTACTGATCGACTGCATTATCAGAAAGCAAATTAAGAATATAAATTGGCTTGTAAATCAGAAGCCCCAAGCGGAAAACTACACGTTCTCATCACATTGTTGCCTTCTTTCCCAGAAACAGGCGAATGACTCTGCTTCTGGGTCGCTAGTTGTGTATTCTGTGGTGGTTGTTGGTTTTGTTCTATTTTTATATTCCCACCCATTCATCAGAAGCTAAGGAGGCCTATTAATCATTTTCTTTAATGGCTAAGCTGCATCATGTATCAATTGTAGTCTTGTAATAAAAATAAGATAAATGATTTGACATGAATCGTGGCCCGATGAACCAAGAACGGAGATCGGACACATGGTAGATTTCATAATGCCTGCCTTATGTTTAAAAATGCACATTTACCAGACTCTTCTGATTTGCTGTTTCCTTCATATCAACGATCTGAAAGAACTACAGATTACTGAATGGGGAAGTTAAATCCAAATTAAATTGCATATTGCTTGTAAAACAAGAATAAAAGTGCTGGGAAACAGTAACACTATTCTTTTTACAGTCCTTTAGTCTTTCACGAAGGAAGTACCCAATCTTGCCCATACAGAGTACATTACAGCTCTTATTGATCTTATGTATGAGGCAGAATTCTCTGCAAGGTTACTCAGCACCGTGGGATGAATGACACATTTGACTGAGTGACCAAGGACTTTTTGTAAAAGCCTCTGTTTTGTCTGAGTAAGCCCAGGAAAGAACACATTACTATAAATACCTTTTAGAAGAAGGGTTATTTACCCACTAAGGGTTTATTGTAATTGAATGGGCCATAAAAAATGATTGGGAGACCTTTAAAAATATGAAAGTAAAACATAATGATATAGCTAATTTACAGTGTCTAACACAAGAGACGACATCTTTGATCATGCTTTGTGCAGAGGGCTAAACAGTTTTCCAATGAAAGTGTGACTTTTTAGAGGACCAGCCTGGGTCACTGAGGGCTAACCCAGAATTGTCATTTTATCATTTCCTTGATATTTTAGTACATGACTGATAAATACATTTGTCATCACCTCCTACTTCTGTTCCCTCGCACCGTTAATGACACTGCTAGGAGATTATGACCTTGTTTCTCACTGAGCACAACTGCCTCAGCATTTTCCCTCCCAGTGCTCCCCCAGTTTAAGCAGAATCAGCAGAGCCTTGGGGGATCAACTCCTGGTCATTTATTTTGATCTAGAGCCACAATTTTTTATGCCTCGGTTTTTTCATCTGGGACAAGATTAAGAGAGGTAGTCATAAAATAAAATATTACATGCAAAATGCATGTATTCAGGATTTGGTCAGGAACTCAGATCCCACTCTATGTGCCCCAGGTATAAAGGGCTTTAATATAACAGTTGCAGGTTTACATTGGAAGAACTGGGGAAGCAAAGATCAGAAGAGCCACCTCTGATCTCAGGCTGAAGTTATAAGGCAGTTGGTTCTCAACAGCTCCCTGGTAAGCTGCTGTGAGTCTTGTCACTGTGTATATGTCTGGTTGCAAGTGTCTCAGGCAACGATGCCCATCCTTCCCTCTCCCACTCTCCCAATTTCATGTGAAAGCCACTCACTGGCAAATGGTAACTTGGAATCATGGAAGGCAGGGAATTCTGGGAAATGTAGTTCCTCCTCTGTGAAGTGGAGAACTTGCAAAGAGTAATGATGATGCTGAGTTAAGCATGGCTAATGTTATGCATTTACCTCCCACAAAATAGGTACTTGGGAGGCATTTGAGTAGGAAGATCAGTGTGGTAGGAAAGGCACAGAATTTAGAGTCAAGTAGGCCTCTGTTACTATGTTTATTTTACTACTCACTACCTCAAGAGCTTTGAACAACTGGCTTTATCTTTTTAAGTTTCATTTTTTCCATTGGTTACACTTTTATGAGGACTAAATGAGATAACGTATGGAATGCAGCTTGATTTTGCTGTGTAAACATGGTCCATTGCTTTTCCAGATAGTTGGCAATATCGCAGTACTTAAAATAACATTTACAAAGGCTATTCAAATACTGTATTAGTGTACAGTACTATTTGAATAAACACTTCAGAAAATATTTGGTTGCAAAGGTCAATACTACAATTATTTTAGTTGTTTTTCTTTCATTTATTCTTTGATTCATTCTTCAAGAATTAGGTGAATCTCTTTATGAGGCATGAATCAAAGAGGATACACTGTCCTGTGGTGACAAATAAAAGAGGGGCTATTTCAGATAGACTTGACACCTTCTCTCTGGCCTCTAACTTTGGAAAAGATAACATTTGAGCAGAGGCTTGAACGAAAGTGAGAAACAAAAGCTACGAGGAAAATTATGGGGATGCATTTCCAAACAAGGAGAAGAACAAGTACAAAGGTCCTGAGTATGAACAGGGAGTGTTTGCGGCATCACAGCCAGAAGTAAGAAATATTAGGAATTTTTGCTGGAGATATTTATATTCTCTTTGGAGAATACATAAATAAGTATGTATTTTTGTAATTTATTTCTTATTGGGGAGAGATTCGTTTTACATGTTAGAGCTTAGTTTTTACATTTTAAAAGTAGTTCTCATTTTAACTGTCAATGACAAATTTACTGATGGATTTTTATCAACTTCTGCTTAACATTTTCTTTTTCACCCAGTAATTTTTCACTTTATTTTTCTTCTTCCTAAAATACATTTTTAATACTCTCTTAAGTTAGCTATTCTTGTTGTTATTATTATTAATTTTATTTTTTCTTAAGTGATAGGTTAGCTGGGTATAAAATTTTAGGTTACTAGTTAGTTTCTCTCGGCGCTTGGAAGATAGTATTGAACATTATTAGATTGTTTTCTAGCTTCAGCTATTGCTGCATGAAGATTTTCCCAGCTTAGGGATTATTCCTGATAGATACACAGTCTTTTCTCTTTGGTAGCTTAAGATTTTTCTTTTTTCCCTAATGATCGAATTTTATGGTATGTTTCTAGATGTGAAATTTATTGTTATGTATCTTTTTTGCATTCAGAATACATTTCTGGTATGAAGATTTGTGGGTTTCTTCAGTTATTGAGTGTTCAAATTTTGTTCCCTCCCTTCCTTTCATTTAGAAATAAATTTGGACTTCCATTAGAGCCTCTCAGATTTTCCTCTGCCTCTTAACTGTTCTTCATTTTATTTATCTCTCTGTGATGCACTTTAAGTGAACTCATCAGTTCTTAAAATTCTCTAGCTCTAGGGCACCTGGGTAACTCAGTTTAAACTCCAGCTTCAGCTCAGGTCACGATCTCAGGGTCCTGGAATCGAGCCCTGTGTCGGGCTCTGTGCTCAGCTTGAAGATTCTTTATCCCTTTGCCCCTACCCGCCGCCTCAAATAAATCAAATCTTAAAAAAAAAATCTTTAGTTCTGGCTTTGTGATTTTTTCAGTGCTTCTACAATTTATTGAGGCTTCTAAGATCATGGTTTTTTTTTTTTATCACACCTAAGTTTTCTAATAAGCTTTGTACGTAGCACTTTTTTCATTCTTTAGTTCTCCACATTTTATTTTGTAATTTCCTTTCCATGCTGAAAAAGATGAACTGAGCATAAGTATCCTCATTTTAAAGACTGCCAATTGAGCTCCCCCAAATTAATTTTATTTGTAATAAATCAATGTTTTAGTTGTTGATTTTTCTGGGTTGTCAACAGCGGTTTTCTTTGGCCTCTTTTCATGTTGGGTTTGGAGAGATTCCTTGCTTCAGCTTCTGGCTTTAGATAGTAAGATTGGCTTCCACCTGCCATCTCACATGAAGTATTTCTAGATCCTACTCACCTTGCCACAATTCTGGAGCCACAATTCTGACCAACCTGTCCCAGAAGCCAGAAAGCACTGAGTTTCAGCTCTAATATTCCTTTACATTTCTGTACTTATAGTACATGGATATATTTATATTGTTCTTTGAGCTGAGTTATTTCTAATTGATTTTATCTGCCATTGCCTTATTTTTTTTGGAAAAGAGGTATGTGTTTAAGTGTGAATTTACAGAGTCGTCTTAATGAGACATCTTATTAAAACTTATTTAGATGTCTTTGTTTCCATAATTCTTCTCTTTCTTCAGAGATTTTAGTAATTTATGTTCTCAGGTTTCCTGTTGAATGTATAAACTGAGCTACACATATTCTGGGAGAAGTTTGATTTTTAACTCCTTTATTTCAATAAAGAATACATGTGTAGTAACTAAGTTTGTTTATTTTTATCATGCTTTGTTCCCCCAGAGATTTTACATGTAACTTAAATGTGACTTATGTTGCATTTCTTTCTTAGAATTTAAAAAAATAAATTCAGGGGTCGTTTAGGTGGCTCAGTTGGTTAAGTGCCCAACTTTTGATTTTGGCTCAGGTCGAAGACCCTTTGATGTCAGGGTCTTGGCATCAAGCCCTGCATCAGACTCTACACTCAGCACAATTTCTCTCTCGAATAAATACATGAATTAAATATTTTCTAAAACTAAATTCATTACATCAAAAACTAAGGATGTGCTGTATGGTGACTAACATAACATAATAAAAAATTATTATTAAAAAATAAATAAATAAATTCAGATATTAGCCATGCTTCTTGGCAGAAAATGTAGTATGGTTTTTTTGGTTCTCTAAAAATAACTTTATTTAAAATCCAAAGCCACACTATATTGCTCTCATGCCCCAGACAATTATTTTCTCATTCGTCATTGAAGCTTCGGCCCTTTCCATGCCAAAATAACCCTTTAAATTGCTAATTGGAATGTCTGTGCTTGTAACCTGACTACACTGAAGTCTGCCAATCTTCTACTCCACCAGTACTGAAGGATTCACCACCATGAATCGTGTAACCAGCCAAACATGGTTCATAATATCGGAGTTTGAAAACTATTTAGAAACAAAATAAAGCAAAAAAACCGATTTTCACTGCATCCCAGGAATTTTTCGTGGGAAATTGGGGAAGTGTGAAGAGGTGCTCTTGGGGACCTCTTGGTTATTCCCATTTCAGTGTCCTGAAAGGAGCAGGTACATAGGAAGACCTTTAGTTTGTGCCTATAAAGATGTCTACCTCATTTGAAACGAGTCCGCTGCTTCATCTTTATTTTTCCTATCCTAAATTATTTGAGCTGTTCACAATTTTAAAAAGGTAAACAGTTTTCAAGGCATGGTATTATTTGGGGCTAAAGAAAAATGGCTACATCAACAGTTGCTTGTGTAGCTGACTTTGATGGGCGAATGCATTGATCTGAATGGAGGGATGAGTACTTCCTTTTTTTTTTTAATACTTGAAGTTAAGGTGTCATTTAAAAAATTTGTTTTTTAAGTTGCTCAAAGTCATGATAAATGGAAACATAAAATCTTAATAAGAGAGAGTCAGGGAATATTACCTTGAATTTCTTGTAATAAACATCCATTCCAGCCCATACTTTGGCTTCATTCTTTTGTGTGTAAGATGATTGCGTTGAGTATTTTTCTTTTGGAATACGTATTTCTGATTGATTATGGCCTAGGATTTATTGAAGGAAAATCTAGCTCAAGGCTCTGGAGTGAGGAAAGTATATAGGATTTTTAATTTTTTCATATCTAATTGGTTTGAGTATCTTCAGTGTTTAATGAGAGTAGGACCTGCAGTGGAACAGAGCTTCTAGGAATCTCATAGTGTGCATCCGTAGACTGTTTCCGACAGTCCATCATTCACAGGACCAGGGATCCTCATCGCTCGACTCAGTGGGCCATAGGAAACTGCCTGACTGATAGCATTTCTGTTATCTCTTCTAATAAAAACTTAATTTCCTTTCTTCCTTCTTAGACTCTCAGATATCAGCCTGTTATTTATTTTCCTGACAGCTACCGGCCAGCTTGCGAGCCCTGAAGACTAGCTATTCTGATTCCCACCATTTCTTCTTCCCACCTCCCCATCCTCCTGTCCTGGCTGGGAGAACGTGAGTCTGGGGCTGTTCCCTGGCAGGGCCAGCAGAGTTTCCATAAACATATCACTGCTTGGCACAAAGAAGATGCTGAAGGAGAAGCCACAACATGTACAGCCAAAAGCACTTGTGGAAATCCTAGGAATGTTAGCCAAAAGAATTGCCCTGAGTCCCCAAACACTTTTCTCCCAGAACACTTAGCACACTGTGTGGCTGGACAAACAGCTCTTTGAGCGGCATGGGGCTTTCAGCCTGTGGTTTGAAGCCTGACAGGATGTGGCAGGCCTGACTCTGGATAATGTAGGACGATGCAACAAAATGCATCAAATTAGAAAATGGAAACTTTTCTTTCCCCGAACTGTAATTTAGCTGTCACTTGGCTTTAAAGCAGCTGAAAACAATTTTTTGAAAGTGAATGTTTATTTCCTGAAGTTTTGTGAATAATTATAGGCCTATTCTCTACATGTTCGACATTCCACCCTCCTTTCCCATAACTCTGTCTGCAGTGGCGGTTCCTAGCAATGCATATGGCGGGCCCTGGCATTGAGAGACTGCCATTGACTGCATGGCACCTTTGATCTGAGGCATGTGACATGCTTTACCTACAACTCCCTCATCAAACCCAACACACTCTGTCAGTGTGTGTGTGTGTGTGTGTGTCTGTGTGTCTGTGTCTGTGTGTGTTTCCAAGTTCATTTTCTCAGTGCTGTGAGAAGGATCTACTGGGAAAATTCCTGATTTTACATCTGTCTTACCACAGGAGGAGAAGGGCAATATAATGAATTTTTTATGAGCCATGTTGCCGACTGTTCTCTGAGAAACCTTTGCCTTTCTAGAGGAAACGTTTGACCCCACGTGGTGAGGGAGTTTGTAACCTGATGCTATTGTTAGAATAATTATAGTCTAAGGTTTCTCTGTCAGCACCCAAGTTAGCTCAGGAAGGTTATATATTTTGAAATTTTTGTACCTCGTCCTCTTAAGATCCGTGCTCTGCAAAATCAGGCGCTTGAAGGCCAATGAATTGGTCATAAAACAGCTTTTATGTTGCCGAAAGGAAAGACTTAGATGTATACGTTTGTATCAAGTTTTTGCAGAGACCAGTGTTATACACATTAAATAGAATTATCGATGGACCTTTGCCAGGATTTCCTGATACAGGAATTCAGTTGAATATTATCTCTGTTGAGTATGAAATTAATATTGGGAAATGAGATTATTATAACTAATAAAATTATTCTTGGCATTGAATGGCATTTTAGGGAAGTATATTTTATTGGGGTTCTTCATATGATTTCTCTTTTCACTCCCACTTTTCAGGGGAAATGTTATTCTTATTTTCCAGAGGGGGAAATCACAGAGAAATTTCATAGGTCTTAGGCTGAACATGCATATGAGAAGATTTTTGGGGTACTTCTCTTAAAATGCTAGATCAGCTTCACAGCAAACAATTCTTGCATATCGTCAAATGTTGCATTTGCTTCCTGGTGTTGGTTTTCTGAACCTGCTGTAGTATTTTCCTATTTTTTATTTTGCCATCCCAGGACGGCAGAGATTTGTTGCTCCATTGTGTGTTGTTTAGGAACACTTTCTGCAACTCCTAATTATTTCAAGATAAATTTGGCTCCAGCTTCCTGTGCTGTAGAGTTAGAATGAGAACTGTTGACAATGAGAATGTGTTGTTTTGTTCAACACTGTGAGACTACAGGTACTTAAAATTAGCACAGCTTAACACTGGCTTAAATTTCGCGGTACCTGTGTTTGAGCTGGCAAAGTGAACGTGTACATTTTAGAAAAGTCACTCTTGGAGAATATGCATCCCTAACTTATATTCCCATAACTGTGAGTGAGAGCAGTGTTTTACTTTGATAGGCCATTTTACTTTTGAATCAGTGGAACTGATTCAGTGGTAATAAATTAGCACGTAAGTTATTGTCTCTAAAGCATACATTTGTTATGTACTTTTAACACACATATATACACACACATATACATATATATATGTATATCTATGTGTGTGTATATATATATATGTGTGTGTGTATATATTATATATATATGTGTATATATATGTATATATATATGTGTATATATATATATATATGTATATATGTGTGTATATATATATATATATATGTATATATGTGTGTGTATATATATATATATATGCTTAACGACTGAGCCACCCAGGTGCATATATATATGTTTATAGGAAAATCCTGGAGCGATGGATGGCTATTTTTCATCCAAATTCATCTCAGGGGACCTACCACTTAAATTTTCAGGGAAGTATCTTTCTATGATGCTTCATTTTATAGAAGTCATTGCTTTGGAGAAAAATAGCAATTGCGGGGTGGGGGTCAGTGTAAGAAATAGATTTTTCTATTTAACAGATATTCAGAATGCAAGTAGAAGGTGGTGAAAGCAGATCTATGAGCTATCTCCCCTTATTATCAGCACGTGGATGATTTCACACAAATTAATGTGGACACCTGAGCTGTCATATACCATCTAACTACTTAGCAGTCCAGAGTGGGTTGTTGTTGGCCATTCTGGTTGAAAGCCATAACAATGCTCCGGCTTGCATCTCACATCCAGATTTCAGACTTGCATATCTAATTGCTTACTTGATGTCTGTTTAGATACCTAATAGAAAATTTTAATTGAAATGCCCCAAATGGAACTCCTAACCCTTCCTCCACTCTTGGTTCTACCTACAGTGTTCCCCATCTTAATTAAATGGCCCCTGCCACCTTCCACCTGCTCAAGCCAAAACCCTTGAAGTTATCCTCGTCTCCTTCCTTTTCTCCAACCCCAGCTCTCACCTGTCTTGATTCTACTCCCTGGGCATATCTAGAATCTAAACTATAAACTCATGATTTCAGTGCCATCGCTGAGCTTCAAGCCACTCCCCTCTCTCACCTTTATTTTTACAATAGCCTGTTCATTGGTCTCCCTGCTTTTGTCTCACATAAAGCAGAGTGAATCTTTTATTTACTTATTTTAAAGATTTATTTGTTTATTTTAGAGAGAAGAAGAGAGAGGCAGAGTGCAAGCAGGGAAGGAGTGGAGGGAGAGAGAGAGAATCCCAAGCAGACTCCACGGTGAGTGCAGAGGCTATGGTGGGGCTTGATCCTACCACCCTCAGATCATGACTTGAGCTGAAATCAAGAGTTGGATGCTTAACTGGCGGAGCTACCCAGGTGCCCCAGCAGAGGGAATCTTTTAAACTGAAAGTCATGTTATGTCATTCTTCTGCTCAGAACCCTCCATTAACATTGGCTTTCCATTTCATGTGACTAAAATTTCATTTCTTTCCATAAAATTTCATTTCTTCAATTACCTAAAAAGCCCAGTGATAATGCTCCAACCAACCACATGCGTGCACGCACACACACCCCTTATCAGTTCTCTGATCTCTTCCTCTACTCTTCTCCCCTTTTTCTTGCTCTGCTGTAGTCACCCTGGCCTTGACCTTAACATGTCAGGCATGAGTACACTCCAGGGGCTTTGCACTGGTGGCCATGTCTGCCTAGAACACACTCAGGCCAGCATGGCTCACTCTCGTCTATTTCAGGTCTTTACCAAACTTACCTTCACAATGAGGCCACCCTGACCTAAAATCTCCTGCCACCAAGTCTTCAGTACCATTGACCCTGTTCTTTTGTCTTTTCTCCTCCATAATCTTCTATTATATTTTCTTTCTTTCTTTTTTTTTTATTTGACAGAGCAAGAGAGCACAAACATGGGGAACAGCAGAGGGAGAGGGAGAAGCAGGCTCCCTGCTGAGTAGGGAGCCCAACATGGGACTCAATCCCAGGACCCTGGGATCATGAGCTGAGCCGAAGGCAGATGCTTAACGACTCAGCTACCCAGGGGCTCCTCTGTTATATTTTCTAATGATTTATTAAGTTTATCGCATAATGTCTTTCTCACGCTATTTCAGTACAAGTTCCCCCGGAGGAGGAAGGACTCTTGCTGTGTTTGGTGCATTGATAGATTCTAAGCATCTAGGGCACCGTCTGCGTGTGGTAGGTGCTGAATAAATGTTAGTTGAATGAAAGAAGGAATCAGTACGAATTTGGGTTGGACCTGTGTTACTTGTAATTTGGAAATTCCTGACTTACACATTCTGTCATTAGTTTGGTCACTGCTTTCTCCACTCCTCCCTCCCCCCTGGCCAACATGAATTGTTCAGGAGACAGGTGAATGCTAATTCACGACTCTGTATTTTACAGTGTGCAGTGTGGTGGAGATCTAAATTAAAAGATAGGGCTCCCATCCAGAAAGAGAGACAGGTGGTTGACAACACCAAACAAAGCCATGGCATGTGCACTGTACCGTTCAATGCAAAATGTTACTTTCTATGACGGTTCAGAGGCAAAAGACATCAGTAATGGTGGGTATCATGATACAAGGCTTCCTAGGACAAAAAACAACTTTAAAATTGAATAACATAGTACATTATATCATTGTTTTTATAAGGCTCTGTCATGTATTACATTGATTCACTTGGTGGTTTTATGGAATTTTGGTTTTTCATCAAAGGAACCTGTGACATTAGCTTCCAAACTGGCTGATGCAGGCCTCTAACCAGAAAGGAAGGCTTGTTCACGGATATCACATTCTGCTAAGGTTATACCTCCCGAATAAGCTGTTGGGGAGAAGGAGAGAGGGTGTATGTGATTTTCATTCTGTACTAAATCAACCACATTAAGACTCAGCGATATCATGTGGCATGGGATGTAGGAACTTGAGGCATGTCAAGTTTTCCTTGGAGGGCAGCAGCTTAGGCAAGCACAAAAGCCACATAATCACCATATGCATCACTTTGAGTTCATCTCCACTGGTATCGATTGGCAAGTGCTTTCAAAGAGAAAGTAGTGAATGTCACTCCCAGAGAAAAGCTTCAATATATTAGCGACTTAATTGAAAGGCTTCAACACATGCCAAGCTTCAAGCGACCCAAGGACAAAACTGGTTGAAATTTATCAAAGGTGGAAAGAGAAGAAAGTCAAGATCATCCCCCTTTGCCTCTGTTTTATGACTTTTGCCTTGTAAGCATTCCACCCTATTTTTTGGCAACTCTTGTCTGGTATATATGTCTGTAACATTTTTTCGTAGTTCACCGTGCTTTAAAGATAGAATGCAGATGGGCCCGGAGAGTAGTTGCCGTGTAGTTTACCCAAGAATGCAACCATGAAAAACTGCTCGACTCAACCCCGCTGCGTACCGGTAGTGATCACATACTGCAGTCTAAGGTTTTGTGGCTAGTTAACATGAATTTAAGTGCGTTGGCACATTTAATTACATAAAGCGACTCAGTGACCTGCCACAACCAAATGGCTATAATTTATTAACATAATAAAAATAGAAAGTAACTCTGGATTTGGTAGAACCACAAGGATCCTTCTTGACCTGAGTGTAGACTGCAGGTCCATTCATTTCTTCATTCACTCAACACGTTTTTATGCCAGCCCTCCTCTTGCACCAAGTAATGATTTGCTAAGTGGGGATGGGAAAAATATGAGACACTTAAAAGTAAGGATGAGGAATTTAAAATTCTGTGTCTTCATACCAGGAACGTTAATACTCTGAACAGAGAGGTATCCTAAAGGAGCAGTGAAGAACCTAGAGAGGAAGGAGAGCGTCTGGATTCAGGGCAGGAAATGGAAAAACCCAGGCTGGGGGGTGTAAAGGAGAGGGAAGCAGAGCAGTGATAGGAGACAGCTATGAAACATAAGTAGGCCATAGCAACAATTGCATGAAAACAATGGAGGATTCTTTTCCTCAGAGTAGTAAGAACAGAAGTCTGGTTCCAGGGTATGTCAGGGAAAATGGAGGCAACAGATGTAGTCTGCTTATCTGAGAAGTTCAGCAGCAAAAGGAATGAAATTTACAGCAGTAGCTGGAGAGGGCAGCTGGGTCAAGAGAAAATTTTCTAGGAGAGGAGAGAACTGCACGTGTTTGCAGGCATAGAGAGATAGCTGCGGAGAGGGTTTGAAGGTGCCTGAGAGGGGTGGGTGGGCAGAAATTGAGAAATAGGGTCTTGGCGGGCCTGGGAAGAGAGGAGCAGCAGGGCACAAAAAGGCTCTCAGAGCTTTAGAGAAGACTTGTTTCTTGAGATAGAGACAAGGATAAGAAGCGAGAAAGTCGTGTCCCTGAGTCACAGCGACTGAATGCTCCTGCAGATGGTGGCTTGATCTTGCCAGGGGCATAAATGCTAACGGCAGTATCTGAGGGGGATAGTAACACCCTTTTCTTTTATTACCACTGTATCATAATGACAGAAGCATATTCTTAGGCCTGCCCATAATTAAAATATATTTC
>NC_048220.1:14566215-14603672 GCF_002007445.2 Ailuropoda melanoleuca | reverse complement strand
TTTTTTTTTTATTTGACAGAGCAAGAGAGCACAAACATGGGGAACAGCAGAGGGAGAGGGAGAAGCAGGCTCCCTGCTGAGTAGGGAGCCCAACATGGGACTCAATCCCAGGACCCTGGGATCATGAGCTGAGCCGAAGGCAGATGCTTAACGACTCAGCTACCCAGGGGCTCCTCTGTTATATTTTCTAATGATTTATTAAGTTTATCGCATAATGTCTTTCTCACGCTATTTCAGTACAAGTTCCCCCGGAGGAGGAAGGACTCTTGCTGTGTTTGGTGCACTGATAGATTCTAAGCATCTAGGGCACCGTCTGCGTGTGGTAGGTGCTGAATAAATGTTAGTTGAATGAAAGAAGGAATCAGTACGAATTTGGGTTGGACCTGTGTTACTTGTAATTTGGAAATTCCTGACTTACACATTCTGTCATTAGTTTGGTCACTGCTTTCTCCACTCCTCCCTCCCCCCTGGCCAACATGAATTGTTCAGGAGACAGGTGAATGCTAATTCACGACTCTGTATTTTACAGTGTGCAGTGTGGTGGAGATCTAAATTAAAAGATAGGGCCCCCATCCAGAAAGAGAGACAGGTGGTTGACAACACCAAACAAAGCCATGGCATGTGCACTGTACCGTTCAATGCAAAATGTTACTTTCTATGACGGTTCAGAGGCAAAAGACATCAGTAATGGTGGGTATCATGATACAAGGCTTCCTAGGACAAAAAACAACTTTAAAATTGAATAACATAGTACATTATATCATTGTTTTTATAAGGCTCTGTCATGTATTACATTGATTCACTTGGTGGTTTTATGGAATTTTGGTTTTTCATCAAAGGAACCTGTGACATTAGCTTCCAAACTGGCTGATGCAGGCCTCTAACCAGAAAGGAAGGCTTGTTCACGGATATCACATTCTGCTAAGGTTACCTCCCGAATAAGCTGTTGGGGAGAAGGAGAGAGGGTGTATGTGATTTTCATTCTGTACTAAATCAACCACATTAAGACTCAGCGATATCATGTGGCATGGGATGTAGGAACTTGAGGCATGTCAAGTTTTCCTTGGAGGGCAGCAGCTTAGGCAAGCACAAAAGCCACATAATCACCATATGCATCACTTTGAGTTCATCTCCACTGGTATCGATTGGCAAGTGCTTTCAAAGAGAAAGTAGTGAATGTCACTCCCAGAGAAAAGCTTCAATATATTAGCGACTTAATTGAAAGGCTTCAACACATGCCAAGCTTCAAGCGACCCAAGGACAAAACTGGTTGAAATTTATCAAAGGTGGAAAGAGAAGAAAGTCAAGATCATCCCCCTTTGCCTCTGTTTTATGACTTTTGCCTTGTAAGCATTCCACCCTATTTTTTGGCAACTCTTGTCTGGTATATATGTCTGTAACATTTTTTCGTAGTTCACCGTGCTTTAAAGATAGAATGCAGATGGGCCCGGAGAGTAGTTGCCGTGTAGTTTACCCAAGAATGCAACCATGAAAAACTGCTCGACTCAACCCCGCTGCGTACCGGTAGTGATCACATACTGCAGTCTAAGGTTTTGTGGCTAGTTAACATGAATTTAAGTGCGTTGGCACATTTAATTATATAAAGCGATTCAGTGACCTGCCACAACCAAATGGCTATAATTTATTAACATAATAAAAATAGAAAGTAACTCTGGATTTGGTAGAACCACAAGGATCCTTCTTGACCTGAGCGTAGACTGCAGGCCCATTCATTTCTTCATTCACTCAACACATTTTTATGCCAGCCCTCCTCCTGCACCAAGTAATGATTTGCTAAGTGGGGATGGGAAAAATAGGAGACACTTAAAAGTAAGGATGAGGAATTTAAAATTCTGTGTCTTCATACCAGGAACGTTAATACTCTGAACAGAGAGGTATCCTAAAGGAGCAGTGAAGAACCTAGAGAGGAAGGAGAGCGTCTGGATTCAGGGCAGGAAATGGAAAAACCCAGGCTGGGGGGTGTAAAGGAGAGGGAAGCAGAGCAGTGATAGGAGACAGCTATGAAACATAAGTAGGCCATAGCAACAATTGCATGAAAACAATGGAGAATTCTTTTCCTCAGAGTAGTAAGAACAGAAGTCTGGTTCCAGGGTATGTCAGGGAAAATGGAGGCAACAGATGTAGTCTGCCTATCTGAGAAGTTCAGCAGCAAAAGGAATGAAATTTACAGCAGTAGCTGGAGAGGGCAGCTGGGTCAAGAGAATATTTTCTAGGAGAGGAGAGAACTGCACGTGTTTGAAGGCATAGAGAGATAGCTGCGGAGAGGGTTTGAAGGTGCCTGAGAGGGGTGGGCGGGCAGAAATTGAGAAATAGGGTCTTGGCGGGCCTGGGAAGAGAGGAGCAGCAGGGCACAAAAAGGCTCTCAGAGCTTTAGAGAAGACTTGTTTCTTGAGATAGAGACAAGGATAAGAAGCGAGAAAGTCGTGTCCCTGAGTCACAGCGACTGAATGCTCCTGCAGATGGTGGCTTGATCTTGCCAGGGGCATAAATGCTAACGGCAGTATCTGAGGGGGATAGTAACACCCTTTTCTTTTATTACCACTGTATCATAATGACAGAAGCATATTCTTAGGCCTGCCCATAATTAAAATATATTTCATCTTCCCCAGTTTGATTTCCACTGAATTTCTATCTTTTTTTTTTTTTAAGACTGTATGTATTTATTAGGGAGAGAGAGGGAGAGCGTGCACAAGCAGGGGGGGCTGCAGAGGGAGAAGCAGGCTCCCCACTGAGCAGAGAGCCCTATGCGGGGCTCAATCCCAAGACCCTGAGATCATGACATGAGCTGAAGGCAGATGCTTAACCGACTGAGCCACCCAGGCACCCTGGAATTTCTAACTCTTGTCCTTACCAAAATTGCTTCTCATCAGCTGTCTTATTCTTCCTCTTCATTTTTTATATGCTTGCCCAGCCAGCCATATCAGTGTCCCACATGCTGCCCATATACCCCCCGCCCTGGCCCCTCAGAGTCACCTTTCCCTATCCTATGTTACTCTGGTTTCTTCTCATCAGAGAAAGGAATCGTCTTGTCTCTTTGGATAAGTATCACCAGAAGTTAACGTCATTTGATTCTTGCCTGTGTTGTCATCCTTTCTTGATTTTCAATGTGATTTTTCCTTGGATCATGATATATTTGAGGATTAATAATAGCACTTTTCTTTCCTTTCATCGTGTTCTGTTTTTTTCCATTTTCAAATGTAAGTCATTTAAGCAAATGGGCCCCAGCGTGGAGGCACAGGGCCCAGTGGATGCGAAAGATGGAATACAGAAGGGAAGTACTATTATGTCCCTCTTTCCTATTGAAAAATGGGAAGTCAATTAACTTTTCCTAATACTTAGTCTTTGGAATGACCCAGACCTTCTTACCTGTGACCATAGGTCACAGTATCCTCTATCACATGTGCTCTACAAATGTTCAGTGTCCTGGGGCAGATTGCTGTTGATGTGTGCCAGGTTTAGGAAGTCTGTGCCTTTTACCACCCACTTTAATGAAAGACCATTCTTCATTAAAAAGCGCAAGTGACTTTAAAAGGTTATGACAGAAAAACCATGGAGTCAAGGTTATACTTGTGATGCGAGCACGGGCAAACAGCTAGACATTGGCAGAGTTGTCACTGTTACTTTTCAAGCGAGCTTAACATCAGCCAATATTCATTTAAGAAAAAAACCAAACACACAAGCTGTAAGAAGATCGGACATGTACTTAGTCAACAAAATTGAAATTATTAAGAAGACTGTGGCGACTATTGTTTTATGCGTAGCAGTATTAGAAATGGTTATAAACTCAACTGTATATCGTGTCCTTAGATCCCAGTTAATAATAACTACATGCAAATAATTTATAAATAAATAAATATGCATGTATTGGGAGATTTTTGTTCAACATCATGTTACTAATAGTGTACCGTAACAGTTTGGAGACCTCTGATCTAGTGCATTTTTAATTGGAGAATAGGAGTAGTTTGTTTTGTTTTCATGAAATGATAAAGCATTAAGGTCCCTACAACAATAAAATGTAGCTTTGAGAATAGAAGATTTTCAAGGTTTTTAAAAATATACTTATCTCTCCTTAAACTAATACACAGCAAAACTCAAAAGTTTCCTTATTGACATATGCCCCAAGGATATAGATGGACATTCTGGTGAACTGCCACATAGCACAGGCACTGATTTGTAGGTTGGGTTCCTGTTTGCTCTGCATATCATAGTATGTCCGAGTATCCACTGCAGAATGTGGGCCTTGAGAGAAGGACTGATGAACACTCTTTGGGAATTTAATTTCACTTCTACCATGTTTTAAATGTCCTTATTTGAAAGTAGCATTTTTAGTTGCTTCAGTAATAGATATGCCCGTTTGGAACTTCAGTTTTCTCCTTGAACACTATCAGAAGGAGTCTTCTCAATGGTCCTGCTGTGCTGGGTGACAAACACTCTAATAATTTTGTCCCCAGAGGGAACAGAGCCCTTACCAAGACCACCAGGCACACTTTGTTTTCCAGGATAACATGAGAGATTGCTATCTTCCCATTAGTTATCATGGGGGCATAATCACAGATGCAATTCCATGGACTACCAGTAATTCAAGTGGACTATTATATCTAGCCGGAATTCTGTAAACTCTCTTTCCTTCCAAGATTTAAAAGCTCTGTGAGGGCTCCCATGTGTAGGTATCATTATAGTTTAAAATTAAAATGAACCAGTTTTGTATTTTGTTAGTATTTTGTTTAGAAACTTAGAAGCTAGATCCACAAATCATTAGCTCATTCTCATCTGCTTGATGGTGAATACTATACCATTGAAAAGACTATTATGATTTGTTTAATTATAAAAATAATTTTTAAAATAGAAGGTGTCTGTGGTAATGACAGCTTCGATTTACGTAGTTCCTGTTTAAAAGTTTTCAGGGTACTTTAGAGACTTATTAATTCTCACATTTCTCCCTGGAGTGCATAATGAACAGACTGAGAAAATTGAAGCAATGAAGTCACATGGTGCTCCCAAGCTTCATTAATAAGCGATGAAGAAGCAAAGAATATAATCAAGAATCACCTTGTGACAGAGTTCCGCTAGACCAAAAAGCTTCCTAAGCAATACAGTTAGAGTGTTTAAAATAATGATATTTTAATACAGTCTCTACCTGATAGAACTAATGTCAACTAGCCTGTGTACTCTCAAACCATCTTTGTGCGGATTGCGTGATTTTTAAAAACAGATGTCTTCTGAAGTAGTAATGTGATAGTATCTCTAAATGATGGCTCTGAGACACATCCTCTCAGATAAATATTTACTGAAAAAGCTAAGAGAAACCTCTGGAGGCAATCTAGACTTTTACCTTAGGAAGATTGTGGGGCTTGCAGGAGAACTCAGAGGACACTCTCTGCCCGGGAGCTCTAGGTTTTAATTACCAAAGATTGACAGTGGGTCAAAGAACGAAGAGAACTGCTCTGAGGCACTGAGGCCCTTCCTAAGTCCATCTGCTTTCTAAAGAAGACAAAAGGTGGAGGAAAAATTGCAAAATATCTCCTGAGGTACACGAAGCAGTTGGTGGTTAAGACTAGAAAGGAAAAGAGAGTCTACACAGTAATCCCCAAAATCTTGTTACTGGGTAGTAACAAGTCCATCTGCTTTCTAAAGAAGACAAAAGGTGGAGGAAAAATTGCAAAATATCTCCTGAGGTACACGAAGCAGTTGGTGGTTAAGACTAGAAAGGAAAGAGAGTCTACACAGTAATCCCCAAAATCTTGTTACTGGGTAGTACCATACGGTGATACATGCAACAGTTCTGAAAGCTGGTGGCTTGGATATGAAGCACAGACATATTTCTGGAATATTGTCAGTGTCCAGATCTCAGTTCCTGCTGATATGAAAGTTGTAATCCCACCCTCAAAATATTTCAAGCCAGTGGTGAACTGAGTCAGACTAAAACAGCAGCAAAGTCCAGACCCAAGATACTTAGCTCACCTCTAGCAGATTGACAGAGAAAGGAGCCTGCACCTTCTGAGAGTAAATACTGTTTTAGATTCTTCTTATCTCTTCTGTAAAATGTCTGGCACATACTTCAAGGTTACAAGACACACAACAAGGCAAGAAAATGGCATCCTTTTTTTTTTTTTAAGATTTTATTTATTTATTTGACAGAGACAGCGAGAGAGAGAACACAAGCAGGGGGAGTGGGAGAAGAAGAAGCAGGCTCAAACCGAGGAGCCTGATGTGGAGCTTGATCCCAGCACGCCAGAGGCAGATGCTTAACGACTGCGCCACCCAGGCGCCCCAAAAAATGGCATCCATGATCAGGAGAGGAAGTAGGCAATAGAAACAGGTCCAGAGATAGACTAAATGTTGGAATCATCAGAGAGTGGCTTTAAAATATATACCATAGGGGCGCCTGGGTGGCACAGCGGTTGGGCGTCTGCCTTCAGCTCAGGGCGTGATCCTGGCGTTATGGGATCGAGCCCCACATCAGGCTCTTCCACTGTGAGCCTGCTTCTTCCTCTCCCCCTCCCCCTGCTTGTGTTCCCTCTCTTGCTGGCTGTCTCTATCTCTGTCGAATAAATAAATCTTTAAAATATTAAAATATATACTATAGAGAAGATGAAAGATATAGTAGAAGTGGTGCACAACAGTGGGAGAAACGGGCAATGTTGGCAGAAGGACAAAAACCATTTCTAAAATCAAACTAAATAGAAATGCTAGAAATGAAAAATGTAACATCAGGAAGACTTCATTAGATAAAGTTGAGAGAATATAGCACAGAGTAGAGGAAGATTTCAATAAATTTGAAATAGACAATAGAAAATACCTAAATGGAAAAAAAAAATAGTAAAAAGATAAAGACCACCTGAGATCTGTGGGAAAATAGCAAGTAGCTCAAGAAGGAGAGGAGAAGGACAATGGGGCAGCAATAGTATTTGATGAAATAATAATTAAGAACTTTGTAAAACTGATGAAAGATCCAAGCCACTTAGCAAATCTAAAGAGGATAAATACAAAGAAAACCACACTGTAGTCAGTTACTGGAAACCAAAATTAAAAAGCAGTGCTTAAAAGTAGCTGGAGAAAAAAGACTCATGTGTCTAAGTGAACAGCAGGAGACAGGATGGTTATGTTCTCACTAGAAATAGTGGAAGCCAGGAGACAAAGGGAAGACACCTTGAAAATGCTGAAAGAGCAAAATATATCTGTCAACCTAGCATTTTATATCTAGCAAACATACCTTTCAAAAAAAGGAAGACAATATAATTATATTTTCAAATGGAAGAAAGCTGAAATGATTTATTTTCAGGGGACCTTCATCATTGAAATGCAGAAAGAAATTCTTCAGGCTGAAGCACATAATATCAAATGGAACTCAAGCTTTTTTTTTTTTATTAATCCTTTTATGTTACAGTTAAATGTATTTGTTTCTTTAAAAAACCAAGCATTTAATGCAAAACCAGTAGTGATGCATTGTGAGGTTTTTAACCTATATCAAAGTAAAGACGAAGACAAATACAGAAGTAAAGTAGAAAAAGTGATGGTTGAAGGGATACATGGAATACTACTGTACAATTTTTATACTGTTTATGAATTAGTATACTATTTGAAAGAAATACAGATGCTCCTTATATTCAGATCCACTATTAAAATTTTGCATAAAATGTATAGCTTAACAATTAATACACAAAACAAAATAGAATTCTCAGTAATACCCACTTCTTCCCCAAAATGACAAGAAAAGAGTTGCAGAGATGCAAAGTACAAATGGAGTAAATAGAAACTGAACATCAGGGGTGCCTGGGTGACTCTGTAGGTTGAACTACTGCCTTTGGCTCAGGTCATGATGCCAGGGTTCTGGGATGGAGCCCCACCTCGGACTCCCTGCTCAGTAGAGAGGCTGCTTCTCGCTCTCCCCCTGCTTGTGCTCAGTCATATATTCTCTCTCTCTCTCTCTCTCTCTCTCTCTCTCTCTCTCTCTCTCTCTCTCAAATAAATAAAGAAAATCTTTAAAAAAGAAAAAACACCAATTGGGGAAATTAGAGCACAACATTAGTAATAACATTAGACACAAATGGACCAAATCCTTCACTTAAAAGGCAAAATTCTAGAATGAAAAGGAAGGCCCAACTATAAACTGTCTACAGAAAACACAGGTTAAATGTAAAAGGGAATATAAATGTATATACTATGTAAATATTAAATATAAAGTTAGTAGCTATATTAATATCAAGACAAAATTACTAGAGATAAAGAAAGACATGCTCTATTGACAAAAAGATCAATTTGTCAAGAAGACCTAAGTTTTCAGGATAAAAATCAGTATATATTTCTATATAATTGGTAAATATTTTTCTGTAAAATTGATAATAAGATGTAAGTAACAGTTGCATTTATAGTAACAAAATTAAATCTGTAGAAAGCTACAAAATATGGAGAAGTCCTCTTCATTGAAATTAGAAGACATGGCTGAATGAAATTAAAGAAAACTTACTTAAATGGAAAGATACAAAATGTTTTTGGATGGGTAGAAACAAAATTCATTTTCCATAGTTGATATACAGATTGAAAACAATGTCAGAATTCCAGCAGACCAATTGTTTTTGGAAGAAATTAATAAACTGATTCTAAAATTCATGTGGGGTGCAAAGGATCTAAGATAACCAAAACAACACTGAGAAGATAATTCCAGAAACTCACCCTACATGATTTTAAGATTTTATGAAGCTGTGACAATCAAGACTGTGTACATTGACACACTGTTAGTGTTTAGTGGAGAAGACCTGGAATTCCAGAAATAGACGAACACACACATGTCAAATTGAGTTTTGATTGAGGTATCATGTCAAGCCTAAATGGATGGCCAAGACATTTTGAACAGATGTTGTTTGGACGATTGGAAATGAACTGTAATCCAATTCTCATTCCATTTATAAGCATTAATTTGAGTTGGTCATAGGTGCAAATATGAAACCAGAATCATAAAATTCCCTGAAGAAGACAATAGGAGAATATCTTCATTGCCTTGAGATAGAGTACTAATCATGAAGACAAAATTGATAGATTGGGCCTCCTCAAAATTAAGAACATTTGCTCATCAAAAGACATCATTAAAAAACACATAGGCAAGCCACAGACTGGGAAAAAAAATTATTGCAGCAAAATTATGTGAGCATAAAAATACGCCTAGAATACCTACCAAGCACCTGCAAATCAATAATAGGAAGACAAATACCCTCATCTCCCAAAAAAGTGAGAGCAGAGCTAAGGGACCTGATGGAAGAATATGTGAATAGTCACAAAGCTCATGAACAAGGCACTCAACATCGTCAGTCATCAGGGCTATGCCATTAAAACCATGATGAGATATCACACAAAGGAGCAACAAAGGCTTCTACAACTGTAGAGTGGTAGGTGAGAGTGGCTCTAATACCTTAAATTTTGATCACATCTCTCAGTTAACCTGAGAGTCTGATCCAAAAGGGTCAGTTGTTAAAAAGCAACCACAGGCCACTTAGGTTAGGTCCCAAGTCAGTAAAGTGAGGTTTAATACCTCATCTGATTACCCTTTTGACATCCCCTAGAAATTTAGTCTTAATAGTCAGTCACGAATTTTATAGTGGGTGCCAATGAGTCTGCCACATGGACCCTCTTCTTACCCCCAAAGGAAGATGAGGTAATCTGCATTCTAAGACCCTCTTCCCCTGCACCACCCCCAGGGAAATCAGCCTTGCCTGAAACAATCCTTTTCTTTTGCTAGTAACCTTTTTTGCTCCACTCTCCTTGTAAAAATCTTCCATCCTTCCATTGTATATAATACTTTGGAGCTCTCTTCTTGGTAAATGGAATGCTGTCCAACTCATGAATCATTTAATAAAGCCAATTAGATCTTCAAAACATACATACACAATGGGATGCCATTCATAGTCACAAGAATGACCAAAATGGAAAAAGAGATTGACATCTCTAAATATTGGTCATTAAAACTAAATGAAATCTTTTTGTTTTTATCTTTAGGTTCATTAAAAAATAAATTGCTCATCTCTGTACTCAGGCAGATTTTTTAGAATTCCCCCTTCATCAATCTCAGATTACTTATCACTGATAAACAGGCCCAGTTAAAAGTTACTGGAAGATATTTTATCATGTGTTTTAACTGTTGAGATCATGCACACAAAAGGAAACCATCTCAACAACAACAAAAAATGCCCTCATTTTATCTGGAGATTCAAATATGTACACTTAGTCAAATATGAAAGTTGAGTTTTAAAACATTACAGAATAATTTTACTGGAGGTCATTTAGAATTATTTTGTCCATATGACCTATTTGTGGGGGGAAAAAAAATCCATGAATTTTAGCTCATCATCAGCCCACATCAGACAAGGAAGAGGAATAGCTGAATAAAATGGGAGAGGAAAAGTAGTATTAATTCCATCATGGCGTCAAAGAAGAAAATCAGAAAAAAATTAAAAATCATTAAGAACATAGCATTTCCATGATGAAGGTAAAGATGGAATGAAAGAGGATAAAAAAATGGAAGACTTTGATTTTCATTTATTCAGAATAATTCTGTTTCTCCTAATGAGTCTCATTCTCATCGTTTGGGGGCAGGACCTCTTAGTCTTTATCTCTAAGTTCACATAGACAGTGAATCACATCAGAGGTTGGGAAGTTCCTCTCTTGCTACTTAGAAATAATCTACTACTGACAAACAATCTGTGATGAGAAATATGAAGTATTTATTAACACAGAGCTATTCAGAGTTATTGATGAAAAGGAGAGATCCATCATATAATTCCCAGGGTGCTGAAGGAAATTCTACTTTATTGATTCCGTAGTTAATAGAATCAGTCATTTATACGACCTGTTAAAAATGATTTATATTTGAATGATGAATTTTATTTGGCCACTTTGAATTTTTTTGATGTAGGGAAGGAAAACATTTTGTTAAAGTGAATAATTTGTTCCTTTTTTTTTTTTTTTAACTTGGAGGGCAATTCACATGACAGGGATGAGTCGAGAAGTAGTTAAAACACAGTCATGGAAGAGAAACAAGTGAGTCTTCAGACAATCTTCTTGGTTTGAAATAAAGCTGGGTAACCACCTGTTGTATTTTGCCTTGATCATTGCTTGCCCTCTTCTTTCCATGCTTTTCTTGCTTCTCATTGTAATAAGCAAATACAAAAACTCAAAAGGGTCCCGAGTCTCACAATACGGTATCACAGTGTTCCCTCACCTAAGTAATTTTATCTGTTTGGTTTCTTGTATTTGAAAAAACAAGGTGATTTTGGGTAGATCTCTCTTATTTGTTTTATAAATAAGCATCTAAAGTTGGGTTCTCAGAACCTTCAGAAAGCACTCACGTGTTCTAAAACAAAAGTTAAGAGCGTGCACTTTGGGGCTGAGCAGACCTGCATCTGCCTTTGACAGCTACGTGATCTTGGGCAAATCATTTAACTCCCTAGCTCTTTATTCCCCTCGTGTGTAAAATATAGCACGCATTGGTCACCTTCCACTTTTGTTGGTTCATCCAAGATATTTGTTGCCATGCGGGCTCCTTGCTAGTAATTGTTTCATGGATGAACAAGCCTGTGCTACTTGGGGTCAACAAGGTACAGAGGAGTGGCTGATGCTGTTGGATGTGGATAAGGAATTATGCTCCGCTGCTGGTGGCAGATATCTCATGAGCGTGAGGGTGATGAGCGTTAGGATGAAGCCAACATGTCCAGGGAGGATGGAGACACTGACAGCTCTTTAATGATACCCTTGAGGAACTGATTAACCTGAAACCTTTCCTCTCTGTAGACTTCTGCTCATTACAGACTCCATTTGACTTGCAGCAAAAAGTTCAGTAATAAGGGCAGAAACAATAGACTTACCTCTTCGAGTTTTTTGTAGGAATTAGAAGAAACAATACATGGAAAGCACTTAGCTTTCTATAGTGCCTAGGTGCACAGAAAGTTCTCAATTAAATGTAGCTGTTGCTCTTTTTCTCCCAGCATCGAAACCTGGGCTAATGTCAATTTCTCTGTTTTCGGGGAGGGGATCCCGGAAGAGGAACAGGATTTGAGCAAGATCTAATCTCTTAGCGACTCTTACCCTACTTGGAAAGTATTTAGGACTTTCTCACGTGCCGTTGGACCTAACATTTTAATTCTTAACCTTTTCTCTGTTCGGGTATCTACTGATTTCTACTAGGTTTTCTTCTTCTTCCTCAAGTTTTTACCCTGTGAAATGCCTTGATATGAAATGAAATGGCGTTAGTGATGAAGACGATCAGTTAATGCCTTTTCTATTTTGCTTCATGTTTTCAAAGAATTACAAGATGATCCTCTCATCCAGGAGATGTAGACAGGTGTGTGGCTCATAGGTTTCTTGCTTCCTTGTGTCAGGAAGGAATGACATCTTTTTGCTTCAAGAGTACAAAAAGTCATGTTACTAGGTACTTAAAGAATAACTGTAGGCAAGTTTTGTTTTCGAAGGTGATGGGAAGACTGGGAGCATCAAAGTGGCTTTTCTGAGGATAAAAAGGCTGGACCCTGGGAGTCAGAGGAAAGGGGTGTTATGACTCCAAGGCAAAGTGAATTGCATTTCTGTGGGCTGATTTGTAGGGACACATGACTGGTCCCAGGAGTTGTGTTGATCTGCTGCTGTCTAAGGGGTGGATTCGTACCCTCATTCACATCTCTCTGACCAGCGTATTTCATGGCCCTGGAAGCTGGGATCAAGCCCTTGTGGCTGAGTCTGCCATGACACCAGCAGTCGCTTGCTCTTGTGAGGACCACATAAGACTAAACAGTGAGCAGCTCATTAGCAACCAAGAAGAACTGCCGTCAGAAGCCTCTCCAGAATTTTCCTGAACATCACAAGCCTTAGACATCCTGGTATTCCATTAGGAAGGATATGGAAGCAATAAAATATTGACCATTGCATGAACCTTGGCCATTGGAGCTTGGAGACAGATAAGATATATTTTAGAAATAAGAAGAGATGCTACATTTTATGTACCTAAAATGGCAGAGGAAAATTCCTACGCCATTCAGCCTCCTGAGGTGGGTGGTTTGTCTGGTCATCTAGTGTTTTGTGCTCTGATATCTCCAGGCCAGGCCTTTCCATTTCTGGACAACTCCAAATACTATTAGTTGTTGTTGCTGTTAACAACTTTCTTTGTTATAATGAGCCCCTATTAAAATAGTCAAAAGAAAAATATTGATTTTTTTTTCTGTCCTTTTTTCTGTTTTTATTACTCTTTCAGTTTATGAGCTAGAGTTTAGGGTCAGATATTAGAAAGGCAAACCAGTTTCCTGCACGTTAAGTGGTAAAAACAGTTATTATGCCATTAGTCACCGATTCAATCCAGAGCACCTCTCTACCTGACAAAGTGTTTAAAGAGGAAACACTTAGTGAAAGCTTAAAGAACAAAATGCATTTCAGCGAAGCCACCGTGGTGTGCCGCGCATCAAAATATGGAGATTAAAGCGCTCATCAATTTTTCTCTATCACAAAACTGTCCTACTTGTCATTTTAAGAAACCAGCCTATCAAGCATATGCTTTGATCATTTATAATAGATTCTTTCTGACTGGTTGTCAACGTAGAAATTAAAATGCCTAGTTGAGAAAGCACAACAGGAACTTTGGTAGAGAAAGATTAATCATTTGTTCCAAATAATAAAGCCTTCTTTGCTAGGATAAATCAATCTAATATCATTAGGAACTTTTCTTTAGAAATCACATACCACACCTCATGTTTAAATGAAGGTAAACTAATAACCATGATGTATTCTTCATCTCTAGATTTGGACATTGGCTACAATGCATCAATGTAGTACATTTTGTAAGGATCTTAAATGACTAGTAAAAGATCCATCCTTGAAGAGCTAAGTCATTTCCGTACTTAATTTTTAATGTTAAAAACGATTACATCTTTTATCTTCTTACACGTTAAAAAAGCAAAGGAAGCAAGGTCAACAACACAGCTGGACATTTATTGAGTATAGTCCTTCATTAAGCCTTAAATAATTTCAAAGAAGAATTGACTTTCTCCAGTCTAGTTCATGCATAGAGGTTTTTTTTTTTAATTCGACAAATTTTTATTCAAACAAAGATTTTTTATTTATTTGAATAAATATTTGTGCCAGACCTTAGGCAGCTGGGACAATGCAGTAAATAAAGATTCCTCCCCACATGAAGCTTATTTATTCTGTGTCAGAAGGAATTTTTTTTTTTTTTTAAGGTCCAGTTTAGTTAACATGCAATGTTCTGGGTGCCTGGGTGGTTCAGTTGGTTAAGCGTCTGCCTTCGGCTCAGGTCATGATCTCAGGGTCCTGGGATCAAAGTCCCATGTTGGGCTCCCTGCTCAGCAGGGAGTCTGCTTCTCCCTCTCCCTCTGGCCCTCCCCCCTGCTCATGCTCTCTCTCTCTCAAATAAATAAAATCTTGAAAAAAATGCAGTGTTCTGTTAGCTTCAGGTGTACAATATAGTGATTCAACATTTCTATCCATTACTCAGAGTTCATCCACATAGAATTTTGGATTTAAAGAAATGACCCTATGAAGGAAGTGAAAAATCAGTAATATATTCCTAAAGGTGTACTTAAAATAATTAAAAAGTGAAACACATGTTAGCCAGTTAATAGAATCATCTCCTCTATAAATCTGACGTAATTGTCCGGCATGTTACCTATCACAACTTTGTCCATTTCCTAGTTTTAACCCAGCCGAAATGATTCACATCACAGTGCTAACTTAGCACGCCTGATTCACCAATGATAAAGACAAACTGAAATTCCTGATGTGAGTATGTGAGCATAAAGCATCGAAGTGGTCGTTACAGAGAAATAAGGTAGCTTTCTATTGAAATAAGAACACGAAAGCCCGGATCAGTAACTGCGGAACATCACCAGATCCATCGTTGTCCTCGCCCTGGATTAGATGGTGTATTTGCATATTTTATATCTTCGCCACATGCTTTACTGTGTGTCTCCTCACTAATCGATAATGGAATTCCTTTTAACTTGTTTATGTTGCATATTAAACCAAATGCAGCTAATGCAACACTTGACAAATAGTTTTCCCAGTCTGGAAGAGGTCATAGAGTAACTTATTTCTTTCTTTATTTTTAACGTAAGGTCATATTTTCCAAACTCTGCTCTCCAAAGCACTAGTTCTCAAGATTAGTGTTCTGTGTTAAGAAGGATCCCATGGTCAAAGATGTTTGAGGAACCCTGTAGGATGTATGTAATCCTATGGAAATCATATTGTAATATCAAGACAAGTTCCCAATAGAGAAATGAAACTTTAACAAATAAAATGGCATACTGATGGGATTAAGTCTGTGTGTGTGTGTGTCTGTGTGTGTGTGTGTGTGTGTACACACCCGAGAAGTTGTCTCTTCAACACTGCCTTAAATCTGTTCTCAATGTTAACAAAGTCTTCCAGCCACACAATTGAGTTGATGGGAATGGAAATGAGAAATAGATTTTCCAACCCAGCAATTCTTCATCTCTCTGTGGTCCCTTCAGATTTTTCTCACATATCTAGTCTCTCCCACACCTTTTCAACTAAAAGAAGCCATCTGACCCTTCTCATGTTCTACCTGAAAATCGTCTTTCCATGGCCCCAAAGTACATTCAGTTTACTTTCTTCCTTCCACCTTTCCACCAGAATCAGTTTTCTGCTTGTTTCATTACGGAGTAATATGGGGCACCATTTTTCCAACTTTCAATAAATATCTTCTCCACATTTTTCCGGCCTTTGCTAACAGTTTCCTTGACATTTTTATAACCATCACTGACAATTTCATTACTGTTATTTCTGCCCCTGCTAATGTTTATAGTCAGACTCTAGGGAGTCTCCTTCAGGTCTCTGGAGTGCAGTGGTATTCTCATCAAACTTCCAGTTTTCCATCTTGCCTGGCCATTTGATGGCTGATCCAGTTGCTTGCGTTTTCTTTCCTTGTCATATCCTTAGAATGAATTGATTTTTTTTTTCTGTAAACGGACTACATAATTTATTGCCATAACTTATTGACACCTTTGAAAATGAAGGTAGACACGATGAATAATTATTCTCAGGTAACAGACAAAAAGTGAGACC
This sequence comes from Ailuropoda melanoleuca, assembly GCF_002007445.2. Taxonomy (NCBI): domain Eukaryota; kingdom Metazoa; phylum Chordata; class Mammalia; order Carnivora; family Ursidae; genus Ailuropoda; species Ailuropoda melanoleuca. The sequence goes on along the minus strand of NC_048220.1, from coordinate 14,587,580 downwards.
CTCTTGGGCAGAATAAGATGTGTGCGTACCACATTTTTAGGTAATCTGGGTTTCTCTCTCCTATGAAAACATTATAAATAGCTGGAAAGAACATTATGGACATACTGATACCTTTTTTTGACTTCAGTAAATAAAGCTTCCTGATACCTGGACATAGTTTAGAGCTAATTAAATTTTGAAAAGCAATCCTAGCTCTGAATCTTGAATATCTGGGGCAGATCTGGTTAGCGTTTCCTATACATTTCAAGAAAATTTTGTTTCTTCTTGTGCCTCAATACTTTATCAAAAGTTTTGTTTGTAAGTAGTTAGGCAAATCAGGTTTTCACCTTTTTTTACATATTATATTTAATTATGAGGAAATCCAGAGTTGATAATAGAGTATGAACAACTTAAGCTCAGTGATGTTAGTAAGATAATAATGCATCACTTACTGTACTAATAAGTATACCCAAGGGATACCTAGGTGGCTTAGTCACTTAAGCATTTGACTTGACTCTTGATTTTGGCTCAGGTCATGATCCCAGGACTCTGGGATGGAGGCCCGCATTGAGCTCCCTGCTCAGTGGGGAGTCTGCTTGTCTCCCTCTCCCACTTCCCCTTTCCCTGCTTGTCTACTCCATCTGGGTCTCAAATAAATTTAAAAATCTTTAAAAATAATTAAATATATTCTATAAAATTAATTTTACCATTTGACCCCTCTGGCTAACTTCCTTCCAGAAACCTGAAAATGCAAGAGTAGAAGATGATACCATGTAGAAAGAAAGGCATGATTCAATCCAAACTCCATTCTACCAGCATTCAGATGGCTCAGCAGAATATGAGAATTTCCTCTGTTTAGAGTAAAAGAAGCCAGCAGAGAGTGGATTCTGTCTTCCCAGGCCTTCCATGTGTGCCCTGGGTGCTCAGAAGCCTATTCATTTTTCAGAAACTCTAGAAACTAAGATGTTTATTTATGGACTTTCACTTAGTGGAAATGTCCCTAAAACTGCTAACTGCATGATGTGCATGGGATTAGGCTGCATTTTGATATTTAATTCTACGCCCTTTGGTTCGATCAGCTTCCATATTTGCTTGTGGTGGCAGGAAGCCTGTTGTACGACTCACCTTGTATCAGTGTTTCCTGGGTTGGGGGAGTAAATGCCTCAGTTGCTTGACCTGCTGCAGGAAGCAATTTCAGCTGACCAAGAAAATTCTTCTTTTGAGAGACTATTTTCTGTCCTAGGAGGGGACCTGGACACTGGAAAAAGAAATAAGCATGGAAGACCCTAGATTGAGGTACAAGTTGCATTGTGTGAGATAGAGAGTTACTCATGCAGGGCAGTTGAGAATCCAGGACTTGGTAGTCAAGCAGGGTCTAGAAAAGCATAGCTTACATCTAGAATGCTTTGAATTTCATCCTTCGGTGTTTCTTTAAGGTTCTTAGCCACAAACAACATGTGTTCAATGTGCAGTCTCTTGGAAATGACATTAGAAAGAGTCCCTGGGTGAGTGCATCTATCACTTAACTACTTGGGGAACACTGACTCCAGTGACCAAGTTATATGTAAAATATTACATTGGACGTAAGTCAAGGGACACGGGGAACTTTAGGGAGGTGAAGTGCAGGGAAGTATTTTTAAAGTAGCTTCCTCCTCTAAAAATGATTGTTGATATTTGACTCAATGATCTCAATGTGTCGGCCATGTCTGAATTTCTGAACTTCGAATACATAGGGTATCCCTCTTTCCAGAAATAGAGAATTCAGGTCAAACCATTTCATATAGATGTTATCTCTGAGAAGTATAAATCAGTATCTTTATGTTTCCTCCCTAGAAATGGACTATGCATGCAAACACGTTTCACTATTAAGGAATGTAATTATTTGCTCTATTATTTTTTTCCTCTAAAAACTCATTTTCTTTTTCCAGTTAACAGTGCAGAATTGCTGTGGGAGAAGCCCTGCCTCTGGGGTAAATCTGTTGCAGACTTTGAATAAAATGGACCTTCTAGACAGCCCGGTGGGTGTGGGCTCATCTGATTTCCCTCCGGGGAGGTTCCTTATGAGCCCTTTCACTGGACACCTTTCATTTTCCTGAGTTTATTCAGGAGTCAATCTGGGCTTATATGGATTCCCCGCTAAGGTGGAACTGTGTCCTTTGGGTTTACTCTGTACGAGTTCCAGTATCTCAGGCTTTGCTTTCTGGTGTGAACAAGATTGCAGGGACAGTCTCCGAGGACTCTGAGGTCCTGGAAGGATTCGATAGGGGTTTCAACTTAAACTTACATGCTAAGATACAAATCAGAGGGCTTCTTGCCGTGTGATGAACATTAAGATGATTCTTTGCCGACAGATCATTGTCTATAAACTGTGAAAATGACCATGGGTCGGCAAGCCCAGAGTCCAAGGGAAATCAGATCAAGCTCCATAATCATCACTAACATTCCTTCAATTCCAGTTACATCTCTCTCTCTCTCTCTCTCTCTCTCTCTCTCTCTCTCTCTCTCTCACACACACACACACACACACACACACACACACACAGATGCCCACATGCACACACACTTTATATGCAGCCTTGTGCTTCACATAATCCCAAAAGCCAAGAGGGATTCAGAGAGCCAACCTGTCTAACATCATAGCATGGTGAGTTGTTGAGCTGGGATTCAAGTCCAGGTCTCGCTGATTGAAAAGTCCAGATTTTTCCATTACTCCGCGCTCTGTCTCAGGACATCATGAAAAGGGAATTGTGAAGTCATCTAAGAAATCGTTTACCCCAAATCCTCCCTTCACTTTGAAGTAATGGAAAATGGAAGCTTTGCCCAGGTGTCTCAGAGAACAAAATTGAGACTCAGAAATGCTAAGCCTCCACGAAGTACCTTTTTACTTAGTGTGCGATGCATGCAGAATTTCAGAATACATCACATTTTTCTTGCCCAATAATTATTTTCAAAGTTGCTTCATCCCCCATACTTGCCTTGACACACAGCAGTTCTCTTCTAAGATGAATAGGAAATACAACGGCATGCAATTAAAATTATCACTCTGTGCATTGTGCTATTAGAAACCCACTGTTAGGTGTGCACCATTGATGATTTTGCCCCTGGGGTAATGGGGAGAACATTCAAATTGGAGACCCTAGAAAGGGTCTCAGGGTAGCCTCATGCAAAATCTTCCCAGTGTAGGTGAGGGAGGCCCAGGGAAGCTCATTGTGGGGCTGCCATCATGTGACGAGTTAGTGCTTTGGTTTGCCCTTCAATCTTCCACACCTGTCTCATGCCTTTGTCACCATATCCCCTTTCCTAACTTTAACTAAATTTACTTGTTTTTATCTTTGCACAGCCACATCTAAACCCAACAAAACACACATGCACGCACACACGCATGCACGCACGCACGCATGCACGCACACACACACGAGAAGGGGAAAAAATGGTACTGAATAAAAAAAGATAAACCATAGGGAAATACACGGTTTACGTGCTGGCTTGAAATCTCAGTGCAATCTGATTGCTGACCCTTGTTTCCCTTAGTGGAGAATTTACCTACAGAAAAGCCTTGTATTAGAGATATTCCTTGATCTTGCTTCTGGCTTTCTGGCTTCTCTTTTCAGGACCCAAGAAACAGCTACCAGCATTAATAATGGAATCTCAGGCTTTCTCTCCCGTTCGTTCGTTCGTTAGTTCATTCGTTCGTTCATTCATTCATTCATTCATTCATTCATTCATCATTCATTCCCACCAGCTGTGGTTAAGGCATTTTCCTTTCACATTAAAAAAAAAATTCTCTAGTACTCTAAAGCAATCTAAAAACATTATTTTAAGGATGCCTAAACCTAACCCTTTCACCACCCCCTCATGGTTATATTGCTCTTTATTTTTCAGGGTCTATCCTTCCATCTCTGGGCATCACACCCACTAAATCTTATGTCCTTTATCATGTCCTGTCTTTTAGAGGACAGGTCATCTTTTTTATATTGGCCTCTTTCTTTAATTGAAAAGGAATCCTCACATCTTTGTCTTATCTAAAGGAGAAGGTCTTCATAAAACTTATTAATAAATGATATTTATTTATTACCATGAATGATGGGTTCCATCCCCCATTCATTTATGACTAGGTCCTTTCTGCATTAATAGACTATCTCTTTCTTATGGGTGGGCATCTTAAAAAGGAGGATTAACCCCCCACCTTGTTGGTTGAATTATTTTTTTGTTAAAGAACCTCTGCAAGCAGGCATGCACCAATCACTCTCCTCCCAAAAGGGCCCCTAAACCCTTGTGTGCCCTGGATCCTGCCAACTCCAGCCCTGGCCTTCACATTTCCCTTTCTCTTGCCTGTCATTTTCTCCAGACTCTTATTATCTACAATATGAAATGCTGTGTGCTGATAGATATTGGCAGAACCTGGTTAAAATTCATTTCACATAGCTTGCTCTTACTTCAAAGGAACAAAGGTTTTCTTTTCTTTTTTTCTTTCTTTCTTTCTTTTTTTCCTTTCTTTCTTTTTTTTTTTCAAATCCTAAGAACAGAAAACCAAGTTATCTTTGTGGTGTTAAGCATGAAACTGGGTCTTTGTTTGAAAAGCAACATCTGATGTTTCCTCTCTTTTCAACTCACACAACTGGGCCCTTCTGTATTACGCCTCCCCGGTACCCCAGCTTTGGGATTTTGTCATGTCAGGAGCTGCTGACAGCTGACAGACTGCTGTGTGAAGGGGGATGCTTCTCCCCGCCAAATTTCTGAGCCTGCAAGGCAAAGAAAAGGCCTCTGTCTAAAACAGGGAGGGTATGTTTGCCTCAATTCTCTGCTGCTTTCTTGCAGCTGGTATGTGTCGGGGAGGGGGGGAGGGTGGTTCCGTCCGTCCCCACACACAGCATTATCTTGTCCCCACTGTGGACCCCTCCCAGCCCTCTGCTCATCCCTGGCTGCGTAGACGCTGGAAATCACTAACCCCTTGCTCTCCCCACGTCCCCATGAGTTTCCAGTCAATTCTGCATCCCAGGAGTTCAGCCTATAAGTAATAATTGAAGAGGGCGATATTCGATTAAAACGTAAAAGCCCAACCCTTCACAGCGGCAACATTTAAGCAAAGTATTTCGTACCGATTGATGGGCCTGGGTTAGACTCCACAACCAGAAGGAAGATGATAGAAACGAGTCCTTGTTTGGGGTAGGCTGCTCGGCCTGGAGTGTTCTGCCTTTTGTTGGTGAGGCGTGCTGCATTAATGTGGGTCAGTCATTACGACACCACTAACGTCTAGCACATCAGAAGTGTGGACTCACTTATCGCCATCTGTCATTTAAAGAGATCTTCTATCAACTCCACGGCTGTCAACTTCATAAAAGACTTAATTTTTATACTTCGATTCTGGACAGACCATGGGAGGAAACATTCCTGAGGCATTTGATGGAGNCTTTTTTTTTTTTTTTTTTTTTTTTTTTTGCCTTCCTACAAGAAAAAGATGGCATTCTGCCCAGCTACACTGGCACGTTGAACGGAATGACCAAGCCACCCTATAACAGAGCCAGGGCTGGACATTCTTAAAGATAGCACGATGCATTGTGGCTCACTTTTCTTTACATCTGATTCTATGCAAAGCCGCCCGTGAAATCCTTGAAGCCCAAATAAACAAAACAGAATAAATAACAGGCTGCACTTAACGTGCTTACAGAATTATAGGGTTTTGAGAGATGGCATGGTATCCTGCTAGAAGCCATAAAAATACCCCAGCTGTTTCATAGTGCGTAGGAAATATATTGGTTTTACATTTTATAATTTCAAACTCTGTTGTCAACAGGCAACTTATGTTACTTGATATTCCACTCATCACAACCCACCGTAATTCCTCATGGCAGAGCAAAGTAAAATATATTCCTCTGTGCTGACACTCCTTATTGTTTTTTGTCTCCTATAAATGATTGGTGGCCCTGCTTTGAATTCGGGTAAGAAAGTGCATTTTCAGAAGCTTTTATAAGAAACAGCACATTCTATAGCACAGGAGAGTCAGTCTCTTAGGAAACAGGAAAAGGCCATTTGGCTCTTTCTCACGGGGCATTTATGTTTTCTCCCGTTTCTTTCTGGCAGGGTCCTTGAGGCCTCTCTTGTCAGAGAAATTCATCAGGCGGCTGTTGAATGTATTAATCCTTGCTTTAGTGCCCATCAGCTCACGTCTTCCCCAGGTAATCATCGTAAGCCCTTGACAGCTTCCTCGTAAGGTTCAGGTCAGAGAATCTCTTCCATTTTCATTTCATTGTTGATTCAAAGGCTATCAAGCGATAATTGTCAAGAGCCCGAGAAGAGGAGTTGACACCATTGTCCGGGAACCTTAAAAAGTTGAGGAACTCTGTCCATTGGTTTTGAACACCTTACCCAAACATTGGCTGTCCAAGTCATAAAAGAGGCTGGAAATGTTTCTTAAGAGGAAATCTGCCCTTCCCACCTTGAGATAGTATATTTTCGTGGAACTTTTTCTTTCGGAGTCCTGAAGTCTTAACCTGTTTTAAGAGGGTCACCCACTCAGGCCTTCCCGGTTTGCTTTGAAGGTAGGAGTTGAGAATGGTCTTGTGAGTAGCAGCTCTCCGGGGTGGGGGTGGGGTGGGGGGGGCAGGCAGAGGCTCTGTCTGCCTCAGGGGACCACTCTGACAATCTCCAGGAATCTTCTGTGAAGAGGACAACCCTGCTTTCTCGAAATGGTTCCAAGTCAAGCCAGCTCAGACTAAGCCTCCCTTATTGCAACATAGGGCACTCATGTTTATCTAACGGAAAACATAATGGCAAAGAGGTAATAACACCAACAACCGCCCACATTAGTAATAAAAATAGGAATCACCATAAGAGTTTCCATCGGAAAAACATTTTTACGTTTCCTTAAAACACTTTTATGGATGGAATTACACTTACCGACAGTTTAATTGCGAATTGTGAAAAGTCTCACGCACTCTTTTGAGCTTTTTGCAAATGTAGTTTATCTTCCACTGACCCCGTGATGTCGGTATTATTGTTTGTCCATTTTACGATAAAGAGGTAAGACCCAGAGAGGTTAAGGAACTTCCTGGGGGCTACCCAGCTAGTAGTAGCAGAATGGAGATTTATTTTTTTAATTTTAATTTTTGTAAAGATTTTATTTATTTATTGGACAGAGAGAGACACAGTGAGAGAACACCAGCAGGGGGAGTGGGAGAGGGAGAAGCAGGCTTCCCGCTGAGCAGGGAGCCTGATGCGGGGCTCGATCCCAAGACCCTGGGATCATAACCTGAGCTAAAGGCAGACACTTAGCGACTGAGCCACCCAGGGGCCCCACAGAGTGGGAATTTAAACCCGTTCCCCGGATCCAATGACTACACTCTAAACATCACATACACTCCTCCCACATGGTTATTGTGATAGTTTGTTTGTACTTCATAAATCACTTACCATATTTTACTCATTTTCTGAAATTGCCTGATAAATACCTCCTTCCTTTTTTCACATCTTCCCTTTTGATAGTAAACTCCTCCGTGTCCTTTCACGCAAAGTATCTGCCTGAAGTTAAAGGGTGCTTGTATTTAGAAACAGAAACAAAAGTTGCCATTCCCTCTTAATGTGCCCAGAGTCACCCCTGGGTTTATCCACTAGGAGAGGTCAGGCAGGAGGAATATCAAAAAAAAGACCATGAAATTGAGCAATAGCTCTCATCCGTTGTGACTTTACTAAATGTTCCATCAACATTATCTTTTTAAATATGCCCTACAAATGTTGGGGCTGTGTGTGTTTTGCTCATCCCAAAACTAAGAAAGCGAAGTTGACTTTTACCCAGCTGTAAATTCTGGAATCCAGTTTCTAACCCTGCAGAGTCTGTCTGCCCACAGAGTCTACACAGCCCCCTCTCCCTATAGCTCCACATTGCCAGAAGCTAGACAGGACCTCAGACACTCCCCCACCCAGTAATCCCAGGCTCATCTTGTAGGAAGACTGCAGCCTTGAGAATTTGGTTTAAAATGCAATGAAGAAACATCATGCAATATATGGTAGCCTTCAGTCTGCAGGGTGGGGAGTAATATAGTCATCTTCTCGAGGGAACATGTTCAAATTTATTTCATTAATCTGATGTAAGCAACTCATATTTCCATCCAACCTCATTTTCATTCATTCGGCTGCATTGAAGCCGGTCTCCATGGTTGGCTTTCTGCATTGTTCAGGGGAGATTTCATCAACTAATTGAAAAGAACACATCTCTGTCCTCCACAGAGCTAAATACATACAACAATTTCACCACCAATGCCAGACACATTATCAGTGTCCTGATCTTTGGCCTTTGATACTTTCAAGAGATGTCCCAGGGGAAATCTTTCACTGGAATGTTAATCTGTTGCTTCTCTGACCTTCTACACATGTACCACATTATTATTACAACCCACATGCTTCTCTTTTCACGCTGTCATTTTGACAATAGAACCATCGGGCAATTCATCTTTAGACTAGATAGCTGGAAGAGAGTGCATACCAGTAAGTGAAATCAGATTGGCTAATGGTATTGTTTAAATGCAATAACATTTCTCTTCTGAAATCCGCCCAGATTTCAAATGATATGTCATTCTTGAGGGGGGTGCTCGGCAACAATTAGCTACTGGTGATTCATCACGGGGTCCCACAGTGGGGATCTCTTTCTCACTTTTTTCTGAACATGCTTAGGAAACATAAATTAGTCCCTGAATTGGATCGGTGTGGATTTATCAGTCAAGTTTCCTGTCTTTCTTTTCTTTCTTCTTCTGTCTGGCAGATGTTTGTTTCATCCTCAGCTTCACTGAAAGCCGTGTTGGAGATCTGAGAGCGTTCAGCAATACCGAAACGCCATTTCTTTTAAGACCCTCCCCAGATGTCAAATGTCACCTCCTCGGAGAGGCCTTCTTTTGACCACCCTGCATAAAATAAACCTCGCTCCTATTACTATCTGTCCTCTTTGTCTGACTTTATTTTTTTTTTTTAATGCACCTATCACCAGCTGCCATAGGGTATATTTATTCATTGGCTGACTATTTCCCCGAGCCAGAATGTGAGTTCAGTGGGTACAGGAGTCTGGGTGTTCCCTCCCCTGCAGTCTTCATTAGGGCTAGGATGGTGCCTGCCTGCCGCATAGTAGGGGCTCCAAAGCTGAGTATCTGTCAAGTGATAGAGAATCTTCCACTCTAGAACAGACAGACAGGATGATGCTTTTGAGGCACTGAAGCTGAAAATCTCCCTGAAACCCAGTAGGCATTTCTGTGTTCTCACCTTCTAATGAAGGCTGAGGAGAGAATATTTTTTTTATTTTGATATGTTAGTCACCATACAGTACATCATTATTTTTTGAAGAGGAAAGAATATTACACACAAATTACTGCTTGTTTGTAGCCCAGCTTGTCCACTGAAGCATTTGAAAAATATACTGTGCGAAGGCTTTAGGCTGTTTTGTTTTATGGATTCCCTTGCCGTACTGACCGTCGTTCTCAAACATAGAGTAACCAAGGTTTATTGACAAACATTATTCATGGGAGATGCCGAGAAGTTCTGAAGCTCTTATCTATATACTTGAGCCAGATAATCATAACTCAGGAGTCTTCTAAGGTTGGAGGAGGGTGTGTGTGTGTATGTGTGTATGTGTATCACTGCACCTTCAAGTCCCTCCCTAGTTACCATCCATAGGCCTGTAAATTTCCCTTATGTCCTACTTCTGTCCATTTGCAAACAAGCCAATAAAAGCCAACATTGTAAGCCCTATTTATGTAGGCTCATGGTAGATGATGAGTTTTTGCAGGGTGCTTTGGTAGCCTGAAAGGGTTCATTCTCCTTCCAAAATTAACAACCTTACAACTAACGGTTTTTGCAGAAGTGATAGGGAATGCTTCGGGATGTACTTAGGTGGGAGGAGTATAAATGATTCGTCTCCTTGGATCCTCCATATACCATAGTTCTTTCCTTTCCCTACTGAGAAAATGACCACTCTTGCTTTGTGGATGTGATAATTACTACACTGGCATAATAACAATTAAGGAGAGTTGCCATGGGAATCTTCTGGGAAATCCTGAATGGTGGAGGAAATGGGCAAGGAAGAAGTCACTCACAGGTGCAATTTTTGATACCTGATAATATTTAAAGTAATTTTTCATTTCCCTATATACCTATCTGTCTGTCTATCTACCTACCTACCTACCTACCTCTCTACTCTTCTGTTCATCTGTATTTCCCAGAACACTCCCTACTCTCTCTTCCCAATATTGGCTTGAATTTCCCGTCAGGATTAAGGTCAGATTCTTATTCTTACTGACTGGAGGCAGATAGAAACAAAGGGAGCTAAAGAAGGTCAGGAGAGGTAGGAAGGAGACAGGGACTGTGAATTGTATTTTAAACATGTAATCTTCTAAGATAGAGGATAAAATGCTTGGGGGAGGAAAGATGATGTGAACTCACAGTTGGCAAGAGATCAAGTGACTTCAAACAGCCCTCTTTAGGCGGGTGAGACAGGTGTCCGGGGCCCTAGTGGAAGGGAAGCACATCACGTGACTAGATTCAAATGACCAGTCTCCAGAAGGGAGGTAGATGCTGCCAGGCCCTTGCAACGCTCCTGGGGGAGAGCTCGCCCACGTTTTGGTTTTCTCACCGTGGACGGCAAGGGTAACGGTGGTTTCTTTGAACGCCGAATTAAGCGACGCAGCTGCTGCTTTCAAAGCATGTCAGTGGGAGCAAGAAATGAACACACGCAAGACCAGAACCTCAGCTGCGGGCACTTTTCTTTGCGAGTAGGAGCTTGTTGTGCCCTTTCAAATCCAGCTACAATATGTGCTTTGCAGGGTTATTGCTTTTCATCTTTATTGTTCTCTCCCTCTAAAGAATTGGGTAAAAGCGTCATGACAAATCCCGGAGCTGCTTAAACCTGCAGAGAAGGCTTCTAATTTCTAATTCGTCTCAATGGAGAGTGAATTGTTCAGATCAGTGTTTCATTCGAGGAAGAGAGAAAGGAGAGAATGTGGGTTCGAATCCGTTCTTCGGTAGGGAGGAGCGGAGCTTCCTCAAGTTGTAGTTGGCACGGCAACCTTCAAGTGATGTGTCCCCTTTTGTATTCCGTTCAGCAAAGCACGGGAGACGAGAACAATTTCCAAAGCAGATAAGGCAGCCTTTAAAATGTGGAGGTTTTGGGGTGCCTGGGGGGCTCGGTGGGTCGAGCATCCGATTCCTGATTTTGGCTCAGGTCATGATCTCAGGGTCATGAAATCAAGTCCCATATCAGGCTCCACACTCAGAGGGGGGTCTGTTTGGGGATTCTCTCTCTCTCCCTCTCTCTCTGCCCCTCCCCCTGGTCGCACATGCACTCACTCGCTCACTCTCAAATTAAATAAATAAAATCTTTAAATAAAAAAGATAAATAAAATTTAAAAAATAAAATTTGGAGCTTTTATATGAGCACCTGAGGAGGCTGGAAAGACAGAAGTGAGATCAGAGTGTATTAAAAAAACTGAAAATGCTCTGAATTATTAATTTATTCAGTACCTATTCATTGAGCACCTCCCATGCATCAGGCATGGTTCTAGAGTCCAGTCCTAGCTATGCTGATCCGCCACCTACCTGCTGGTTATCTGGGCAACTGTTGACCCTCCATGGGCAGTTCAGGTGTCTGTCCAAGCCAAGGCTGAGCCCTCTACACTGACCCTGGATCTCACCGCTCTCACCCCCAGCACCCTCTTTAGGAACCGTATCAGTTTCCTGTGCCTGCTCTAACTCAGGACTACAGCCCACACAGTTTTCTTACAGTTCTGCAGGTCAGGGTCAGAATGGATCTTAGGGGCTCAAATCGAAATGTCCCCAAAACTACGTCCCTTCTGGAGACTGCAGAAAGGCTGCTGACATTCCTTGGCTTCTGGCTGCCATGCTCTGACCTCTGCTTCTGTGGGCACATCTCTTCTGACTCCGACCCTTCTGCCTCCCTCTTCTAGCGACCCTTGTGATGACATGGCGCTCACCTCTGTGATCTAAGATAATCTTCCGGTTTTGAGTTCCTTAGCTTAATCCTATCTGGAAAATCCCTTTTGCCGCAAACGGTAACATATTCGGTAACATATTCACAAGCTCGCAAAGATTAGACCACGGGCGATAATGAGGGGTCACTATTCTGTTCACGCCAGGGACTCTCTCTTTTTTTTTAAAGATTTTATTTATTATTAGAGCACAGAGGGAGAGTGACAGAGAGAAGCAGACACCCCACTGAGCAGGGAGCCCGATGCGGAGGCTCGATCCCAGCATCCTGGGATCCTGACCTGAGCCGAAGGCAGACGCTTAACCGACTGAGCCACCCAGGTGCCCCAACACCGTGATTTCTTTTTCCATTTCTGGTTTGATACTCAACCTCATCCAATCTCTTGCTTTCAGTGTGGCTTTTGGCCTCGACTCTCCCAACCACAGCTGTTTCTTCTCAGAAACCGCCCTTTGCAAGGTCACCTAGGTTCTCCCCACTGCAATATTAACCTGATGCATTTTAGGGCTTATCATTCTTCATGTGTAAGGGTGGTACCTTGGTGACCATGCCTGTCTTCTTTCTACTAAGAGTAGGGCAGCTCTCATTATTTAGCGTTTACTAAGCTCCGGGCACTAACCTGAAAACTTGATAAACATTAATTCCCTCGATCTTTTCCACAGCCCCACAAATTCAGAATTATTTTCTACACTCTCAGTGATAACACAGAGGCTTAGCAGCTCAGGTCCCACCTAGAACTTTCTAACCTCTGTGTCTAATTCCCACTTCTCTGCCATGTGATAAATCTACACAACTGACTGGCCCCTGGGTGTCTTCATGGATTGTCCCAACACTCCTCTAAACCTTAATCCACAGAGATACCACCTCTCAGCTGTGACCGGCCAGAAACACGGCAGTCACCTCAAGTTTCTCCTTCTCTTCCCACATCCAAGAAGCCTCCAGGCCCTCTGGGTTCCATATCCTAAATGTCCCCTGAACCTGTCCCCTTATCTCCAGTTCGATGGCTACTGCCTTCGTTTGACTTGAATCCTGTTTTCTTGTGGCGCTTACCAAACTCGCTTCTAAGTGACATTGTGCCATGATAGTTCCCCATGCCTTCTATTCCAGTTTCTGCAAGTTTTTTCTGTACCTGGTCTCCAGAGTAATCTCAGGAAAATATCATTCTCGTCCTGTCATTTCCATACTTCAGAGTCTATAATTGTTCTCACTTGCCTTCTCCTATCTCTGTGCCTCTTCACCACTTGTTTCCTCTGCTCCTCACACCCTCACCTCCTGTCCCTCCTCTGTAAACACAGGACTAAATTAATCAAGTTAGGAATAAATGAATGAGCCTTTGGGTAATTTTTTTCACACTCAGTAAAAAATAATTTCAAGGTGAATTTTTTTGGTAATAGGAAAATTTGAAATAACAACACTGGGAAAGGTCTGGCAAGCATGCAAGCACTTAAATGGTTTAAGGGAGTGTGACTTGGTTTTCCTTGCCTGAAAATCATTTGGTTGATATATGCCAAGAGCCTTAAAGATGTACATTTGACCTTGCATTTCCACTTCCATGAATTTATGCTAAGAAAATAATCAAGCACCAAGTATGCAATTAAAGATTATATTCTTTAATATAAATCTTCATGTTCAAGAATATTGCAGCATTATTCATTAGGAGAAATTCAGGGACATGTCCAACAATAACCTAATGATTTAAAAATTAAAATATGTAATATGCTGGAATATTTTGTATGATTTAGATATCATGTTTTCTTTTTTTTTATAATTTTTATTTTGTTATATTAGTCACCATACAGTACATCCCCAGTTTTTGATGCAATGTTCCATGATAGAAATCATGTTTTCTAAAATATACCATAAGAAAACACTCACAATACAATTTTAAATGGAAAAAGCAGAATTATATACCCCATAAAATACATATTTACATATATATGTAGGAAGAGAAACTAGGACACAAGCCAAATAAATAGGTCATTGTGTTAATGTAAGTTATTTGTAGATTTGTGATGGCTTAAATGACTTTTTTAATACTTTAGATTTTCTTTTCAGGGGTTAGGGATGGGGGATGGATGAACACAGAGGGTTTTTAAAGCAGTAAAAACATTCTGTATGAAACTATCCTGGTGGTTGCCTATCGCTATACATTTATGCAAACCCTTGGAATGTACACCAAGAATGAACCCTAATGGAAACTCCAGATTTTGAGGTGACTGTGATGTTTCATTGTAGGTTCCTCATTCATCACAGATGTGCACCTGTGGGAGAGGGGGCTGTTCCATGTGTGGAAAGCTATGCATGTGTAGGGGTTGGGGACCTGGGGGGAATTTCTGTACTTTCCTCTCATTTTTGCTGTGAACCTAAAGCTACTCCTCAAAAGTTGAGTCTTTTAAGAAATTCTTTTTCTTTATACTTTACAGTGTGCGAGTATGACCTCGGAAGACATAGGGTCTGGATTCAGATTTCTAGCCTCATTTCACTTCTTACTATGACCATGAGCCAGTCACATCACCTCCCTAAAGCTCCACTTTCCCATCTGTGAATTGGAAAACGTAGAAAGATGGGTAATAATAATAATAACAATAATAATAATAATAAAAGATGTTGAGTGTTAATGTAATATAATCCTAAAGATCATAGCGTAGTGTCTGACACAGCCTAAGCACTCATCTGACTTAAAGCATTACCACTCACAGGCTGTGAGACCACAGAGAAAGTTACTTAGTGGCCATGAATCTTGGCGAGTCCTTCTGGAGTGAATGCAGAGCGCACAGTTCAAGGCTCAGTACCTCTCACTTGGTCAATAAATGGTAGATATGAATGACAGTGCAGGGGCTTAGAGCTTAGGTTTTGGCTTCAGACGTTAATACAGCAAGGGTCACATCCTAGTTTTTGCTTCTTAGTGTCTATGAGACAGGCAAAAAAAATAAATGTGGGGTGTTTTAGCTTCAGTTTCTTGTCCTGAATGGGGTCAGTGTCTCTTTTAGAAGGTGACTGTGAGGATAAAATGTATATTATATAAATGTATGGAGTTCTTAACCTAGTCCCTGAGTAAGTCAGTCCTTAAAAACTATGGGTAGTCTTCAAACGACTGAATGAAACCAAATTAACTTGATGTAAAATTTTCATGGTGTTTCCTAGTGAATTATAAATGACAGAGATAATTCATAATTGATGATGAATTGGAGGTTAGCCAAACAACAAAAAATGTCCTAGAATAAAAGCAAGGAAATCAATCTACAAGCTCAGAGAAGTTATTAGTAAAGAGCTGGGGGAGGGGAACAGTCAAAAGCATGATTCACTAAAGCTAAAGGAGTGGATTATTTAATAAAAACATACCTAGGAAGTGGCCATTCAAGGTCAACCCTACTTTTCAATACTTTCCATTTATGGATTGCCTCCCACAACAAAGTTGCTGAAAAGCTCACCAAATGGATCTTGTGTGTCTCAAGGTTGATGTGAGATATGCGGTGAGAGACTAATAAATTGGCACCTCGTATATCATATTTTCTTTATGTGTACATCCTTGTTTTAGGGAGGGTAAGAGAAACTGATTTTTTTTTCATTAACAGAAACTGTATATAAACAGTCGCTTACTCATTTCACTGGCTGCAGAAAGGTAGCCAAAAGAAAAATAAGACCAAAAAAAAAAAAAAAAAACAAACCCCAAAACATATTTCCCCATTTTCTGTAGTTCGCTCAGTTTGGGTTTTGTTTTTGTTTTTTTGTTTTTTTGTTTTTTTGTTTTTTTGTTTTTGTTTTTGTGCAATTTTCTAGATGAGACAATATCTTGGGAGGTAAATTAAGGGATTTGACATTTAGATAATTAGACTAAATCACTTATTTTTGGTAAGCAAAACAACATGCATTATTGATTTTTGAACTCAGCTGACAGCAAGCTCATGTGAGAGTCACAAAAAAAGTACTCAACAGACAGCTTGACACCAGTGAGGAGTTAAACCAATTTACATTTAGCCAATTTACTCCAGTGTTATCTCAGCTCCCCTTCTCGATCTACAGCCTCAGTGGATGCCCAGCGTGCCTTCCCATTCATTTGGCTTTGAATTCTACTCCAAAATCTGTGGGTTGCTGAAACAGGATGAAAAAAATATTCCAGGGATGTGACTCTTCTCGGGAAAGCAATTCTGAAGATAACACTTCACAGGAAATTCCTGCCATTGGGTGATCGAACAGTGCTGTGGGCTAATTGGAAGGAAGGCACTGGAGAGGCAGTGACTTTTATGGCGAGCTCAGTAATTAGGCTGGGTTGGTTGCCCCTCCACTGAGCACTGAGATGGAATCCCCCTGAATCCGTGGTGTTTTCTCTCTTTCTCCCAAAGCTGAGTAGCTGAGTTGCAAATCTTCCCAAATGGAAGAAGAACATTCCTCATTCTTCTGACCGTGCACACTTAGGTTGGCAGTGTTTCCTGGGACCTCTTAGTGTTGCTGAAGTGGTTGGGTGTAAGAATGAGAAGGGGTTTTGGTTTTGGTTTTTGTTTTATTTATTTATTTATTTACTTAAAAGATTTTATTTATTTATTCGACAGAGATAGAGACAGCCAGTGAGAGAGGGAACACAAGCAGGGGGAGTGGGAGAGGAAGAGGCAGGCTCCTAGCAGAGGAGCCTGATGTGGGGCTCGATCCCGTAACGCCGGGATCACGCCCTGAGCCGAAGGCAGACGCTTAACGACTGCACCACCGAGGCGCCCTCTGTTGTTGTTTTTTAGATTTATTTAATATATGTATATATAGAGAGAGAGAAAGTTAGTGAGTAGGGGGAGGGGCAGAGGGAGAGACAGATTCTTCAAGCAGACTTCCCACTGAGCATGGAGCCTGATGTGGGGCTCAGTCCCACGACCCTGAGATCATGACCTGAACCAAATTCAAGAGTCAGATGCTTAACTGACTGAGCCACCCAGGCACCCCAATAATGAGAGGTTTGACACGAATTTCTGTGATGAAAGATGATCAAGATGGAATATGCTAAGCTTGGAAGAAAAATATATCACTAGATAGATCATCTTCTTACGCTCTTCCAAATATTCAATAAAAGTTAGAATTTATTCTCCAAGGCATCAGTGCCTGTCTTCTGTTCCTCTGTATGAATGTGCTGCCCTCCCAGTTTCAGTTACCAGTTTAGGCACAGGGAAGAAAATCAGGTTGGAGAGATTTCATGCTAATCTGTTGCAAACAGTAGAATATCTTCTTGAAATTGGGAAAGAAAGTGAAAAAGAAGTGACAGCACTCTAAAACATGTTTCCTTCTTCCATGAACTCTTGTACCTCAGTCTGCTGTGAGCTGAGGCTAGTCCTCCATAGTATAGTATTGATCAGGGAGACTCATCATTTAAAAGGAAAAAAAAATGAAATTACAGCTGGTTGTGCAAAAGAGGTAACGGGTGCTGGAAAGTCAACTCAAACACATTTTATACCAGTGGATCCCAGCCGTGTTGATTGTCCACAGTCCAGTCAGACTCAGTTTTAAAATATGCATTTCTAAAGAACCTTTCTGCCTTTCAAAACAGTTCGTGAGTTAATATCATCTTGATTTACCTTTAATTGGCAGCTAGCCCTCTTACTCTTAGCCTGTGACCTGGACTGGGGAAACAGTGGACAGAGGGAGCATCAGGACCTGCAATTAACATTTCAGGGTCTTGAATAATACTGGCTTCGGGAGCCTTGAGTGATATCTGTTCTTTCTTTGTGAACTAAGTCTAGATTTTTTTGAGAGTGGGTTTGTTGTTTTTTTTTTTTTTCCATTCGTTTCACTTTTTGATACTTTCAGGACTGGGGAAGGTACTGTGACTATGAAACGTACATGATCTCTTTTCCAGTAAATTTCTTCCAGGGATAAGACGAGAAAAATTGTGTACCTAGGACTCCATTCTAGGAGACAATCCCTTTCCAGACAGGAAATGTGGATAAGATAGTGCCTTTGGGTCATCTCATAGGGTTTTCTGATTTTTCCTCCAGTCTGAACAACTAAGGCTTTACTGCCATTAAGCAGAATTTTCTCTTTTCTGTCTTTGCTAAGTGATGCTGCTGTAGGATTTGGTTTCTCAGTGTCTTTGCAGGGCACTTTGGTTCAGCAGCTCCAACCCCATGTAGTCCTGCCATTCTGTGGACTTCCTGGCACCCACCTCCCTCACACACGACCATCACTACCCCTACTTCTGTACTCCCCCATCTCCCACTGGTGGTGCCTCTGCCTTGGGAGGGAATCTGAGGTCCAACCAAAGTTCCTCATGGCTCAGTCCTGGGTCACGTCCCCTGAGCTGATGCTCAGGGCTCTGTAGTTCACACTTAATGAGAATTTGAGTCATCTTTGCCCTTGACCAAGTAGACCCCAAGTCTTCTCCAGAGAATTTGGGTAAGAAAGTTAAAGATGTCTGTTTGAATGTGACTTCCGTGACCTTAGGTCTCTTAACAAAGTATAGTAGGGCACTGTTCACTTCATCCTAAGCAACTCATAATGACTCATCTCTTATTTCCTTACCTTCATATTTTAATTCCTTAAGGGAGGGGTAGGGTTTTCATTTTAGTATCATAAAATTATTATGGGAAAATGATGGTCCTTGAAACCAAACATATCTGTGGCAGATTATATTTTCAAAGTGGCCACAAAAAGAGCTCCCATCCCTCATGCTCTTCTGAAACCCTAAGTAGGTGGAGCCTAGCTACTGTCTTGTTCAAACTCATCAGGCTGTGACTTGCTTATAACCAACAGAATGGATGAAAGGGACACAATGGTTTCTGAGGTTGCGTCATAGAAGATGGTGGTGCTTCTGCCTTGTCTGTCAGAATACTAATTCTTGACCCTTTCTTGCATCATGAAAGCAATCTGACAACCTTGAGGTTTCATGCTCTTAAGGAATCCAGCAGCTTCTGCAGAGAAACTCCATGGGGAAGGCCCTGAGCCTACTTGAGGAGAGGGGGATGCCAGACCTCCGCTGTTCTACATCCAGCCAAACTTCATCTATATCACCACAAGAGCAGCATCCAAGCCAGAAATTCGCAGCTTAACCCTTCCGGAGTTTCTGATCCACAGAAGTCAGAAGAGATTAGAAAATGATTTGTTACTGTTTTAAGACACTAGGTTTTAAAATGATTCATTATGTGGCAATAGTTAAGTGGAAGAGGCTATGTCAGTCAGCTCAGACTGCCATAAAAACCAGCACAGACTGGCTGGCTTAAATGACGGAAATTTATTTTCTCACAGTGTTGGAGGCTAGAAGTCCAAGATCAAGTTCCTGGCTAATTTGGTGCCAGGTGAGGGCTCTCTTCCCAGCTTGCACATGGCCGCCTTCTCACTCTGTCCTCATGTGGCCTTTTCTCAGTATGTGTGCATGATGGGGGAGGCGGAGAGAATAAGAAGGGAAAAGGGGGAGAAAAAGAGACAGGGAGAGAGAGAGAGAGAGAGAGAGAGAGAAACATCCTTATGACTTCCTTAATTAACCTTAATTACTTCCTTAGAGATACCTTCTCCAAGTACAGCCACCCTGGGAGTTCAACTTTCAGATTTGCAGGGGAAACCCACATTCAGCCCATGACAGTGTCTGAGTTCAGATTACACTCCTAGCACTGTAAAATTATACTCAAACTGAGCACCTGGACACTGGTAGAAGAGAACATGCTAGGTAGTCTTTTGCCACTTCTCAGCTCAGCCAGAAAAAAAAGAGGTTCCCCCCCCTTTCCTAAGCAGGGAGAAAAAGGACAGTCTGCTCTTCTGAGGTTGTAGAACTTGCTGTTTCAAAGCACAGAGGGAAAAAAAGAAAACTAGATAGCACAAAGAGTTCTTTTTCTTTTCTTTTCCAAGTGTGACTGTGTGTGTGTGTGTGTGTGTGTGTGTGTGTGTGTGTTGGTAGGGTGTGTGTGTAGGTGGTAGGGGTGTGTGTGTATGGTGTGTGTGGTTGAAAAGGAAACACAAAAAACACATTCAATACACATTTTTGAGACACAGATGTAATTATGTTCTACCTCTTCCCTCTGGAAAAATCAGTTCACACGTTTATTGTCCAAAGGACAAAATATGGGAAGTCAGAGAGTTTTGTGTCGAAGATACGAATTATCTAATACCTTTTCAGAGAACAGTTAAGTGCTGGACCTGTTAAACTAGAACATGTCATAGCAGATTGTTTTTTTTTTTTTTTTGGCTATTGATCCAAATCATTAAAAACTCAAAACATAGGGTGAGGGAGACACAAGGAAACTTTTGGGGGTGATGGATATGTTTATTATAAACATTATCTTGATAATAAACCTTACTGGTGATAGGATCACAGGTATATGCATATGTCCAAATTGTGTACATTAAATGTGTAGGGTTTTTTTTTGTATATCAATTATATATCAATAGAGCTGCTAAGGGAGAAGCAGACCAGTATTTAAAACATCATTTTCTTATTTCATGTACATGTTGAATCTCTTCCCATCAGGATGATTTTTTGTTTGTCATTTTTCTTTGTATTATGTGGCATAAAAGCATGTTATGAAGTGCTACATAGGACCACTAATCATGGTGTATACAGACTTAACTCCTCCCTGAAACGGCTGCAATCCATGAACACCAGAAAACTCCACAGACTTGAATAGCCTGATGAAGGAAAGTGGCTGCTGATGAGTTTGGCTGCTTACTTACTAAGGAAAGGTCAGGAGATCTCTTTATCTTCTGAATATCCAGGATCCCATGTGTCAGATGGAAAAATGCTTATCTACTGCCTTCATTCCTTCCAGGAAGAGTTTAATAAGTTACAGAAAGAACTTTTGAGCACATTGTTCCAATAGATTATGCAAGCAAAACATTTTAGTGTTACTCAGTGACCAAATGACAGATGGTTGAGACCTTCATACGTTGTTCAGGTAAAATCACTCCAGTGAACTGGCATTATTCATGTTAATCATTCTTTCTAGTACCCATGGTCAAATGAAGAATGAAAAAAAGAAGAAAAACTTTAAACAGAAGCAGTCATTAGGCGAATGAAAAGACAAGCCAAAGAATAGAAAGTATTTGAAAAAAAAAATCTCTAATAAAGGACTGTTAATGAAAATACACAAAGAACTTTTTTTTTTTTAATTATATTACGTTAGTCACCATACAGTACATCCCTGGTTTTTGATGTAAAGTTCAATGATTCATTACCTGCGTATAAAACCCTGTGCACCATGCAATACATGCCCTCCTTACTACCCATCACCAGTCTATCCCATTCCNCAGTCTATCCCATTCCCCCACCCCCCTCCCCTCTGAAGCCCTCAGTTTGTTTCTCAGAGTCCATAGTCTCTCATGCTTCATTCCCTCTTCTGATTACCTCCCCTTTCTTTACCCCTTTCTTCCCCTACCGATCTTCCTAGTTCTTATGTTCCATAGATAAATCATATGATAATTGTCTTTCTCTGCTTGACTT
>NC_048220.1:14563767-14566115 GCF_002007445.2 Ailuropoda melanoleuca | reverse complement strand
TTTTCCTTTTCAACAGTTCCTTGGCGATTCGGGGCCTTTTCTGGTTCCATACAAATTTAAGGACTATTTTTGTTCCAGTTCTTTGAAAAATGTCCTCGGTATTTTGATCGGGATAGCATTGAAACTATAGATTGTNCCTCGGTATTTTGATCGGGATAGCATTGAAAGTGTAGATTGCTCTGGGTAGTATGGACATTTTAACTATGTTAATTCTTCCAATCCATGAGCATGGAATATTTTTCCATCTTTTTATGTCTTCCTCAATATCTTTCAAAAGTGATCTATAGTTTCTAGGATATAGGTCCTTTACGTCTCTGGTTAAGTTAATTCCAAGGTAACGTATGGTTTTTGGTGCTATTGTAAATGGGATGGATTTCCTAATTTCTCTTTCTTCAGTCTCATTATTCACGTATAGAAATGCAACTGATTTCTGAGCATTGATTTTGTATACCGCCACATAACTGAATTGCTCTATAACTTCTAATAGTTTGGGAGTGGATTCTTTTGGGTTTTCCATATAGAGTATCATGTCATCTGCGAAGAGAGACAGTTTGACTTCTTCTTTGCCGATTTGGATACCTTTTATCCCTTTTTGTCGTCTGATTGCTGTTGCAAGGACTTCTAGTACTATGTTGAATAATAGTGACGAGAGTAGGCATCCTTGTCGTGTTCCTGATCTTAAGGGAAAGGCTCTCAGCTTTTCCCCATTGAGAATGATATTTCTGTAGGCTTTTCATAGATGGTTTTTATGGAGATTGAGAAATGTACCCTCTATTCCTACACTCTGAAGGGTTTTAATCAGGAAAGGATGCTGTATTTTGTCAAATGCTTTTTCTGCATCAATTGAGAGGATCATATGGTTCTTGAGTCTTTTCTTGTTGATATGATGTATCACATTGATTGATTTGCGAGTGTTGAACCATGCTTGCATCCCAGGTATGAATCCCACTTGGTCATGATGGATAATCCTTTTAATGTACTGTTGGATTCTATTAGCAAGGATCTTGTTGAGGATTNCTGCATCTATTGAGAGAATCATATGATTTTTGGCTTTTTCCTTCTGGATAAAATCTAAGACACCGATCGATTTGTGAATGTTGAACCACCCTTGCATCCCAGGGATGAATCCCACTTGGTCATGATGGATAATCCTTTTAATGTACTGTTGGATTCTATTAGCCAGGATCTTGTTGAGAATTTTGGCATCCATATTCATTAAGGAAATCGGTCTGTAATTCTCCTTTTTGATGCGGTCTTTGCCTGGTTTGGGGATCAAGGTAATACTGGCCTCAAAGAATGAGTTTGGTAGCTTTCCTTCTGTTTCTATTTTTTTTTTAAGATTTTATTTATTTATTTATTTGGCAGAGATAGAGACACCTGCGAGAGAGGGAACATAAACAGGGAGAGTGGGAGAGGAAGAAGCAGGCTTCCAGCAGTGGAGCCTGATATGGGACTCGATCCCAGAATGCCGGGATCATGCCCTGAGCTGAAGGCAGACGCTTAACGACTGAGCCACCCAGGCGCCCCTGTTTCTATTTTTTGAAATTGCTTTAGGACAATAGGTATTCTTTCTTCTTTGAATGTTTGGTAGAATTCCCCAGGAAAACCGTCCAGGCCTGGAGTTTTGTTTGTTTTTTTGTTTTGTTTTGTTTTTCTTTTTGTTTTTTTAATCATTAAGTATTTATTAAATGAAAAAGTGAGGTGCCTGGGTCGTTCAGTTATTTAAGCGTCCGACTCTTGATTTTGGCTCAGGTCGTGATCTCAAGGTCATGTGATCGAGACTTGCATCAGGCTCGCTGCTCAGTGGAGAGTCTGTTTGAGATTCTCTCTCTCCCTCTGCCCCTCCCTGTCCCCCATATGAGCATGCATGTGCTCTCTCTCTCTCTCAAATAATAAACAAATCTTTAAAAAAATTAAATGAAAAAGCAGATGAATGTTCATACTGGAACTCTTCCTTTCTACTTTTCATAACTAATGCCTGCATCTCCCAGGGGTTTCTCTTTCTTTTTTTTTTTTTTTAATTTTAATTTTTTTTATTTTAATGTGTTTTTTATTATGTTAGTCACCATACAGTACATCCCTGGTTTCTGATGTAAAGTTTGATGATTCATTAGTTGCGTATAACACCCAGTGCCCCCTGCAATATGTGCCCTCCTTACTACCCATCACCAGTCTATCCCATTCCCCTACCCCCCTCCCCTCTGAAGCCCTCAGTTTGTTTCTCAGAGTGCATAGTCTCTCATGCTTCATTCCCCCTTCTTTTTTTTTTTTTTTTAAGATTTTATTTATTTATTTGACAGAGATAGAGACAGCCAGCGAGAGAGGGAACACAAGCAGGGGGAGTGGGA
>NC_048220.1:14563363-14563701 GCF_002007445.2 Ailuropoda melanoleuca | reverse complement strand
GGGATCACGCCCTGAGCCGAAGGCAGACGCTTAACCGCTGTGCCACCCAGGCGCCCCTCATTCCCCCTTCTGATCACCCCCCTTTCTTTATCCCTTTCTCTCCCTACCGATCTTCCTAGTTCTTATGTTCCATAGATAAATCATATGATAATTGTCTTTCTCTGCTTGACTTATTCCACTTAGCATTTGGAGTTTTGTTTTTTGGAAGGTTATCAGTGTTTCAATCTCTTCATAATTAATCATCCTGTTTAAAAAATCAATTTCTTCCTGTTTCAGTCTTGGTAGTTTATAGGTTTCCAGGAAGGCCTCCATCTCTTCCAGATTGCTTAATTTATTGG
>NC_048220.1:14491434-14563051 GCF_002007445.2 Ailuropoda melanoleuca | reverse complement strand
TCTTGAGGTGAGAATATAAAAACTGCATTTTAGATTTTTCTATTCTTTTGAGTGAGGCTTAGATGGCTATGCATTTTCCCCTTAGGACTGCCTTTGCAGTATCCCATAGGTTTTGGACCGTTGTGTCTTCATTCTCGTTGGTCTCCATAAATTGTTTAAATTGATTTTTGATTTCCTGGTTTATCGAGTCATTCCTGAGCAGGATGGTTCTTAGTCTCCAAGTGTTTGAGTTTCTTCCAAATTTTTCCTTGTGGTTGAGTTCCAATTTCAGAGCGTTGTGGTCTGAGAATATGCAGGGGATAATTTCAATCTTTTGGTATTGGCTGAGACCTGTTTTGTGTCCCAGAGCATGGTCTATTCTTGAGAATGTTCCATGGGCATTAGAATAGAATGAGTGTTCTTTGGTTCTGGGGTGTAGTGTTCTATATATATCTATGAGGTCCAACTTATTGAGTATGGCATTCAAAGCTCTTGTTCCTTTGCTGATTTCTTGCTTAGGTGATCTGTCTGTTGTCGATAGTGGGGTGTTGAGGTCCCCTACTATTACTGTGTTCTTATCTATATGTCTCTTTATTTTGGTTAAGAGTTGGCTTGTGTATCTTGCTGCTCCCCTGTTGGGGGCATATATATTAATAATTGTCATATCCACTTGTTGAATACTTCCTTTAAGAATAATATAGTGCCCTTCTGTATCTCTCTCTATGGCCTCTAGTTTAAAATCCAGTCTATCTGATATGAGAATTGCTACTCCAGCTTTCTTTTGAGGTCCATTTGCGTGGAAGATGGTACTCCATCCCCTTACTCTAAGTCTGAATGCATCTTTGGGTTCAAAATGAGTCTCTTGTAGACAGCAAATGGATGGGTCATGTCTTTTTATCCAATCTGCAACCCTGTGGCGTTTTATGGGAGAGTTTAAGCCATTTAGATTGATAGAGANGGTCCCCTACTATTAGCATATTTTTATCTATATGTCTCTTTATTGTGGTTAAGAGTTGGCTTGTGTATCTTACTGCTCCCATGTTGGGGGCATATATATTTATAATTGTCATATCCACTTGTTGAATACTTCCTTTAAGAATAATATAGTGCCCTTCTGTATCTCTCTCTATGGCCTCTAGTTTAAAATCCAGTCTATCTGATATGAGAATTGCTACTCCAGCTTTCTTTTGAGGTCCATTTGCGTGGAAGATGGTACTCCATCCCCTTACTCTAAGTCTGAATGCATCTTTGGGTTCAAAATGAGTCTCTTGTAGACAGCAAATGGATGGGTCATGTCTTTTTATCCAATCTGCAACCCTGTGGCGTTTTATGGGAGAGTTTAAGCCATTTAGATTGATAGAGATTATTGACAGATATGATTTTAATGATGCCATTTCTCTTTAAAGTCTTTGTATCGGTTGTGACTTGCTGCTCTGTATCACTCTTGGGGCCTTTTTACCTTTATAGAGCCCCCCTTAATATCTCCTGTAGGGCTGGTTTTGTGGTTACGAAATTGGTCAATGACTGGCGATTCTGTAAGGGATTTATTTCTCCATCAATTCTGAATGACAGCTTTGCTGGATAAAGGATCCTTGGCTGCATGTTTTTCTCTGAAAGAGCTTTAAAAATGCCCCCCCAAGCCTTTCTCTCATTCCAGGTCTCTGTAGACAGGTCTGACGTAATCCTGATACCTTTGCCTTGGTACGTGAGAAATTTCTTTGCCCTGGCCGCTTTCAATACTGTATCCTTGGATNCCCTTTCTCCAATTCCAGGTCTGTGTAGACAGGTCTGACGTAATTCTGATAACTTTGCCTTGGTACGTGAGAAATTTCTTTGCCCTGGCCACTTTCAATACTGTATCCTTGGATCTAATATTTGCGAATTGCACTATGACATGACGTGGTGTAGGTTTGTCGTGATTGAGCTTGGGAGGGATCCTCTCTGCCTCTTGGACATGAATGTTTGTTTCCCTCACGAGGGAAGTTTTCAGCTACAATTTGTTCAAATATCTCTTCTAGACCTCTCTTTTTCTCCACCCCCTCGGGGATGCTGATGATTCTGACATTGGAACGTTTCATTGAGTCAGTGATTTCCCGTAACCTACATTCTTGAGAATGGATTTTTTTAGCCCAGATTCTATTTTAGCTTTCTCTTCTACTAATCCATCCTCCAATTCATTGATACATTCTTCTGTCTCATTCACCCTGGCCATTAGAGCCTCTAGTTTTGACTGCATTTGGCTCATAGAATTTTTAATTTCTGCCAGATTTGCTCTCATTTCCGCCCTTAGAGATTCTATATTCTCATTAATATTTTTGTTAATACTTTTTTCAAGTCTACACATCATCTTAACCATTGTTACCCTGAATTCCATTTCTGATAATTTGGTTATATCCATATCCATTATTTCTGTGTCAGAGGCCACAGACTCATTGTCTTTTCTTTGCTGAGGGGGATTTCTCCTTCTCGTCATTCTGACGAGGAGAGGTTGTGGGGTTGTCCAGAGCCAAATTATTGACCAGGACCCAGGCAGTGCACCCTTGTTTTATAGGGATCTTAGGGATGTGGGCTTCTTGATTTTTCAGCCTGCCTTATGGGGGAGGGGCCTGCCACGCCGTTACTCAGGCAACCCTGTTTGGGTAGAGTCTCCGTGTCCCCTGCGAGGGGGGATGGGGATGGGCACACTGTGAGCCAGTCTTTCCAGGCTTTTGTTCTCTGGCGGCTTTCCCTGGCGGTCTGCTGTGCCTCTTCTGAGAGTTAGAGCAGCAGTGGCTGAATCTCAGCCTCTGTCTCAGAACAGAGGGAATGTGGACTGTTCTCCACTGATGTTCTGGCCACTTTCACTCTGTTTTTGTTGGTGCTGCTCAACCATGCAGTGTCCCGGGGTTGTGCGCCCCACACC
This sequence comes from Ailuropoda melanoleuca, assembly GCF_002007445.2. Lineage (NCBI taxonomy): Eukaryota > Metazoa > Chordata > Mammalia > Carnivora > Ursidae > Ailuropoda > Ailuropoda melanoleuca. Next base: position 14,560,170 of record NC_048220.1, on the reverse strand, counting down.
CGGTGTCCCAGCCCTCACTTCCAGGGCTGGCGCGTCTCTGTCCTTTGTGTTTCTAACACCGCCAGCTGCCTCTGTGCTCTCCCGGAGCTCCTGGTCTCAGTCTGGATCCAGTGAGCACACCGGGATTCCAGAGTTCCATGAGATGCCTGGTGGCGCGTGTTCCCCGGCTCACGGTCTCAGCCTGCTCTCTCATAGGTGCCGGTCTGCGAGTCCGCCCGCTCCTCCNGCCCGCTCCCCCGTGCAGGTGGCTACTGCTTCCCGGCGCCCGAACGCGGCGGCTCCCTCCCCCTTCCGTTTATCTTCCGATATCTGTGCGCGGTTTCACGCCTCCCCGCTTCAATACTCAGCACTGGAGATGTTCATTTGTAGAGATCCAGATCTATCTTCCTGCATCTCATGCTGATTCCGTGGATGTTCAGGCTGGTCTGGTACCTATCCAACTCGACTCAGGGGCCGGCTGAAAAAGGGGTCCCCTTCTCCTCCGCCATCTTAACTCCCTACACAAAGAATTCTTACCACTGAATAGTAAGAAACTGAATAGTCCTGTTTAAAAGTGGAAAGGAGGGGTGCCTGGGTGGCTCAGTCGGTTAAGCATCTGCCTTCAGCAGAGGTCGTGATCCCAGGGTCCTGGGATTGAGCCCCACATCAGGCTCTCTGCTCAGCAGGGAGTCTGCTTCTCCCTCTCCCTCTCCCTCTGTGCTTTCCCTCTCTCTCTCTCTCAAATAAATGAATAAAATCTTTAAAAAATGAGGGGGGGGGCAGGAGATCTGAGCAGGTGTGCCAGCAACAGTGATACACAAAGGGCACACACTATATGAAAAGATGTCCAGTATGTTACTAGGGAATTAGAAATTAAAACGAGATATCACGATACATCTGTTAAGATGGTTAAAATTCAGAACATTTGAAATACTGACACCCGCCAAATGCTGGACACACTATAGGACAACAGAAACTCATATTGGGGGGAGTGAAAAACAGAACAGCCACTGTGGAAGACAATTTGACCCTTTCTTACAGAGGTAAACATACCATTCAATCCATCAGTCATGCTTCTTCGTATTTCCACAAATAAGTCCTAAACTTAGATCCACACAAAAACCTGTACTAAAATGTTTCTAGAAGCCTTATTCCAAATTGCCAAAACTTGGGCACAACAAGATGTCCCTCATTAGGACAGTAGATTGAACACCTATGCAAGAGAATATTATTTAGCTCTCTAAGGAAATAAGCTATCAAGCCATGGTAACATGTAAATGCGTATTGCTCAGTAAAATAAGTGAATATGAAAGGGTTACAAACTGTACGCTTCCAACTCTTTGATGTTCTGGAAAAGGTATAACTCTGGAGATAGTAAAATGACTGTGGTTGCCAGGGTTTGGTGGGGAGAGAGGGATGAATAGGCAGAGAGCACAGAGGATTTTTATGTCAGTGAAGCAATTCTGTACGACACTACAATGGTGAATATATGTCATAATGCATTTGTCAAAAACCACAGAATGCACAACATCGAGAGTGAGCCACAGTATCAACTATGGACTTTGGGTGATAATTCTGTAATGGTGGAGAAGGCTGTGCATGGAAATCAGGAGGGGATAAGTGAAAAATCATTGTACTTTCTACCCAGTTTTTCTGTGAACCTAAAACTGCTTTTAAAGTAGTCTCTTTATTAAAATGAAGAAGCAGCAGCAACACTGACAGGATTCCTAATTGCCTTGCTCATTCCTGTGGCTGACTTCTTGGAAGCAGGATGTATGACTATCATTATCAACCTCACAGGAAAACAAAAGAAGGAAGCATCATATCATGATCACGAGGTGTTCTCATTTCCTCTCCCCCAAAAGTGCTTTCTAAATTTAAATGTTTCCAACTTTTCTTTTTAAGAGGCTCACATCACCCTTTCCCTAAACTAGATATTCAAAATACTTTCCCTGATTAAGCCCTTGAACATGGAGCTGCTGTTTTATTACATAGAAGTAATTGTGGTGGAGGAGAGTGCCTGGGTCATCTCAGGGTCCTGAGTTTGAGCCAGGCACTGGGCTCTGCACTCAGTGTGGAGTCTGCTTGGAGTTTCTCTCTCCCTCTGCCCCTCCCCCACCAAATAAATAAATAAATAAATCTTTCAAAAACAAAGAAGAAGTAATTGTGGTAGAGTGAGGCAAGGAAGAATGAAGGTGGACCCATGAATTAGTGGGGTTGCCAATGGATTGCCAGTTTGACCCAAACCGTTCACTCTAGAATAAGCTGAGACTCACAGTCTTCAGTCCTGATGGCATAGTTTGCTTCAACATATTAGCCATAAAAAAGAATGAAACCTTGTCATTTGCAACAAGAAGGGATTTAGAAGGTATGATGCTAAGAGAAATAAGTCAGAGAAAGACAAATACCATATGATTTCACTCGTGTGGAATTTAAGAACAGAACAAATGAATGAATGAAAAAAGAAACAACCAGACTCTAGGGGCGCCTGGGAGGCTCAGCTGGTTGAGCGGCGACCCTTGATTTCAGCTCAGGTCATGATCTCAGGGCCGTGGGATCAAGCCCCATGTCAGGCTCTGCACTCTGCATGGCTTCTGCTTGAGAGTCTCTCTGTGCCTCTCCCCCGCAGCTTGCATGTGCACTCACTCACTCTCACGCTCTCTCAAGAAAAAAACAAAACAAAACAACAAAAAAAGACTCTAGACTCTTAAATGTAGAAAACAAATTGGTGGTTGCCAGAGAGGAGGATGGTTAGGGGATGGAAGAAATAGGTGAAGGGGATTAAGAGTACACTTATCAGGATGAGCACTGAGTAGCATGTAGAATTACTGAGTCACTAAATTGTACCCTTGAAACTACTATAACGCTGTATGTTAACTATACTTGAATAAAAAATAAAATTTTAAAAAGTTTAAGCCAATTTTATGAAAGCATATTTCAGCTAGAACTCTTTGTCCTCAAACACATTTGTTTACTTGAGGTAGGGGCAGGAGGGAATGCCCAGAGAATATGAGCTTTTAAATATGGAAGATCATATATAAAAGCATATCAAAATACATCCATATGTATATCAATATGCAGTTGGAAATATTTATACGACTGCATGTATCTTTGTGACTTCGTTGACTCCATGCCATTCCTTTTTTAAAATTTAAAGCATTCGAAAAAAATTACATAAAAAGGGAAAAATCTACTTACTGTAGAGATTCATGTTATGTGTTGATATCTGTAGTCTCTCTGTGTACTGGGAGTGTTTAGGTGCAGAATTAAGTCCTAGGAAATAGTCATAAATTCTTAGACGGCGCTCTCATTTTGTAGGGAGGTTTGAGGGCAGAACTGTCTTCAGTCCCATACTTACTCAGTTCTCTGTTCTGATACACACACATATATCCATCCATCCATTTGTTTTTTTTTTGTTGTTGTTGTTGTTGTTTTTTATTAAAGATTTTGTTTTATTTATTCGACAGATATAGAGACAGCCAGCGAGAGTGGGAACACAAGCAGGGGGAGTGGGAGAGGAAGAAGCAGGCTCACAGCAGAGGAGCCTGATGTGGGGCTCGATCCCATAACGCCGGGATCACGCCCTGAGCCGAAGGCAGACGCTTAACCGCTGTGCCACCCAGGCGCCCCCATCCATCCATTTGGAATGGGCTGTGTGATACCAGCTTTGGGCTCTGCTGAGCTCTTTGGGGCATCCCCATGTGATCTTTGTGTAGTTGTGGGAATTCTTGAAATTTCAAAAGGAATGGCTCCTTAGGCTACGACCTCCATTAGTTCTGAGAGAGAATACAACGTGGGTTATCCTCAGATCTAAAACTCTACCTCTCCTGGTTTGGTAACCATCCTTGAATGTGAATCAAATATCAAATAGTGTGATGAATACATTATTTAACACAAACTGCGATTTCACTAGAAGCCTCGAGACTGAGCCTTGGCTCGACGCAGGCATCCTCTCTCAGGTCACCCCAGAAGGTCTTCTGGGCTATAGGACAGAGATGCCGACCCATTGGTATACGACTGGGTTCTGTTCAGTCTGGCTTCCCCAGCCCACTTCCACCTTCTTTCACAGCATGTGCTGAGATTAACTGACCATTTTGCTTCAGAATTCAGGAAGGCCCCGGGAGGTCTATGATCAAGAGATATTGAACTGGCTCCATTTCACTCACTAGCCAGTAACCGCTAACGTACAAAGCAAATGGCTAGTCAACAGTCTGTCTCAAAATGTGGTACCACACAGCTTCTCGCGGTGGCTGCTGTGAGCGGTTTTGTTCTGCAGTCCCGTTGCTGGCTTTCACAAAGCATGAATGGGAAAATAATGAGGAAGAAAAATAGTCTAATGTGGCGTGGCTCGTATCAGAACAAGGGCGCTGAGAATAAGACGTGGCGCACAGCCGCCTCAGAGGGCCCGTCTGTAGGGGGGCAGGCCAGGGTGTTCGCTTTTAAGGGCAAAGATAAGGGGCCAGCTGTTGAGAAGCGACAAAATGGTGAAGTGAAGAAAAGGTTTGAAATTTGAAAAGACTGATTGAAAGAAGGTCTGAAAGGCTCTTGGGGAAATACATGAACCATGCGCGTAGTAAGGAAGATAGGTCCACAGCCTCCTTGCTCTGTTTCCGGGATTCTTTCATCAGCAAGAAATCATTTCTTCTCCCCAAACACTTCTGCACTAAAATCAAGTTCTCATTCTCGTTGGCCATGGGGATCGCGATATCTTTGATCTTCAACTTACTGAAGCAGCTGCCTCCTGTTCCACTTCAAAGTACGCTTTTATGACTTACGGGCATTTTAATAAAGAGTTCTCCAAAACCCAGTTGCGTATCATCTGGAACAGTAAGGAACTGTGTAGCTCATCAGGTGATATAATACTGGAATCATAAGGAAACTTCTGTGAGGAAAAAAAAAAATCCCCCTAAACGTTAGAGAGAATAGCTTTTGAAACACTGATACCAGCTTTGTAAGGGGGACACGCTCCTGTGTCGTGTCCCTTCTGCTTATCCACACGTCTGCTGTTTAGAAATCAAAGTTACACCCTTAAAATAGGGTGGCGTGGGTTTGAAAGGTTTCCATTCTAAAGAATGTGTGAAAATGCGACTTAGAAATATCTCCCTTATGTATCTCTTAACACGCAAAATGTCTGTAGCGTGGTAGAAGCTGCTGAGGTCGAACAAGAATCTCTTCTGCTGAGGAACTGTTTGCAAGCAAACAAGTCTTCAAACCTGTCCAGTTGGAGCCAAGAGAGAAATTGCCATTTTGTTTTCTTGACCTGGACAGAGGAAGGAAGACATTTCCTTGGGTCTGAAAGACAGGAGCTCTCTTGCCGTGTTCATCTTAACCATCTGTTCCTGAAGGGAGCACAACTTCCACGAAGTCTTGAAAGAAGCGAAGAGACAAGTTTTCTAGCTGGAGAAGCTCATGGTAGCCAGATGATTTCAAGGCTTTGTGGTGAAGCATTTAAGCCAAGTTCAAAAATCTGGCAAGACACACACAATTCAACAATACGTAGAAGGAAAAGTTTTAGCTTTTCAGAAGACTGAGGGCTCGGTGTTTGGCGTATTTGGTCGAAGGTTTGAGACAAATGAGGTGATAGCTGGTGCCCTGGGGTGAAACAGACCATGCACATGGCAAGCACAAGCAAAAAATTTGAGCCATGAAGTTCCCCTTTTGGTTAATTTCACCAAATGTTACTATTTTTGTCATATTCACTTTTGCTTTTTCTCTGTGTGTCCTCCCACACAAATCTTACGCACTGCCCCTTTCCTCCTGGTGAACTGTTGGAAAGCACAGGGAAGACATCGTGGTATCTCCCCCCAAAATGCCGTCTCTTCAGAGCAAGGGCATTGTCTCACATGAGCATAATATTGCAGTCACGTATAAGCGTTTAATATGGATAAATTGTGTGCATTAAACAGACAAGCTTTAAAATTCTCTAACTCTCTAGAAATATTTTTCTTGCCGATTTTCCCCTTTCACTCATAATCTAATCAAGGATCACCCATGGCAGTTCCCTGTCACATCTCTTTGGCTCTTTTAATCTCAAACAGTTCACTTGGCACTTTTCCTTTCATGCCATTGAAAATTTTTGAAGAATCCAGGCCAGTTGTTTGTCGAAGATGTCACAGTCGGAATTTGTGGGTTTCTTTCCTCATGCTTTAAATTAAGATTACATATATTAGACAAAAATATTACATGGGTGAGTCAATATTCTTCCTATTGCTTTATATCCAGAGGCTCATTTGTCCCATTCCTGGGGAAGCTACTTTTGAGTCCTTAATTAAGCTGGAACTCTGTTTTGTAAAGGCACTTTTCATCCCTTTATGAGAATCAGTAGTAATCTGGCAGGAGGGGGCAGCACCTGGGTGCCTCAGTCGGTTAAGCATCTGCCTTCAGCTCAGGTCATGATCTCGGGGTCCTGGGATTGAGCCCCAAGTCGGGCTCCTTGCTCAGCAGAGAGCCTGCTTCTCTCTCTCCTCCTGCCTGCTGATCTGCCTACTTGTGTGCTCTCTCTCTGTCTGTCAAATAAATAAAATCTTGAGAAAAAATAGTAATCTGGGGCATAAAACTTGGAGAGCATGCAAATTTCTCCCCTACCATGGTAGACAGGATAATGCCACCTCCATGCCCACATCCCTGAAGATGTCCATGCCCTAATCCCTGGAACTTGTGAATCTGTTAGCTTAAATGATGGGTAAGGGGAGTGAAGGTAGCAGTCGGAATTAAGGCCGCCACCCAGTTGACCTGAATTGAGGGAAGTTAGCCTGTAGTTATCCAGCTGGATCCAGTATCATCACAAGCGTCTTTGGAGGTGAAAACCGCTAGAGGAGTCAGAGGGAGATGTGATGAAGGTAGAATGACCAGGAATCTAAAATATGCTTGCTTTGAAGGTGGAGAAAGGGAACCACAAATCAAGAGTGCAGGCATCTTCTAGAAGCTGAACGAGGCCAGGAACCACATTCACCCCTAGGGCTTCGAGAAAGGAATGCACACCTGCTGATTCCATGATGTTAACACAGTGAGTCCACGTCTGGCTTCTCCCTTCCAGAACTGTAAGTTCACAAATGTGTTTTGTTTTCAACTCCTAAATTTTTGGTAGTATGTCACAAAAACAATAGAAAACTAATACACCCCCTAAAATTGGATCTGTTCATTTTAGCGTTTCTCGATGATCTTTGCCTGAATCATTTCTGATTTGGGGACTTGAAAATGGTGTTTACTGTATTGCTTTTTCCTTACTTGGTAGCTAGCATTCTTGTGAAAGAAGAACTTACGCCTTCTTCTTTGTTCTTCTCTACCCCCCTTGGTCTCTTGAATACTATTATGAACGCATAGACTTCTTTTTAAAATTCAGAGTTCTGGGGCGCCTGGGTGGCACAGCGGTTGGGCGTCTGCCTTCGGCTCAGGGCGTGATCCCGGCGTTATGGGATCGAGCCCCACATCAGGCTCCTCTGCTATGAGCCTGCTTCTTCCTCTCCCACTCCCCGCTTGTGTTCCCTCTCTCACTGGCTGTCTCTATCTCTGTTGAATAAATAAATAAAAAATCTTTAAAAAAAAAATAAATAAATAAATAAAATTCAGAGTTCTATAACTTACTCCTCTCATTATGTTTTTGATCCTTTGCTTCTCCTAAATTTGACCAACGGTAGCCACCTCTAGCACACTCCTGTGCCCACCTGGCACAACCTCAGTAGTTTTTGAGCTCTTTTTTACTTTCTAGAGTACAATATTTAGGGTTAACCTAACCACCCCCCCCTTTTTTTTTACACCAAACCTGGATGCCACCATTTTCCCAAGGAGCCCCGGTTTCATTTAATGGGGGAAGGAGGACTGATTTTTATTGTGATTTTGATGTCTTAGTTTACTTTTGGTTTTAGTATGTGCTGGAACATCTTTCTGTAGTTTTGTAGACCTTTGTTATAACTTTTTCTGTGAACCATTCATGTATTTTGCCCATTTTCTATCAGCTTGGGTTTTTTCCCCCTCACTGGGAGTTGTTGATGTAGTAGAGAAATTAGCCTTTTAAACATGTTACAATTGTTTTCTTCCAAATTGCTATTCATTCACTGATATTGTTTTGCAATGCAAACTTCTTTTATGTGAATTCATTTTTTTAATTGCAACTGGATTTTCAGTTCAACTTACATCACAGATGTAAAGAAATTCACCCATGTTTTATTCAGGTACATTTAGATCTCCTCTCCGTTTGGTGTAAGGTGCGAGTCCAAAATTACTGTTCAACAGTTGCCTCAAAACATTGTTGTCAAGTCCACCTTTCCCCCCCAGCCATTCGGTATGCCATCATTATCACTCACTAAATTTCCACATTTTGACGTCTGTTTCTGGATTTCACATTCTGTTCTGTTGATCAGTCTGCACATGAACCAACACCACACTATTTTAATTACAGTTTTGATAATGTATTAAATCCTAGGGCTAGTCAAACTTGCATGCTTTTCTTTGGAGTTTCCTAGCTAGGTTCTCATTTTATATGAATGTCAGAAGTGCCTGTTGTAGCTCCCAGAAAGCTCGTTGGCATGTTTACTGGGACTGCATTAAATTTACATATTATCTTTGGGATTTTAAAAATGTGATCTACTTGCTATTGTGAATATGCTCAATGTAGAAAGAACATTTTACTACTTTTCCGGTCATTGTGCATCTTTCCCAGTGGTTTTCATTCTGCTAAGCACCTTAGAAATAACTGGCAAACCTCTCAGTCTTAGGGCTCAGCTGTCTCCCACACTGGCTCAGTATGTCTGAGCGACAGAACACAGCGTCAGTGTCTATGAAGCTCTTCGGTGATGGCAATGCACAGTAACAGCTAAGAACCCCTGATGTATTGGGGGGTGGAGGGAGAAGGATTCTTTGGAGCCTTGATAGTGTTTTAAAGTTCCTAGTATTAGTGATATGCTTGTATTTGTTTCTTGTATTTGTAAAAGTTAAAAGGTCTTTGTCACACTGACTGCTTTTTGGTCTGGAATCTACCTTGTTTGCTCTCAGAATTGCTGTCCCTGGTTTCTTTTCTTTCTTTTTTCCCCCATCCAAGTTTTTATTTCAATTCCATTTAGTTAACATAAAGTATAATATTAGTTTCAAGCGTAGGATTTAGTGATTCATTGCTTACGTACAACACCCGGGGCTCAGCACAAGTATTCTCATGGTATATAGTTCCTCAGCCCTGTTTTGTTTTGTTTTTAGCTTTTATGAATCATGTGCTTTTAACTGTGTTTTTTGCATTTACTATGTCCTAGGGTTTTGTTGTGTGACTCTGGATTTTTAAAGTAGGCAAAATAAGGCTATTTTATATTGTTCAGAGAATATGTCATATATGATCACATATATATGCATTATTACATTCAGTATTATATAGGTGTGTGCTGCAGTCTGGGGCAGAGCCCCTGAGTTCTTTGCAAGCTTTTGATCTCCTGAGGGCAGGGAAAAGGGAGTATGGCTCTCCATGTGGTAATTAATGCAGCAGCTTACCAGGAAGCTCGAAGAACCCCAAGTGCAGACTGTTTGTGTCTTGCAGGGAGCAGAGTCCTCTTTGAAGTCTAAACTCCAGCTGATTATGAAAATTAGTGCTGGGACTGATTTTGAAAAGGATGTGACCAGGCAAAGCTAAAGAAATCACACCTACGAACCACTGCCCTGCCTTAGGAAATTTGAACTGAGTTTCTGGTCTAGTTCCTAGGATCAATGGTTACCATGATGGTGGCATCACCACTTAATGGGGTACAGCTGCTGGGAAGGTTCTGGCTCCTGCTGATTCTGGTATTCCAAGCATTCCAGAGTGACCAGTGAGAAGTAAAGTAGAGGATCTTTTTTCAATATTAAACTGCTGATACTTACTTTAAATCATGTATATGTCCATTACTTAAATGATACATTTGTTCTCTGCTGAATCATAAGAAGCTATAATTACTGCTTTTCTTTTTCTCTGTGTTCCATGTTCTTGGCCTCTTTGTCCAGAGTGCCCTTGTTTATTAGGAAGAATTGTTTTATTTTGTTTTTTTTTCTGTGCTAGTGGTTATGTTTATGGTAATACTTTGTATGTTACCCTTAGTCCTCTTCCCCTTATTTAGCTACCTCCTGTTGGTTTGACCTGCTTCCACCTATGTGATAATCAGTGAGCTAACCTAACTTCTCTTAGTGTTTCTTTCTCCTTTGTTGAATTATTTCTACTAGGTCAGAGTACATAACCTGGATGTCCTGTTCTTTTTTTTCTTTTTTCTTTTTTTTAAGATTTTATTTATTTATTTGACAGAGATAGAGACAGCCAGAGAGAGAGGGAACACAAGCAGGAGGAGTGGGAGAGGAAGAAGCAGGCTCATAGCAGAGGAGCCTGATGTGGGGCTCAATCCCATAATGCCGGGATCACGCCCTGAGCCGAAGGCAGACGCTCAACCGCTGTGCCACCCAGGCACCCCTGGATGTCCTGTTCTTTTACCTTGACTGTCCACTTTCCTTTAACCTTGAATCTGTGCTTACACATATTTAATGTTTATGATTATTCCTACTACGGAGTTTGCCCTGTTCTCTCCCGGTGGGATTGAGCTTGTGTCCTCAGATCCTGAGGAGTTGTTCGTGGGGGCAGTGTTCCTGAGATGTTAGCACATTTCCATTGTTTGAAGCCATGTTGTGTGAAGAAGAGTGTGGCTGGATGTAAGATTCCGGGCTCATGCTTTGTCTTTGAAGTTTCTTTAAAATGGTGCTCTCTGTTGTCTTTATATATTTCTGTGTAAAAGTCTGATACCAACCTGATTGTTTTTTTAAAGTAACTTTGCTTTTTTACTTGGAGGTTCAGGGGATTTTTTTTTCCTTATCCTTATTATTTAACAATTTTACCAGGCTATATCTTAGAACTCATGAGCCTGGTTGCATTACTTTAGGTATATAGTGGACTCTGGGAATGCCTAACAACATTGTTTTCTTTCTAGACAGTTTTCTTAGACTGCATCTTTAAATTTAAATATTTCATTGAATTGCTTTGCTTTTCTTTAAACTCTCTAGTTATCTGTTTGGTCTTCTATTTTTTTATCCATGTCTCTATGACTCTTTGTCTCTTCATTTTCCATCTTGTGGCTATTGTATCTTTTTCTTCAATGTCCTGTATATTTTTTTTAGCTGAATCCGATTTGACATACTTACCTCTGCAAATAGTTGTGTGAGAATGTTTAGTTCAGGTTGTGCTGTTAAGTTTTCACCTGCTTTATCTCTACTGGAAAATTTTTTTCAGCTAACCTCTTCAGATTCTTTTTTCTGTTAATAATACCTTTGTGGATATTGTTTGCCAATGCATGCTCATTTTGAAATGGCTTCTTTTTCTGTATGAACAGTAATGGGGTACATAGGCAGGGATGAACATATGTTTGACCCCATTTCTAGTCTGTGGGTGCCCTCTTATCTGTGTTCATTGCATTGCTGTCTTTAAAAATTAATACTGCTTGGTTTTGGTGGGGAGAGATACTTTATGTCCCCTCGTTTTATTATTATTGGTAAAAATTCTATAGACCCTTTAATTTCCAATATTTGTTCCTTCTTCCCTTTCACCACCAATCCTAGACAAAACCCTTCCAACTCTTGTTCCCCAGTGTAACGTCTTCTTGAGATTCTGATCTATGCCCTGCATTCTCAGATCTCTGCCTGTGGATTCTTCAGCACCCAGTGCACGGAACCTCTGTGGCTCAGCACTGTTCCAATTTGGCATTTAGGATGTAAGTCTTTCCTCCTGGGAGATTGTTTTTACCCACTTTCTATCATTAGGCCCCTGATCCCCTCTTGCCCCCTATCATTGCTGCCCACATCCTCTGTGCACTGAGCTCTGGAGCTTTGTCTGCTGCTTCAAGGTTTTGATTTCCCTTCTGAAACAGAATCGGAGGTCTATAGTAGTTACTGATCCTACTCAGGCTCTAAGTGTGGGCTCTGAAATGCTTTGTTTGCCATACTTGTTGATCTGAATTTGTGTTTGTTTTGTTTTTATTCCCATATAGTAGCTGGAGAGAGATGAATGTAAGCAACCACCATCTTTCTCTGGAAACTCGAATGTTTCTTACATATCCCTAAAGTTTACATCCTAGCATTTTTTTTCTTAACATGAATGACTTACATTACTATAGCATATTTGTCTCATAGCACTTGTATAGAGTCCTTTATTTGTTCAGTGATGCTTTGAAATAAGCACAATTTTTTTTTAATATTTTATTTATTTATTTATTTANGACAGAGATAGAGACAGCCAGCGAGAGAGGGAACACAAGCAGGGGGAGTGGGAGAGGAAGAAGCAGGCTCATAGCAGAGGAGCCTGATGTGGGGCTCGATCCCATAACGCTGGGATCACGCCCTGAGCCGAAGGCAGACGCTTAACCGCTGTGCCACCCAGGCGCCCCTGAAATAAGCACAATTTTAAATGAGAAAACCGAGCCTCAGAAAGGTTTACGTGAATTCTTCAGTATCACACACCTGTATATATTGGAGGAGCTGCAATTCAAATTATAACCATGAGTGCTCTTCCAAAATGAAATAAACAGCTTTTTAAGTTGTCACTCGTAAGTAGCACCAACCCCCTCACACACTTTGAAAATGCCTACTCAGAGTTAAGATTATCATCCCTTGAAGTTTTATGAAATACAACATTGTACTGTATTGTGTGGATATTTTCTAAGACACTTGTGACATAATAAGAAATAGATTTGGTCTCTACCCCCAGTTCCTCACACAGAGCCTCTAGAAACCTTTTAATTTCCTGAGTGGTAGGGGTGATAGGAGGCTCATTCTCAGAGTTCCTAAATCTCTTGGAATTTTGGGGCTAATGAGATAGTCTTTTGTTTTAAGAGGTTACTCTTGGTGGGCTCCTGGGTAGCTTCATGATGTGGGCAGGTCACCAGAAAGAATAAGGCATGACCAGAAGCTTGAAACTTTCAGCCCCATACTCAAGGGAGGGGAGAGAGCCTGGAGATTGAGTTATTAATTGATCATACCTACCTATATGATGAAACCTCCATAAAAATCCCTCAACTGCACGCTTCAGTAGATTTGTGGTTTTGGGGAACACCTCCATGTAACAGAAGAGTGGTATCCTCCAACTTCACAGAAGTTCTTGTGCTTGGGACATTTCCAGACCTTATACTACATACCTCTTCATCTGTCTGTTCACCTGTATTTTTTTTATAATAAATTGGGCGTAATAAATATTTCCTTGAGTTTCATGAACTGTCCCAGTAAATTATCAAACCTTGGAGTGATGGGTGGTGGTTATGGGACCCCATGACTTTGTAGCCAAGTTGAACAGAAGTGTGGTTGCTCTGGGGTTCCATGACTTGAGACTGTCATCTAAAGTGAGGCCAGTCTTGTAGGAATGAACCCTTGAATCTGTGGAGTCTGACACTAACTCCAGGTAGTGTCAGAATTGGATTATAGGACACCCAGTTGGTGTCCAGACACTTGGAGAGGAAAAGCCACACGCAGCATTCCTGTCAGTTGTTGTGAATAAAGAAACAATGGTGGTTCCCAGCCATGGTTAGATCAAAACCACATTGAGATACTTTAAAAAGAGGGAGTCTAGAAACCTAATCTGCAGACTCTACTTCTGTAAATCTAAGGGAGAGTCCATAAATTTGTGTTTTAAAATTGGTAATCATTCAGGCAACCAGCTGATTGCTCATTTCAGCAGCTCTGTTGGACACTGGGGTAGAGTGGTTTCTGAACTTAACACCTCTTGCTCTCATGGAGTTGGCAGTCTCATGGGAGATAAAAATAGTGATTCAGAAATCACACCACTGATATAAAAAATGAAATCACAAACTCTCAGATCAGTGATCTGAGGGAGGAAATAGAGGAGAGTATAAGAAATTCATGTGATGTAGCCTGAGTGCCTAGAGGAAGCTTCACTGAGAAAGGGACACTTAGCTGAGACCTGGAAGGCAAGAGTGCTGGTTACTTAGAAAGACCACAGCATGTACAAAGGTGCTATGGCAGAATGAGAGTGGAGTATTAGAAGAACCAGAGGAAGAGAAAGCTGAGTATGGCTGATGATGAGACCCAGCCATGTAGGAGCCGTGAATAATGAGTTGAGGATTTTGGCCTTGATCATAAAAGTAAAGGAAAAATCACTGCTGGGTTACATGCATTCTGTGTGAATGGCGTGTGAATACTACATGCCCTGATCATAGTTGCATTGTTAAAATCCCAGCTTCTCTGTAGAAAGTAGATAAGTAGTGCATTGGAGCGAATGCTACAAATGGCCGAATTACAGGCCAGGATGCTGTGGCATTAAAGGGAAAATAATATGTCTCAGAACTATTTCAGATGTACCATAAAGAGGACTTGGTGATGGAATTGAGTTGGGCTGAGGGTTAAGGTTTGAGGTGTTCTCACACATGTCTGTTTTGGGGGCTTGTGCATGTGCATGGTGGGAAGTGTGATTCACTGGGATAGAGCCATTGAAGCGAACACCAGGTAGTGAAGACATTTTGATTCATTCTCAAATATGTTGAGATGGGAGGTGCATTTTTGATATCAAAATGGACTTGTTGAATAAGCCGTAGAAAATTTCAGTCTGGAGGTCTGCAGACAGGCAAGGTAGCATGGTTCCTACCACGACAGGGTGTCCCATTAAGAAAAAAATGCCCCCAGAAAGAATCCTTGGATAATGGCTTTAGCCATTGAAGAGTATAGTTAAATATCAGGATTATTGGCTTCTATCCTGCTGGTGTCTTCTATTCATTCAATAAAACATGATTTTAAAGAACCTAGATAAGGCTGGGAGCTCTTGGAGTTGTGGTGAACATGCTTGGCTATGTCTGTAGTTGTACTACAGTTAATTTTTTTTTTTTTTAAATAATGAGATAGCATGTACTCTCTCGTGGGAGCTGAAATGACTTCAAAGAAACCTTCACCCATCTTCATTTCTGCAGGAGAGGAGGCAGGAGCCTGCCAAGTGAGTGAATAGGGATGTGGAAGGTAGAAAAACAGCCCAATTAAATTTCAGTGGGATGATAGAGGTGAATGAAATTTTGTAAAAAACAAAACCAAAACAAAACAAAATCAAACCACAGTATCTCTGGTAAGCAAATAAGCTTAAAAAGAATTGGAAAAAAATGAAAAAAAAAAAAAAGAGCAGTTCACCAGCTCTGTCAGTTTGCCTTCCTGACCATTTCTCTATTTATTAATTGGCAATGGTTGATAAGATATGCTTCCGTTTGCTGCATTTCCAGATAAAATGTAAGCAACATTGAATTCAGAGAAGCATCTTGAATTACAAAGCTAGGGGATTTGTTCCATGAGTTTCCTGGGCAATTTGCTATCGAAAGGAATGACAAGACTGTCTTATGGTGGTTCATCAGTGGCTCGCAGGGATTGGTGAGCTGTGAGACCCCTGTCATTTAACCAGGAAACAAGAGTTGGCTGATGGCAACTGAAAAAAATTTGGAAGTTGATCACAACAGCTGTTCATAGGCCACAGATTTCCCATTCCTGCGTTCTTTCTCTTCTCACAACTTCCAATATTTGCATTTTATGGTAGGCCTGCCTTTGATAGTTAATTTCAAATCCTCTTGGGAAATGAGACAAATAAATTGTATATATTTATACAAATACAATGTATTTGCATTTCTACAAATAGAATGCATATAATGGAACACATTAATACAAATACAATGTAAACATTGTTTACAATGTATATAAATACATTATACAAATAAAATGGACATAAAATGGGATTGGGTTGGTTCGAATCTTAACTAGGGTGTAGCCTGAATCTGATTTGTGAATATGATATTTGGCATTCTCCTTGCTTGCGCCCACTCCCACCATCTGGCCTCCTGTTACTCTTGGAAAAAGGATGTCCGTGAAATAAGCAAAGTCATGGACCAGCAAAGCCACCCAGAAGTACCAGCATATTCTACGTCTCCTCCCCAGCATAGCCCCAGGGAAACAGGGAACCCATGAGTGCCACCTCGGTGCGTGTGTGCCTTGCACATCTAGGCTAGTGGCTCCCCACGCACACACCTGGAGTTTCCTCCCTAATCCATTTTTCCTCTGCACTGAGGGCAGCCTCTCACCATGTTCTCAGTAATTATCTCTGACATGCAGTTGGCAACCCTGTTTGTGAGGCTTCGTCTATATTCTGTGCTAAGTTGCCCTCACCCCTTGGGAGATGAGAAGATGTGTGTCTTTGAATCAAAAGATCTGAGCGTGCAGTCAAGATGTACTCCTGTGATCCCTTAATATACTTTAAGCCAGGGCCCCTTTTATTGTCTCTCAGACACCATTTCCCAAATGCACTGCAGTGTCAGCCTCTTCTTCAAAGTGCCCTTACAGAGAGCACCTGATGTCTCCAGCTGGAAGAAAAAGCTAAGGACAGACACCACCCTGCTGCTCTTCACTCAGGGCCTGAGAATATGTCAGGAGGAAGCACTGTTTTTCCCACTGAGATGGGGGTAAATGCAGAACGTTTGAATTTCAGAGTCTTCCAGTGTTTTCTGAAGTCAGTAGTGTGTGTGTGTGTGGTGGTGGGGGTAGTTCTTAGTGTAGCAGTGATTGCACAAGTGAGATCACATATGGAAAATTAAACATAATGGAACTCAAACGTTCTCCTGCTTAGAAAGTGATGCATTTGAGTAGGAGGCTACCCTCCTCTTCCTTACAACCTTTGCAAAATTGAAAGGGAATTCTTAAGTCAAGAGCTGTACAGAAAACCCTTTGCCAGCCAGACTGGGCTCTCAGACTGTAGTAAGAAGACTTCGGTTTTAGATTGCCTGGGATCATAACTGCAATATTACCTTAGGTTTTCGTTGAGAATATGAAAACAAAGAATGTGTTTACAGGGCACCATATTCCCTAGTCCTTGTGTTTCCTCCTGTGCTCTTGGAGCTCCACACGGTACAACACACATGGACTCCCTTTTGCTCCTTTCCTCACTCTGCTCTAGGGAGGGGCAGTTCTGGTAAGACGGTGACTTTGGGCAAAACAGCTGAGCACGCTGGGCTCAGACCACTCCTCCTTCCTCGTAGACATCAGCCAACAAGCTGGTATCAAGGACCTCCGTATTATCACATACCTTTGTAGCCACTGGTATTAAAGCAAATAAAATAGATGCATGTAAATGAAATAGACAACACCTAATAGGAAGTACAGACAATAAACATAAGAAACATAAGTGCTTTTAAAGTGGCAAGTGTTACCATCATGTGCACTGAGCCAAGTCTAGCATTGTTGAATCACTCTATCCTACACCTGAAACTAATATAACACTGTGTTAGCGCTACTGGAAATAAGATGAAACACTTAATACAAAAAACAAGGTGGCAAGTGTTGAAGGAAAAACTGTGGGGCAGAGAGAAGAAATATCAAGGGATGGGTGCCGAAATTTTAGAAGGGAAGGACAGAGGCTAAACCAGAGAATTCCTGCAGGGTTTGACAAAGAGCAAGGAACCAGATTGGCTGGAGCCCAGAATTAACCAAACTTGACTTGTGTTTTAATAAAATCACTGGGCTCCTGTCCCCTCAGCTAGGGGAGAGGGGAGGGTGTGAGAAGAAGAGGTCATTGCGCACATCTAGAAGTGACGTTATGGAAGCAGGGAAGGTGGTGAGGAGGAACGGGGTTCTGAGCATATTGGAAGTATGGATGGCAAAACTTGCTGACAGATGGCATGCAGTGTGAGGAAAGGTAAGCATCAAGAATGGAGATATGCATCAAAAAAGATTTTGAAGTGAATAACGGAAGAAAGGATTTGCAATGAAGTGAAGTGGAAAGATGGAGAGGACCTGTTTGGGGTGGGGCTGGGAGTGAAAATCAGGAGTTCAGTCTTAGATACATTGATTGAGTATAAGATGCTTATTAGACATCCAGGTGGAGATAGTAATCAGGGGATTCGAGATGTGGTTTGGTGCTTCAGAGAAGCCCAAACCTGACATCAGCTTGGAGGGGGGATTTAAAGGCACGGACCTGCATGAGATCATTCTAGAAGGTGAACGTGGTCAGAAAAATAAATGTGGCGCAAGGACTAATCGCTGGACACTTTGACATTTAGAACTGAAAACAAAAGGAATGAGCAACAGAGGAGACTGGGAGAAGTAAGAGCGCTGAGTGGGGTGAAGTATGTCTGCAGACAGGGTCCATTGCTCGTCCTCTGGGGGACGGTTCCCACACCTGCGTGGGTTGGCCTGGGGAGTTCCCCCATCTTCTGTTGTTCAGCCTTCACAACACTAGTTGGCTAATAAACTTGAATGAAGCCTCATCCTTCAACCTGATCTCAAGTGCCGTGTTAGTTTCTTCTCAAAGTGCTCTCCTGGGTGCGAGAGAGTGGTGGTCTACCTCAGGCCTCCCTTGGCCCCCAAAAGAAAAACTGCACAAGTGCATTTGGTCTGAAAAATTTATTCTTTTTGTGATTTTTGTTTTAAGCCAAGAATCAAAGGGATCGTATATTTAGGGTACAATATTGTATTGTTTAACAAATAAAGGCAGTACATTTTAAAAACAAACCATAGTATTTTTGCCTAATATTAAGTTTTGGGTTTCCAAATACTTTTTCTTGACAAAGGGGTGAGCTCTTCTTGTTGTTAGCTCTCCTATAATTGAAAGTTTTTTGGGTGGTCATGTGTCTTAGGTTTTGGTAACAAAGTGATCTTTTCTGAATGTTGACATTTTCTTTTTTTAGCAGATGTATCTGAGCGTATTTACAAAGTCAGCTCCTAGCCACAGCTGAAGTCACTGGGGACCAGTAATCAACATTGACAGGATCAAGTATCATGCGTGGGTTTAGAATATGCCTACTTGGGAAAAGAAGAGAAAAATGCAGGAGGTGTCCATACCAGAATGATTACATCCCAAGGCACTCCTTGCTTAACAAAGTCTCACATCTTTGTGATTCTCACCCTAATGTTTTCTGTTTTCCTAAGAGAAGGGCGCTTCCTCTTGTTTTGGGAAAAAACAAAAAACTGTATTTGAAAATTTATTCAGTAGTTAAATTTAATTTTGATAGTAAAAACATGACCATTTCAATTAGGTTCATGCAAGTTCATTGTAAAATCTTAGCATTATACTGAAGTATAGAAAAAGAAAACCAAGTCAGATTCACAAGATTTAAATACAAATAGGTATTAATATTGTGCTGTCCAAACTTTATGCTTCGTTATACATGCATGCATTGTATATACATACTATGCATACATGACATGCATTATGTTATACATACTGTGAAAATTGATTTTAACCACTTCCTAATGTATGCTCAATTCTACTAAATATTCCATGAATGCTACTTGAAAAGACGATGCATTTTCTGTTTTCAAAAATTGGAGCTTAATATAAAACCCTAATGAGAATGGTCTTCCTGGTTCTGTGTTCAAATACTCTGTATTTTTTACTACTCTGTGGTTCTGTAAGATAATCTTAGGTTTTCATTTTTTGCTTTAAATTTTAATATTCGTCAATTTTGAACAAAGTTTTGTAACATGCCCTAGTTTTAGGCAGTATCTTTCCTCAAAAAGTTAGGCTCTTTAACAATAGAACAAAGGTGGAGATTTCACGGTCCCTGATTTCGAAGTGTGCTACAAAGCTCTAGTAACCAAAATAGCATGGAACCGGCACAAAAACAGACACCTAGATCAGTGAAATGGAATAGAGAGCCCAGAAATAAACCCACCCTATATATGATCATATGATCTATGACAGAGGAGTCAAGAATAGACAATGGGAAAAAGACAGTCTCTTCAAAATAATGGTGTTGGTAAGACTGGAGCACAATGTTGCACCATATACAAAAATAATTTCAAAATAGTTAGACCTGAATGTAACACCTGAAAGCATAAAACATCTAGGAGAAAACGCAGGCAGGAGGGTCTTTTGACCTTGGTTTTAGCAATACAGTCTTGAACCAGTCTCTTCAGGCACGTGCAGCAAGAGCTAAAGTAAATGAAATCACATTAAACTGAAAAGCTTTGCATGCTGAAAGAAACCATCAACAAAATGAAAATGCAGCTTAGCGAATGTGCAAGGATAGGTACAAATCAAACATCTGATAAAGGGTTAATATGCAAAATACATAGAAAGCTCACAGGACTTAATGGTTTTTGTTTTGTTTGTTTTAAAGAATTTATTTGAAAGAGAAGAGGGCACACAGGAGCAGGAGTGGGGGTGGGGGGGGCAGAGGGAGAAAGAGACTCCCTGCTGAGTGCAGAGCCTGATGTGGGGCCAGATCTCAGGACCCCGAGATCATGACCTGAGCTGAAGTCACATGCTTAACCAGCTGAGCACCCAGCCACCCCTAATGTGTTTTGTGGGGTTTTTTGGTAATATTTATTTATGTATTTGAGAGAGAGGGGGAGAGAGAGAGGGAGCATGCAAGCAGGGGGAGGCCCAGAGGAAGAGGGAAAGAGAGGCTCCCAAGCTGACTTCCGGCCCAGTGGAGAGGTCCACGCTGGGCTCAAGCTCACCCCAAGACCATGTCCTGGGCTGAAATCAAGAGTTGGACGCTTAACTGAGTGAGCCACCCAGATGCCCCACGATTTAATGTTTTTAAAAAAAAATTTAAAAAATAGGCAGAGGGACTGAATAGACATTTTTCCAAAGAACACCTACCGATGGCCAACAGGCACATGGAAGGTGCTAAATATTCCTAATCATCAGAGAAACGCAAAACCACAATGAGATACTGGCTCACACCCGTTAGATTTGTTACTTTTGTTTTTCTTAGTAATAACTAGTGTTGGTGAGGATGTGGGGCTTGAAGAGGAACCCTCATGCACTTTTGGTGGGCATGTAATTTGGTGCAGCCACTGTGAATAGCCAGTATGGACGTTTCTCAAAAATTTAAAGTAGCACTACCATGTGATCCAGTGATTCAACTTCAGGATATTTATCCAAAGAAAATGAAAACACCAATATTTGCAACTGTATGGTCACTGTAGTTTTTAGGAGGCAAAATACTGAAGCAACCTGTTGGCCATCTGGGAATGGATGGATAAAGAAGTTGTGCTTTGTGTATAGTGTGTGTGTGTGTGTGTGTATGGAATATTTGCGTATTATATGGAATATCAGTTATAAAAAAGAGTGAAATCTTGGTATTCATGACAGCGTGTGGATGGACCTAGAGGGTATCATGCTAAATGAATTAAGTCTGATACACGCAGACAAATACTGCATGATTTCACTTACTTGTGAGCTTTAAAAACGAAGAAAGAAAACAAAGCAGAAACAGACTCACAGAGGGAGGAACAAACTGGTGGTTACCAGATGGGGGAAGTTTTAGGGGCCCATGAAATAGGTGAAGGGCATTAAGAATAACAAACTTTCTGTTATAAAGTAAGTCATGGGAATGTAATATACTGCATAGGGAATATAGTCAATAATATTGTGATAACTTTTTATGGTGACAGATCGTAACTGGACTTCCTTTGGGGATCATTTCATAATGTATAAGAGTATTGAGTGCCTGTGACATACATCTGAAACTAATAGGATATTATATGTCAACTATACTTCAAAAAATTATCCTCTTGAATGGTTTTTATTTTGAATTTCACGGGATCTGTTATTAATATGGTCACCCTGGGTTCTTCATTTCTTTGCATTTTCCTCGAGCATTTTACCCATTTTCTGAGTTACTTTCTCTTAAGTGTATATGTAACAGCTAGTATGAACAACAGTTGGATTCTGAATCAAATGAAGTATCTTATGTTTTTCTTTCAAATATCTGAATTCACTTATACTGATTATACCACATAATAAGTTATATTTATGCTTATCATTTTTTTGGTTTTCTTTTTTGGAATGCTTTTTGACTCATTTCATTTTTTCTTATAATTTTCTGTGACACATTGACATTTTTATTCCTCTACCCTAGCTACTCTTTATGTTTAATTCTGTTGTTATATTTATGTCTTTAAGAAATGAGCACCATCTTTGCACAGTTAATACTCGAGTGAAATACTGGCAGTTGACTTTTTAATTAAACTCTTTTTAGAGCAATTTTAGATTTATCTCAAACTTGAATGGAAGTACAGAGAATTTTCTCCACCCCCTCTCCTTACATGCATATAACCTTCCTGATTACCAGTATCCCCCCAGCAGACTGTACATTTATTACACTCAGTGAACCTACAGTGGCATGGAATTATACCCAAAGTCTGTTCATCCTTGATATTGTACATCTTATGAATTTTGACAAATGTATCCCCTATTGTAGTCACACACAGAATGGTCCTACTGCTCTTCTGTGCTCTGTTCATTCCTCCCTCTACCCTAAGTGTTGGTAACCGGTGAACTTTTTATTGTTTCCATACTTGTGCCTTTTCTAGAATGTCATCATACAGCTTGATGAATTTTCTGGTTGGTTCCTTTCATACGGTAGTAAGTACTTAAGTTTCCTGCATGTCTTTTCATAACTTGATAGCTCATTTCTCTTGAGCACTGAGAAATATACTAGCGTCTGGATGTATCATAGTTTATTTACCCATTTACCTCCTGAAGAACATCCTGGTTGCTCCCAGGTTTGGGGAATTAGGAATAACAATGCTATAAATATGTGTGGGCAGGTTTCTGGGTGGATGTAAGTTTTCATTTGAGGCAATTCCAAAGAGTATTATTGCTAAATCCTATGGTAAAAGCATGCTCAGTTTTCTAAGAAACCACCAAAATGGCTTCACAATCCTCCAGAGCGGCTGCACTATTTTGCAGTTGCACCAGCAATGAATGAGAGTCCATATTGCTCCCCATCTTCGACAGCAGTGGGTGTTGTCAGTGTTTTGGATT
Organism: Ailuropoda melanoleuca; assembly: GCF_002007445.2. Classification (NCBI taxonomy): domain Eukaryota; kingdom Metazoa; phylum Chordata; class Mammalia; order Carnivora; family Ursidae; genus Ailuropoda; species Ailuropoda melanoleuca. The sequence goes on along the minus strand of NC_048220.1, from coordinate 14,537,450 downwards.
AAGGCCAGTTTCACAGGTAGATAGAGTGGTACCTCATTGTTGTTTAAATTTGTAATCTTCTAACAACATATGATGATAAACATGCTTTCATATGCTCACTTGGCATTTGTATGTCTTCTTTGGTGTCTGTTCAGGTCTTTGGCCTACTTTTAAAAATTGGGTTTATTTTTTTATTGAGCTTTAAGAATCTTTGTATAGTTTGCATAACAATGCTTTATCATACATGCCTCTAAAAATATTTTCTGTCAGTCTGTAGACTCTCTTTGCATACTCTTGATATTGTATTTAGCAAAGCAGAAGTTTTTGATGAAGTCCATATTGTTGGATATTTCTTACATGGATTGTGCCTTTGGTATTATATTTAAAAAGTTATAGCCATACCCAAGGTCACCAAGATTTTCTCCTATGGTATCTCATCAGAGTTTTATAGTTTCTTCTTTTTACATTTAGGTCCCTCATTCATTTTGAGTCCTTTCTTGTGAATGGTGTAAGGTCTGTGTCTGGATTCATTTCTTTGTGTGCGTGTGTCCAGTTTGCCCAGCACTGTTTGTTAAAGGGTCTTTCTTTGCCCCATTGCATTGCCTTTGCTCCTTTGTTAAAGGAAAGTTGACTATTATTTATGTGGGTCTACTTGTGGGCTCTCTAATCTGTTCATTGATCTATTTGTCTATTCTTTCACCAATACCATACTGTAGTGCGAGAGGTGGGTATAAGACACAATAAAAAAGTAAGCAAAAATGCAAAGTTGTATTAAAAAGTACACTACTTCAAGACTAACTGTAAAGCTATATAATCAAGACACTGTGGCTTTATGGTAAGTCTTCAAGCAAGGTAGTGTCCGTCCTCCAGTTCTGTGCCTCTCCTCCAGTATCGTGTTCATTGTTCTGGGTCTTAGGTCTCTATGTAGAAAATTTAGAATTAATTTGTCAATATCCACAAAATAACTTGCTAGGGTTTGGATTGGGATTGGGTTGTATCTGTGAGTCCAGTTGGAAAGAATCAACTACCTTGACCGTATTGAGTCTACACCCGAACATAGAGTATCTCTCTGTGTAGTTCTTCCTCAATATTTTTTATCTGTGTTGTCTTCACAGATGTCTTATACGTACTTTGTTGTATTTATACCTAAGTACTTCTTTTTGGGTGTGCTAAGGTAAATGGTAATGTATTTTTAATGTCAAATTCCACTTGTTCATTGTGTTATATAGGAAAGGAACTGACTTTTGTATATTAACCTTGTATCTTACAATCTTGCCATAGTCATTTAACAGTTTCAGGAGATACTTTGTTGAGTCCTTTCAGTTTCTCTGCATAGATGATACTATCATATACTAAGAAAGACAGCTTTATTTCTTTATTTTTCCAATATGTATACCTTTTATACCCACTTCTTGTCCTACTAAATGAACTACGACTTCTAGTACAGTGTCGAAAACCAGTGCTGAGAGGCAACATCCTCCCCTTGTGACTGGTCTTAGCAGGAAACTATGAGTTTTTCATCATTAAGTATGGTGTGAGCCATAGGGTTTTTTGTTCTTTATCAAGTTGAAGAAGTTCCCTTTTAATCCTTGTTTGCAGAGAGTTTTTTATCATGAGTGGGTGTTTAATTTTGTCAATTAACTCTTCTGCCGTGCTGATAGGATCATGTGGTTTTCTTCCTTAGCCAGTTGATGTGTTGGATTATGTTAGTTGATTTTTTTAATGTCAAAGCAGCCTTGCATACCTGGGATAAATCCTTTTTGATGGTGGTGTATAATTCTTTTTATATGTTGTTGGATTCAATTTACTAATTTTTAGGGATTTTTACATTTATGTTCAAGAGAGAGAGTGGTCGGTAGCTTTCTCACCTTATAATGCTTGCTGTTTTTGATACTAGGATAGTGCTGGTCTCATAAAAAGAGTTATGAAGCATTCCTTATGCTTCAAAAGGAGTGAGATTGTAGAGGATGGATATAATTCATTTGGAAAAATATATAGGCCTATTCAGATTGTCTGTTTCTTCTTGTGTTAGCTTTGGCAGATTCTGTCATTCAGGGAATGGGTCCATTTCATTTTTGTTACCAAATTTGTGTGCGTAGAGTTGTCCATAGTATTTTTTATTATCCTTTTAATCTCCATGGATCTGTAGTGATGTCCCCTCTTTCATTTCTGAATTTAGTAATTTGTGTCAACTCTTTTTTTCTTACTTAGCTTGGTTATAGGCCCCATAATTTTTATTCATCCTTTCAGAGAACCAGCTTTTGGTTTCATTGGTTTTTCTCTTTTGATTTGCAGTTTTCAGTTTCATTAACTTCTGCCTTATTATTTTTTCTTCTGTTTAATTTCCATTTAATTTGTGCTTCCTCTGTTTTCCTAAGGTGAAAGCTTAGATTATTGATTTTAGACATTTCTTCTTTCCTAATATTTGCATTTAATGCTATAAATTTTCCTCTAGTACTGCTTTCACTCCATCTCACAAATTTTTGTAAGTTCTATTTAATTTCTCTTTAGTTCAAAATATTTTAAAAATTTCTCTCAAGAATTCTTCTTTGTGCGCTATTCGGAAGTGTGTTGTTTAATCTCAAAGCATTTGGGATTTTCCAACTATCTTTCTATTATTAATATTTTTAATGTTTTATTTATTCATTTGAGAGAGAGAGAGCACAGAGGGAGAGGGAGAAGCAGACTTCCTACTGATCAGAGAGCCCGATGCAGGACTTGACCCCACGACCCTGAGATCATGACCCGAACCAAAGGCAAGCACTCAATCAACTGAGCTACCCAGGCAGCCCTCCATTATTGATTTCTAATATAATTCCCCTGGGGTCTGAGAGCAGATATTTGAGGAGTTCTATGCCTTTAAATTTGTTAGGGTGTGTTTTATGGTCCAGAATATGGTCTGTATGGGGAATGTTCCATAAGAGCTTGAAAAAAATGCATATTCTGCTGTTGCTGAGTAGTCTATAGATGTTAATTATATCCAGTTGATTGATGGTGCTTTAAATTCAACTGTGGGGGCTCCTGGGTGGCACAGCGGTTAAGCGTCTGCCTTCGGCTCAGGGCGTGATCCCGGCGTTATGGGATCGAGCCCCACATCAGGCTCCTCCACTAGGAGCCTGCTTCTTCCTCTCCCACTCCCCCTGCGTGTGTTCCCTCTCTCGCTAGCTGTCTCTATCTCTGTAGAATAAATAAATAAAATCTTTAAAAATAAATAAATAAATAAATAAATAAATAAATAAATTCATTCAACTGTGTTCTTACTAATATTCTGTCTGATGGATTTGCCCATTTCTGATAGAGGAGTGTTAAAATCCCCAACCGTAAGAGTAGATTCATTTATTTTTCCTTAGAATTTTATCAGTTTTTGCTTTAAATATTTTGTTGCTCTGATGTTGTGGACATACACCTTAAGGACTGCTGTGTTTTCTTTAAATATTGACTCCTTTATCAATATGTAATGTCATGTTTATCCTTTTATCCCTGATAACTTTCCTTGTTCTGAAATCTGTTCTGTCTGAAGTAGTAAAATTACTCCTTTTTTTTCTTTAGTGTCTTTGGGTTCTCTATGGGAACACAAAGTAGGAGAAAGATGGATGGATGGATGGATGGATGGATGGGAAGTTTCACTATAGGAATTGGCTCACATGACGATTATACAAGTCGAGAAATATCATCATCTGCTGTTTACAAGGTGGAGAACCAAGAAAGCCGGTGGTGTAATTCAGTATGAGATGAAGGGCTAAAAACCATGAAAGCAGAAGTTGGATGTCTCAGCTCGAGCAGAAAGTGGGCAGATTTACCTTTCCTCCCTCCACCTTCTTATTCCATTCAGGCCCTCGGTGGATTGGACGATAACCTGCCCATATTGGGGAGAGCCATCTGCTTAACTCAGTTCGCCAATTCAAATGCTCATCTTTTCTATAAGCACCGTCATAGACACAGAAATAATTTTTTGCCAACTATCTAGGAATCCTTTTACCCAGTCGAGTTGACATATAAAATTAGCAATCTCAGTGTTAGCATAGTCTGTTTTCCTCTAACCATTTACTTTTAATCTCTGTGTCTATATTTAAAGTAGGTTTCTTGTAGACAATTTATAGTTAGGTCTTGTTTTTTGATTCATTTTGATAATCTTTATATTTTAAGTGTTATATTTCTATCATGGACATAAAAAGCGATTATTGAAATGGTTGGACTCATGTCTACCATATTTGTTACTGTTTTCTGTTTGTTACCTGTGTGGTTTCTTTCCCTGTTTTTGCCTTTCAAACTTTTTTCTGTCTTACAATTTGAACATTTTATATGATTCCTTTTTCTATTTTTTCTTAGCATATTTGCTATACTTCCTTTTTGACTTTTTTTAGTGGTTGCCCTAGAGCTTGCAAAATACATTTCACCTATTCCAGTCCACTTTGACCTAATACTGTACCACTTTACAGGTAGTGCAAGTAGCTCACAATAACAAAATATTCTTAATTCCTCCCTCCAGTCCCTTGTATCAGCACTATCATTCCTTTCACTTACACATAGGCATGATCACGTATATATGCATACATAAGCATATATAATTGAATGCCCTGGTGTGATTATTTCAGTATAATAAATTGTTATCTGTCTTATCAATTAAAAATAATAAAAATCAAAGCTTTTATTTTACCTTCACTTAGTTCTTCTCTCATGCTCTTCCTTTGTTCTGGATTTCTGATCTATATCATTTTTCTTCTCAGAAGAACTTCTAACATTGCTTGTAAGGCCGGCCTACTGACAACAGATTTCCTCATTTTTTGTTTGAGAAAGTGTGTATTTCTTTTTTGATTTTGAAGGATAATTTCACAGGGTGCAGAATTCTAGATTGCCTTTTTTCTTTAAACTTTAAATATATTTCACTCCATTCCCTTCTTTTGTGGTACCTGAAATCTTACATATAATTCTTATCTTTGCTCATGCATAGGTAATGTGTTTTTTGTTTTTATCCTCTGGCGTCTTTCAAGATTATTTACTTTAGATTTTCTGAATTTTGAAGGTGACCTACCTAGGTGTGGTGTTCTTTTTTATTGGCATTTAATCTGCTGGATCGTCTCTTTGATTCCTGCATCTGTGGTTTGATGTCTGACATTAATATGGGGGAAACTCTGGTAGAATAATTTCTCCTGAGGTAACAGAGTGCTTTGACATATTTCACTATGGTTCCATTTTCCCTCCTCCAGCCAAAGGCATGAAGGGATTTTTCTCTGATACTCACTGTGACAATCTGGTAGAACTCTGGGAGTCGAAACTTAAATAAGTGTGCGGTCCCCCATATGACTGGTTCCCCTGGAGTTTTTGTCTCTAAGGCTTGTCCATTTTAAATCTCCATCAATTCGTCAATTACATGTCAGATTTCCCTAGACTGGTACTGGTTTCCTTGAAGGTTTCTGTGCCAGTAATTTTTAATTTTCTGTATCCTCCTTTCTGTCTCTGCACTCTTTAGGGTGGCAGTTTGCCTTCTCTAATGGAGCTAAGAAGCAATTTTGATATTTCTATTTGTTTAGATTTTTGCTAGTTGTTAGAATAGAGTAGCAACATCTGAGCGCCTTTCATGCTGCATGGGAAGCCAGAAATCCCTGGCAATTGACTCTCCTTTGTAAATTAAAGAACCAGCACATTCAAACTTCCCTCTCTCTCCTTTTAATATAGTATTTTTAAATTGTTGTTTTAGTTACTATGGTTATTCTTCTTGACTCTCAGGAATTAGCTTGAAAATATATTTGTCTTTGTTTTTGTTTTGAAAATTTTGTTCAATTTACCTAAACAACAACAAACAGTTCACCCATAGACTCCTTCCTGACCACCCCCAGCCATGAATGAGAAAGGAAGGAGACTCCTAAGAAATAGGAACTAAACAGTGAGCAACTCAAATCATCCTTTTTTAAAAAAAAATTACCTACTGCTGATTACAGCTGAAATAGAACCAAGTGTTGTTTTTGGTTTTTTTTTTTTTCTGATTTTTTAAAATTCCCTATTGGACAAGTTCCTCTTTAGGAGCTGAGTCAAAGGGGAGAAGGCTGAACCTAGATCCCTTGGCCAATGTCCACAGTGTGTTTCCTGGCTCCGTTTCAGAGAGAGGGACTTGAGCTGCAGGCCTGCCTCCTGTTCCTATTCCCACAAAGCTGCCCTGAGTATGGGCTGCCAGCCACAGGTGCCATGCTGTAGGCTGTGTGCAGGCTGCCTACCTTCCCCACTGAAGCCTTCCTCCCACCACTGACCTGGCCTCCCTCAGAGCATTACAGGGCTTTGAAACTCAGCCTGGGCTTCGAATGTGCCAGAAACACCTCTGGCTCCCAGACGAGGGGCAGTTCTCCTTGCTCTCTTCTCTGCTCCACCTTCCCACCCTGCTTCAGCCAACATGAAGCCCTTTCTGGTTTGGGGGCTAGATTCCTGTAAAGGAGAGGGAAAGCCATTTTTCTCTAATTTAGGAAGTTGCTTGTTTTTTGTTTTTTTGTTTTTTTTTTTGGTCAAATCTAGTTTTTATTTGAAGATTCAATTCTAATTACTAACACATGCATATTTTTTAATTCCTTTAAATCAACTCTTTGGGGGGTGGAGTAGATCATCAGATCTTTGAGGTCTTTTTAATAAGAAGCTAGACACATGTAGACTATACTCCCAATTTCTTGCCTATTGGAACGTATCTTTCTATTTCTTTCACCTTGTTAATGCCGGGTTGATTGGGTTTAAGGTTTCTAGAGACAGTTTTTTTTTTTTTGTTTTGTTTTGGTTTTTTTTTTTTAAAGATTTATTTATTTGACAGAGATAGAGACAGCCAGCGAGAGAGGGAACACAAGCAGGGGGAGTGGGAGAGGAAGAAGCAGGCTCGTAGCAGAGGAGCCTGATGTGGGGCTCGATCCCATAACGCCGGGATCACGCCCTGAGCCGAAGGCAGATGCTTAACCGCTGTGCCACCCAGGCGCCCCTCTAGGAGACAGTTTTTTATTATAAATATTACTTCCCTCTTTACTGCCACCTCACATTCAAGGAGATATTTGGGGACTTTTTTTTTTCCTTGGGTACCCAATCCCTTGTTTTTTAAATGACTTGTCCAGGCTGTGTCTCAGTATGGCTCATTTTTTCCCCCAGTAATTTTGCCTGTTACATGCATGGTAAGCAATTTTGACATGTGGAAACAGGTAATTCTTGAGATCAAGAGTTTTTTCCTTAAAAACTTTGAATGTTCTTTTTATTGTTGCTGATGTTTGTTTTCTTAAGAAAACCTAATTAATAAAGGAGAGACCTCCTTATTCTTCACCTTGTCTTCCTTGTGTTTCTCTCTTTTTACTTTTTTTATTTGAGGTTATTTTCTCAAGGCCAGATTTGGCTCAGAGACTCAGTGGTCTCTATGATCGGGATTGGAATTATGTGTCATCTTCAGGACTTTCCTTAGCCCTGCCAACTTCTTTTCCAGTTCACTTTGTTAGCTCATGGCCTTGTACTTCATTCATTGACTGTAACTGTCATGCAGTAGGATGAGGAAAGCCAAGGGGCTCAGCTCCAGCACGGAATCTCTTTCTTGAGGGAAATTGAGTATTGGCTTTGGGTGTGTCCATTTCATTGTATCTAATCTAGTCTCTCTGTAGCTAAAATTCCTTATACTTTTTGTGGTTCCTGAGTTAAAGAGTGGTTATGTATTTTTATCCCCCCCTGGGCTTTTTAATAATTTGCTTTTTGTTTGTAATTGTGTTTGGCTTCAGGGGGAAATGGTCTCTAAACCCACTTCTACATTACCAGCTTTTCCAGAAGTTCTCAGTCTCATCTTTAAAAACATGTTGCAGAAGAACCTTTGTTTATTTTCATGAACACTGTTTCATTTTTATCACACTGAAAAAGATGGGTGAAATATGAGAGAGCGTTAGTATGAAGGTTGATTGCAAATATCTAGAAGTGGGTATGTCCTGTGGTGGGGTCCTCTCTTGATAACGGCGTGTATGTTCTCTATGTACATAACTACACATTGAGAAGATGCTCTCCCAAATCAGGGCTCACTTACTGTCCACACATATATTGCATAAAACAGGTGAATTAAGACATGTACCCTGACACCCTGTTTACTGAACCTTTATAATCCATGTAATCCATGTATTTTAATTAACTAGATTCTTTGGCTCCCAGAAATGTATTCACTGAATAAACTGTTTTTTTTTTTCTTTCTCCTTTTCCTCTTTCTTTTACCAAATCAAATTTACCTAAACACTTCATTTAATGACTATTAATTAAAAGTAAACAAATACTTTCTACTTCCCTCTCTAATTTTGAAGAGACTATCCAGAATACCATTTCCCCAAAATAGCTTTCTAACCTTTTAGAGTTCTGCTTGAAAGACCCCCAAGTGGCTGCTTTATAAGCTTGTTGGAATTTTAAGATTCCTGGTTCTTTGCATAACATTTCATGTTTAGGGCATATTTATATGCATTATCCTGGACTATCTTAGTTGTTTCATGATTTATTGGGAGTTAAATTAGAGTAAGAGTAGATACCTTATGCTTGTTTTCTGATGAAAAGGGACTGACTTCTCTAACACATGTACATTTTCCTGTTACCTTTCTGTTCTCTCATTCCTTTCCATGCATTTGGGGAAGCGTGTAATGGTAGGGATGACCATGCATCAATGATCTCTGCCTCCTGTTGGTTATGTTACCTTATATAGAAAAGGACACTTGGAAGATTTGTGGAAGGCTAAGAATCAGTTGATCTTAAGATAAGGAGGTTATCTGGATTATATGTACTTTTGGCTCAACTTAATTATCACATGGACTTTTCAAAGCAAAAGAGGGAAGTAAGGGGGGAAAAAGCCAGAGAGATTGGAGGGGTGAGGGGGGTTCATTGTGTCACTGGGCCTTTGGTGACAGTGGGGCCAGATAGGAAGAAATACATGTAGCATCTAGGAACAGACAGCAGAGCGTGGCTGACAACCAGCAAGAAAATGGGGCCCTCTGTCCTGCAAGGCCTCCAGGAGAGAGCCTAACCCAGCTGACATTTCAGGTTTGTGAGGCCCAGAACAGAGGCTCAAGCCAGTCACACCCAAATTTCTGATTTCCAGAAGATGTGGGATAATAAGTTTGGGGCAGGAGGTGAAGATAGTAAATTAGTATTTCTCGATTATTTATTTTGCTGTCATTTGTCACAGCAGCAACAGGAAACTCATACAGGTGCCATGAACACTCCAGAAACTTGGAATTTATGCCACAGGACAGACGAGGTGGGAAGGAGGTGGTGTGGAGAACTGATGGTGATACCAGCCTCTCTCAAAGAGGGGTATGCCCCCTGACTTTCTGTAAGGACCTTCCTGTGATTGAGACTGTATGTGAGGCAAATGGAGATGTGCTTTCGGCTCCCTCTCTTTGAGGGGCAGGGATAACTTCACTTGCAAAGAGCTGGACTAATGGGGATTCTTCTCGGAGTAGAAAAGGCAAGGTGGGGACAGAGCCGTCAGTTAGCCTGTGAGCAGGGCTTCCTCCACAATAGGCAAACACAAGAAAAAAAAATTGGGGGCCTTTGAAAAATATACAGGAACCACTTAAAAAAAATAATCCTTTTAATTTGATTCATTTCCTCACAAGTCCATAAAGTACATGTGCGTTTAGAAGAATAAATTAGAAGGAAGAAATCACCTGTGATCACAAAAGATCCCATGGATAATAAAAATTTGCCAATTTCAAAAAGTGATGAATGTAGTGAATAGCTTGCAGGAGGGAAGAAAAATGAATTCATGCAATAAAAAGGGAACCCGGATTCAAAAGCCACCGAAGGAAAAGGGAATGAAATACAGAGAAAAGATAGGAAAGATCAAGAAGGGACGTGTGTGTGTGTGTGTGTGTGTGTGTGTATGTGATAAATGGACCATTTGGCTTGAAGTACTAAAGAAAATCTAGAGAATTTTATTGGAAAAAAAATTAAAAGGCCTGGCTATACATACTGAAGAGATTCAGTAAAATAATGAAGAGAGGTCAAGAACTATGATGCATATGTTTGTAGATTGAAAATCATTCTCTGCACATCTGAGGAGGAGGGGAAGTTATATCCAAATAAAGGAAAGTACAAAGCCTTCAGAATTCTCTTCTGCAGCGCCAAACACCAAAAGACAACAGACTCTTGAAAGTATTGGAAGTGGCATTTTTTTTTTCCTAATTAAAATGTAACGCCTGGAGTGTGAGAAAGAGAGTTTGCAGTGGGGATCAAGAGAACCAGGAAAAAAAAGAGATGGAGAGATCAGATATTCCCAGAGTCTCAGAGACTGTTGTTCTGAATATTTTCGATAAAATCCCTTTAAAAAGCAAGATTTGTTAAAATGCTCAATAAATATTTAAGGTCACGAGAAGGGAAATAAATCCAGTCATCATCCCACCACCCAGAGACAACTGCCAATAACATTCTATTTGGGAAGTTAATTGCATATTTCTTCACTATAATTGAGCTCACAGAATACAGCCTTCATTGTACTTGGTTTTTTCTAACTTAAAAGTAGGTTCTGACAACTTTTCGAGGTAGCGTCAGCCCAGACCGCCCCACCAGCTTCAAATCCAACTTCCTGCTGAGCATCCTGCTTATAAAACAGATTGCAGACTCTACACCACCTTTCCTTTTCACCTTGACTGCTAGGGAGCCTGCTCTCTGGTCTCTTTACTTGTTACACTTCTGTTTAATTAACTCTCCACTCAGAAAAGATGTACTTGTTTAATAACATAAACTACCCCATGTTTCAAATCAGTTTAAACAGTTAGGTAAGAAACACATGTACTAAGAAACAATTCTAAACCCCTTGCTATTAAAACTTTGTAAGGCCTTTAAAGCTGTGAACGACCAGGTCCCTGGCCACCTTACTCAACCTTGTACATCGTGACTCCCTCTTTGCAGAGCATGCATTGGTTATGCGATAACTTCATTAGTTTACGAACCGTGCTAGTCTGTCTGCTCCTAGGTTCTTTATGCATGCTGTTCCCACTGAATGACGTTCCCACCCCTCCTGGGACTGCATCTTTCTCATTAGGTCTTAACTTTGCTGAGAGATGCTTTTGGACTTGCTGATACTAGAGATCTGCACCTTTGCATTCACTTCCCATCACACCAGAATTTGTGATCACACGGTTGTTTACGATCTTGTCTCTTCTACAACATTATAAGCTCTATTCAGGCGGAAGCCATGCATATTTCATTTATTTATGCATAATCAGCCCCTAGTACTCTATTTGATATCTACCGGGTTCTCAAAAAATACCTTTTGAGAAAACCTGAACATTTTTTGGTACTACAGAGGCTTCAAAAATGTGATCTTTTTCTTTGCTGCAATATATTTCAACATAGGAATGAAGAACAATAGATCTAATCATTCATTATCATTAAATATTTAGTTTTTGTAAGTCTTTCATTAGCATGCTAATGTATTTGTTTTTTTTTTTTAATCTCTTAACATTTAATTTTATTGTTAACTCATTTAATAGGAGATCTACCCTCTGAAGTTTTTAAGCGTGCAGTACCATATTGTTGACTCTCGGCACAATGTTGCTCTTCCGATCTCTAGTAATTAATTCATTTTAGCTGAAAATGTATGCTGATTGATTAGTTACTGCCCACTTCTTCCTTCCCCCACCACCTGGCAACCACTTCAGTGAGGCTTTTTTCATTATCTCCTAGGAGAGTAGCGTAGAACTTTACCTTCTGTGTCTGACCTGTTTACCTTAGCTTAGTGTCCTTAGGGTCCATCATGTTGTTGCATAACTTTTTTTCTTTAAAGACTGAATAATATCCCATTGTACGTATATGCCATGCCACATTTTCTCTGATGTTGCTTATACATTTTATCTGTTGTGGGCACTCAGGTTGTTTTCCCATCTCTGCTATTGTGAATAGTGCTGCAATTAATATAGGCGTATTCGTATCTCTTCAAAGCACCGATCTGTCTTCCTTTGGATAAATACGCAGAAGCGGGATTGCTGGGTCATAGGGTAGTTGTAAATTTTTAATTCTTTGAGAAAAATTTCCGTGCACCATTTTGGTTTCCTTTGAAAAGGGCACGGGGGTTCCACTTTCTCCGTATCCTCACCAATACTGTTGTCTCTGGTTTTATATTAGCCATCTTGACAGGGGTGAGGTGATACCTCATAGCAGTTTTGGTTTTCCTTTCCCTGATGGTTAATGGTGTTTAACATTTTTCATAGAACTTTTGGCCATTTGTAGGTCTTTTTTGGAGAAATGTCTATTCAAGCCGTCAGCACATTTTTAAATGAGGTTATTAGTGCTCTGCTATTCAGTTGTAGGAGTTCCTTGTATTTTTTGGAGGTTAACCTCTTACGAGATAAATGCTTGGCAAATAGATTCTTTCATCCTGTAAATTGCCTTTTCATTGTTACATTTCCTTTGTTGTGCAGAATTTTTTAGTTGGATGTAGTCTTACTTGTCTGGTTTTGTTTTTGTTGTCTGGTTTTGTTTTGTTTTTGTTTTGTGCTTTAATTTGTTGTTTTGGTGTCCTATACTTGAAAGCATTGGCAAGACCACTGTCATGAATCTTTTGTTATGTTGTTGTTTCAGAATTTTAACAGTTTTGGGTCCTATGTTTAAGTCTTTAATCTGTTTTGAGTTGATTTTTGTATATGATATAAGATAAAGATCCGGTGTCCTTCTTCTGCTTGCGGCTGTCTGATTTTCCCAACACTATTTGTTGAATACTATTCTTTCCTCATTGTGCCTTTTTGGCACCCTTGTCAGAGCTCCATTGACCATATATGCTTAGATTTGTGTCTGGACTCTTAGTTGTGTTCCATTGGTCTTTATATCTTTATGCCAGTACCAAACTGTTTTGATTACTGTAGCTTTGTAATACAGTTTGAAATCAGGAAGTGTGATGTCTCTAGCTTTATTCTCCTTTCTCAAGATTGATTTGACTCCTTACGTTTTGTGTGTGTGTGTGTGTGTGTCATGTGACTTCCAGAATTTGTTTTTCTACTTTTGTAAACTATGGCGTTAGGATTTTGATGGGGATTACATTGAATCTGTAAATTATTTTCAGGAGTAGGGACACTTTAAGAATATTAGTTCTTCCAGTCCAGAAACAGGAGGTGTCTTTCCATTTGTTTGTGTCTTATTTCGTACCTTTTTTAAAGATGCAGTTGTGTAATTTAATTTATTACATTATAATATGTATGCATTTGGATTAAAAAGTAAAAATTGTTTCCTGAATTCACATACTGTATTTAGTTGACATATCAGGTTAATATATCGATTTTCTTTTACTTCCATTTTAATCTTACTTGGTTCTGAAAGTGAATTCCCATTCTTAGCCTTGTTTTGTTTCATATTTGGTTTTCTTTTTAATTCCTTCTAGTTAACATACAGTGTTATATTAGTTTCATGTGTACAGTATAGAGATTCCACAATGTTATACATTACTCTGCTCACCATGATAAGTGATTCTTTAATCCCCGTCATTTACTTCACCCATTCTCCCCCACCCACCTCCCCTTTGGTAACCACCAGTCTGTTCCCTGTAGTTAAGAGTCTGCTTTTTGGTCTGTCTCTCTCTCTCTCTTTTTCCTTTGCTTATTTATTTTGTTTCTTAAATTCCATATCTGAGTGATATCATATGGTACTTGTCATTCTCTGACTGACTTATTTCACTTAACATTGTACTCTCTAGATCCATATATGTTGCTGTAAATGGCAAGATACCATCTTTTTATGGGTAACATTCCTTTTTTTCCTTAAAGATTTTATTTATTTGAAAGAGCAAGAGAGAGTGAGAGAGAGAGCACAGGGGTCAGGGGCAGGCAGAGGAAGAGGGAGAAGCAGGCTCCCCACCTAGGAGGGAGCTGGATGCAGGGCTCAATCCCAGGACCCTGGGATCATGACCTGACCCGAAGACAGACACTTAACGAACTGAGCCACCCAGGTGCCCCTATGGGTAATATTCCATTGTGTACATATACTATATCTTTTTTATCCATTCATCTCTTGATGGATACTTGGGCTGCTTCCATAATTTGACTGTTATAAACAATGTTGCTATAAACATAGGGTGCGTGTATTCCTTTGAATTACTGTTTTTATATTCTTAGGGTAAATACCCAGTAGTACCATTCCTGGATCATAGAGTAGTTATATTTTTAAATTTTTGAGGCATCTCCATACCACTAACAGTGCAGGAGGGTTACCCTTTCGCTGTATCCTCATCAACACTTGTTGTTTCTTGTGTTGTTGATTTTAGGCATTCTGACAAGTGTGAGATGGTATCTCATTGTAGTTTTGATGTGCATTTCCCTGATGATGAGTGGTGTTGAGCCTCTTTTCATGTGTCTGTTGTCTATTAGACATCTTCTTTGGAGAAATGTCTGTTCATTTCTTCTTCCCATTCTTTAATTGGATTATTTATTTTTTGGGTGTTGAGTTGTATACGTTCTTTATATACTCTGGATACTAACCCTTTATTGGATAAGTCTTTTACAGATATCTTCTTCCATTCAGTAGGTTGTCTTGTAGGAATAGTCCTGCTAATTGTTTCCTTTGCTGTGCTGAAGCTTTTTATTTTGATGAAGTCCCAATAGTTTATTTTTGCTTATATTTCCCTTGCCTCAGGAGACATATCTAGAAAAATGTTGTTATAGCCAATGCAGAAAATTACTGCCTGTGCTCCCGTTGAAGATTTTTAGGGTTTGGGGTCTGCCTTGTTTAATTTCTTTTTTCTTTATTAAGATTTTATTTATTTGATAGAGAACGAGTGTGAGTGAGAGAGAGCACAAGCCAGGGGCAGAGAGGGAGAGGGAGAAGCAATTCCCTGCTGAACAGAGAGCCCAACGTGGGGCTCAAACCCAGGACTCTGGGATCATGACCTGAGCCGAAGGCAGACACTTAACTGACTGAGCCACCCAGGCACCCTTGCCTTGTTTAATTTCTTGAATCAGTATTTTATAGCTGTCAGTGTATGTCTTAGACCTCCTTGGTTAAATTTGCTCCTACGTATTTTATTTATTTATTTATTGGTGCTATTATAAATGGAATTGTCTTCCTAATTTCCTTTTCAGACAGTTCATTGTCAGTGTATAGAAACACAACTTATTTTGGTATGTTGATTTTTGTACCCTGCAACTTTACTGAATTTTTTTTATTAGTTCTAACAGCTTTTAGATAGAATGTTGAGGGCTTTCCATATAAAGATCATGTCATCTGCAAATAGGGACAATTTTTCTTATTCCACTTCAATTTGGATATGCATTTTCTTTCTTTCTTTCTTTTTTCCTAATTGATCTGGCTAGGGCTTCCAGTACTGTGTTGAATAGAAATGGTGAGACGGGACATTCTAGCCTTGTTCCTGATCTGTGACCAAATGTTTTCAGTTCTCATCAAGAGTGCAGTGTTAGTGGTAAGATATCATATTTATTATGTTTGAGTTAATTTTCTTCTCTTCTTAGTTGGAGACTTTTTATTATGGAAGGTATTGAATTTTACCAAAATCATTTTTCTTCATCTTTTGAAATGATAATATGATTTCAATCCTTCATTCTATTAATATGGAGTATCACATTAGTTGATTTTTGTATGTTGAGCCATTTTACATCCCAGAGATAAATGCCAGTTGGCCATGGTATCTGATCCTTTTAGTGGGCTGTTGAATTTGGTTTGCTAGTATTTTGTTGAGGATTTTTACATCTGTAGTCATCAGGGGCATTATCCTGTAGTTTTTTGCTTATCTGGTATCTTTGGATGGCTTTTGTGTCAGGTTAACATGACTTAAAATTACATTGGAAGTGTTCCATTTTTTTTGAAGAATTAGAGTAAAATTGGTGTTAACTCTTATTTAAATGTTTGGTAGAAGTCACCAGTGAAGCCAGCTGGTCCTGGGTTTTTTGGTTTTTGGTTTTTGGTTTTTGTTTTGTTTTGTTTTGTTTTAAGTTGGGAGGTTTTGGTTCATTCACCATATCAGTTATAGGTCTCTTCAGACTAATGATTTCTTCATGTTTTAGTCTTGACAGGTTGTATGTTTCTTGGGATCTACCCATTAAGTTATCCAGTTAGCTGGCATATAATTATTCATAGTAGTCTTTTATGATCCCCCCCCCCGCCCCCGGGGGCATTTGTTGTAATGTCCGTCCTTTTATTTCTGATTTTGAGTATTTTTTTCCCTTAGTCTGGCTAACAGTTTCTCATGTATTTAAATGTTCTCAACTTTAAGCACAGTTAAAATTTTCTTCTCAGGATACATAGTTGAAAGTGGGAACTGTATAAAAGTATGTAAACATTAAATAGAGAAATAAGGTATGTTTCAGTGTGGTAAATTTGGTCGAGTTACTGGCTTTTGCAAAAATGATTCATTAGCTGAACTACATTTTTCAAGAATTCCAGTGAGGAGTTTCCATTGCCGATTAAGATAGGGAAAGCCACAAAAGACTTGCTTCTCTCCTAACAATGAGAACACAAGCTGGATAAGTGACAAGATTCGGTTTTGTTTAAAAAAAAAAAAATTAGAGCTGAAGGCACAAAGATAACTAAATGAACTAAATTTTAAAAGCAGTGGGCTCATCCACAGGATAAAGACCTATGGATATTTTACGTTGCTGAGGCGGTGCGGAGAGAAGAAATCCACCACAGACAAAGGAATAAACCTGCTGAAATTTTAATTAACTTTTAATGGTCTTGGGGGCAGACAAGATGGATTACAGTACTAAGGATTCCCAGCCATAGAACAAATCTGCATCTATCCAGTAACTATTTCCTAAAGGCCTACATGAGTGCATGGGAATGGTATGCTGAAGCTTGGTAGGAGAAAAGGAGAGTTGAGAAAATTCTTCCAGATCACTTGGGGGATTCATTGCTTTATGGCTTGCTGAAGGTAGGACACAGGACAGGAGAAACGAGAGAAATCCCCACTGACCAGGCTCCTCCGATGTTCACAGGTGCAAAGCAGTGGCGTGCCAAAGGTTGAGATCAGGGCAAAAGAAGGAATAAAACCCCTCAAAGGTAGACTGAGCCTTCATTGATGGGGAAGGCAGCATATACTGAATGCTGGGGGCAGAAGTGCTAGCAGGGCTGAGACAAGTCTTTAAAGGCCTAAAAAGCCAGGAAGAACTGGAGAGGAAAAAAGAAACTCCCTGGTGAGCCACAAAGCTGTCAACCAGGTTCTAAAAGAGAGAAAAATCTGGCATTTAGAATGTAAAACATTAAGAGATATCTAAAATCCAGCTAGTGCCCAGATCCCAAGCATTGTTAAAGTAAAAGTTTTAGTTTCACCTTCAAACCATTTGCGGTCATTGATATACTAAATTTATGTAAAGCTCTCACACAGCCCCCACCAAATTCAGCTGCAGGTTAGATGAATTTATCTGTCTCTATTAGCAGCATGACAAAAGAAAGGGGATGCTCTTTTCTAGAGGCTGATAATATTTACTAACTAGTATATGATTAAAATTCACCATTAGCTGCATATTTCAAATATCAGCAATTATTTACAAGTATCTAAAATAACATTTTAAGACACAAAGTTTGAAAGTAAAACAGTAAAAGGATAGACTGTGTGGACTCAAAGCATAGCAAAGGTAGTATAGATAATGTAATCCTGATAGTAGTGTAGGTTTCCAGACAAAATGATTATCAGAGATAATGAACATCCCATAATGATAAAAGCCCAATTCACCAATAAAATGTAACTGTCTTACAGTTGAGCTCCAGACTACCTGAAACAAACAGAAAGAAAAAAGGGAGAAACACATGTCCAATCATAGCTGTGGATCCTGCCAGCCCCTCCGAGTAACTGATAGAATAAACAGATAAAACGTAGTATAACTATAGCATATTTGAAACACGATCAATGAACTTGATTTACTAGAATACTTCAGTAGACCATTCTTCTTTAGTAGGACACTGCAGCCACCAACAGCAAAATATACATTCTTCTCATGAGCATGTGGAATATTCACCATGATAGACCACAATAAATTTTGAAGGACTAAAACATGTGTTTTTAATCCTCGGTGTTACTAAATTTGAAAGTAATAAAAATATATAGAAAACCCTAAAATTTTTGAAATTAAGATACTTCTAAATAACCCATTGAGGAACTCACAACAGAAATTAGGAAATATTTCAGAGTGAGTAATAATGAAAACACACGCATAAAATTCATCAGATGCAGATAAAATAGCACTTAGAGCAAAAATTGTGATAACTGTGTTTGAAGAAAAGACATAAAATCAATGATCTAAGCTTCTTTGACAGAAAGCTAGAAAAACTGAGAGAAAGTTAAACTTGCAGTAAGTATAAGAAACCAAAAAATGAGGACAGGACTAAAAGGCAATAAACTAGAAAGCTAGCAAAATCAACAAAGTTGCAAGTTGCTTCTTAAATAAAATGTATAAACTCTAGCAAGGCTAAAGAAAAAAATACACAAAGTATTAATATCTGCAACAGAAAGAAGCATATGATTACAGATCCTCTATGCTTTCAAAGTATAATAAGGGGACATTTTAAACAATGCCATGCCAATAAATTTAACAGCTTAGATGAAATGGACAACTTCCTTAAAAAATACAACTTATAAAAACTGACACAAGAAGAAAGAAACTAAAAGGCTCTGTATCTTATAAGGAAATGAAACACCTTCTCATGAAGAAATCCCATAATTGAAAACCAAATTCTGTTAAAATTTTAAGAAATAAAAATACCAAACTGCAACTTATTTTCAGAATTTAGTGAAACACAAAGTATTTCCCAACTCATTTTTGAGGACAGTACAACTTGAACTATAAAATCTAATGAAAACATTATGAAAGAAAAAATTATAGACTGATATCCCTCATAAACAGATACAAAAATCCTGAACAAAATAGGAGCAGATCAAATGCAGACATACATAAAAAGGATAATGTGTCATGCCTAAGAGGCATTTATGCCAGCATAGCAATTGGACTTAACATTAGAAAATCACTTGGTGCAGTTCACCATATTATCAGCATAAAAAAGAAAGAATGTATGATTAGAATATCTCAATAGGCAGGGAAAAAATGGTTGGAGAAATTTGAACACCCATTCATAATATTAAGAAGTATTCTTAGTAAGCTAAGTAAAACTTCTTGCAGTTGATAAAAGATAACTGAAAAGTACAGCTAAAATTATACTGAATAGTGAAAATACTGAATACTTTTTTACTAAAATTGGAAACAAAATAGTCACTCTCACAATGTCAGTGTCACATGGAGATCCTGACAATGCAATAAGCCAAGAAAAGTAATAAAAAGCACAAAGAAAGGAAGATAGAAAGTTGTCAGCATGACAGACACTATGATTGTGTATGCAGAGAACCCTATAAAATCACACAACAAAAAGCCAATAGAAATAGTAAGTGAATTTATCAAGGGCACAGTGCATGAGTCAATATACAAAATTCTACTTTATTTCTAAATAGTAGCAACAAACAATTGGATAATGCAATCGAGAAAACAATATAACATGTGCTATTACATGTTATATTGTTTTCGTTATAACAGTAATAACCTAGAAATAAAATGATCACTGTATATGCAGAGTTTCTGTACACGTAAAACTTACATGACATCACTGAGAGAAATTACGGACATAAATAAGTTGAGAAAAATACCATATAAAGTAGCAAACGAAAGAGTAAAATGTCCATTATCCCAAAGTTGACATGTAAGTTCACTGGCAATCAAAATGCAAATTTTTAAGAGAAATCGATGAGTTTATTCTAAAAATTATAAGGAAATATAAAGGAGTTAGAGTAGTCAGAATCTTGTAGAATAAATTTGCAGGATTTATATTAAAATTTACTGTAAAATTATAAGTAATCAAGACAATAGGAACATTGACGTAAGGGTAGAGATAGGGATGAATGGAACACCATTGAGTCAAGAAATAGACCCACCCACATGCAGTCAACTGAACTTCAACCAAGGCACCAAGTCCATATAATAGAGAAAAGAAATTTTTTTGGACAGTTGATGCTGCAACATGTGGATATATTTATGGAAGGGAAAAAAAAAAAGAACCTCTCTACATACCTCATAACAGAGTGTAACTCAAGATGGATCCCAGGCTTATACATAAAAGCAAGAGCCATAGTGTTTCCAGAAGAAAACGTAAAATAGTACCTACAAGATATTGGGATAGGTAAAAATTACATGGAAAACAAAAGTATTATGCATATATACATGTATATTCATGTGGTGGGGGAGGCTTAAAATGGTCTTTCAGTCAAATAATTTACTTCTAGTAATTTCTATTAAGGAAATCAAAGATGTGGAAAAAATGCACATGTATTTCTTTCTTCTCTGTGCTGTAGATAACAGTATTACAATTTGATAGCAGAATCTATTTGAAATTCTCATTGTTGAAACCAGGAGAATTAAGGTATAGGGTATCTGGAATTTAAAATACCACGTGTACTTCTAAAGTCCTGTTTTACCAAAAAAAGTGTATCTCCCACAAAATCATATATTGAAGTCCTAAGCCCCAAGGTGACCATATTTGCAGATAGGGCCTTTAAAGAGGTAATTAAGGTTAAATTAGATTGTTAGAGTAGGACATAGAATCACATAGAACCGGGGTTCCTGTGAGGAACGAAAGAGCTGAAAGGAATAGGTTAAAGAGAAAAGGCGAGGTGGAAACAAAGAGACAAGGTGGCCATCTGCCAGCCAAGGAGAAACCAAACCTACTGACTTCTTGATCTTGGACTTGCAGTTTCCATAACTTGGAAAGTAAATTTCTGTTTTTGGGGAAACTCGTTCTGTGGTGTTTTATTGTGGCAGTCCTGGCAAACTAATAGATCATGTTTCTAGAAGTATGTAATGTCATAAGAAAATGGATTAGCTGTGATATAGACAATATGGAAAACCAAATTCTCTCCCTCTCTCTTTAATGCGCGCGAGCGCAAACACACACACACTCACACACACACACACACACGCGCACACACACACAGAGAGAAGAGATTTATACCCAAATTTTACATTGTGTGCTTGGGGGTGGCTTTTATTGTCTTTCTTCGAGTTATACTTAAATTTTTCTACAATGAATAGATCGTTTTCAGTATTTAGAAACAAATGAAACATTTAAAACTTAGTACTTCTCAGTTGTTGCACATTTTAGAACTCTCATGGAGAAGGAAACGTGATCCTGTTGTTGGGGTCATTGAACTTCTTACTACAAAGGGACATTGCCATTAATGACTTTCGGCTTCCTCAAATACATTTACCACGAAAGAGCAAGTTCCTTATCTCTGCAAAAATGTTACAAACAATAAAAGGTGAAATAATTATCGGAAAGAATTAGTAAAGATGAAAAAAATGTGAGAGCAACGCTGAGATGCCAGGATAGCTATTCTAAACATTTGTGCTAGCTATGGCTTGCAGTTAAAATTTAAAAATAGCACTTAAATATGCGTGTTAATAACATCCAGAAGGCATTTCTTTCAAGCCTGTTTGGGCTGTTGAAGGGTTTAATTTAACCACAGCCTTCATTTATGTCTCGCAGTTAAGTTTTTTCTTTTAAGCTCAAAGGAACTGTGAGTTGTAACTATGATCTAATTGGTAAGGAATGAAGAATGTTTTTCATGTTTTATAGACAACATGAATCCTGATCATTTTACAGCAGTAAATTACGAAGCACTCCACTTGCTCTGTCTCCCCATGGAAGCCAGGGCCTAGCTCATTAAACTATAAAAAAAAAAAAAAAAAAAGAAAAAAAAACACACAAACTTGGTGGGTTTCACAGCTCCTAGAAAGGCTCTCCGACACGGTGGGTTATTTTTATTTTGCTAATGCACATTCACGAGGCAGTCCAGGAGCAAGTGAGATTCTTTACGGTCCCCAACTAAATCAATTTATAAGTACATCTACACGTCAGAGGGGACGTGCAAAGAACCTAAACTGCTGTATAGGAAGATAATTTATTATTGATTTTTTTTCCAACTCTTTTTTAAAAGCCACTACAATTCACTGGCTCCTCAGTTCCTTTCTGCAGCAAAAATGATCTATACCACACCAGTGCTGCACACCTGTGGCAAAGGGAAAGGCGGTAGGAGCCAGGAGTGCCCGGCTTCCCGATGACTTAAAGAGAAATAAAGAATTACTATCCCCACGTTTAAAAACAAGGAGCACAGATCATCTGCCAGCTCTGCCCTGTTGGGAAACACCTTAAAAAATTAAGTGCAAATGATAGGTTGTTTAAATATGCATGTTAAATTAGCTCTTACCTAATAAATCAGGTACTTCCCTTAATTTTACTGGGAAAAAATTACCATAAATTTTATATTTTTCTTTTGGCCTCAAAGAGTCAAATATCCAGTTGCAAGTAATTAGATGGCCATGCCCACAGCTCAGGACTGGAGGAAGTTAGAAAAAGATGGTGATGCAAAATCTGTATCCTGCAAACTTTGCTAGGAGCGCTCTCGCTATTGATTCTGGTCTCTTTCCTCTGGTTCTGTAGGGAGCACATGCTGGTGTGTGAAATTCCTAATTTCAGCAGCAGTTTCAACAAAACATGCTTCCTTTTCAGTGGTGAGAATCAGAGCCATGTACCACTAGGACTGCAGTTGTAAATTTCACCTACCACAGGGTTACTTCACATCTACTCTTGACCTTGTTCAAGTCAAATGAAAACCATCTCTGTCATCAGAATACTGCTAGGATTTACAGTAATATGTAATATGCATAGAAATACATACTTACACATACAGTAATAAAATATGCAATAGTATGATAGCATTACTGAGGACTGCTAGAATGGATAATTATCTTAAAATGATTGTGTTATGACGAAAATAACGAAAGTTTCGGAAATACATTACAATCTATCTGGGCAGAAAACCTACCACAATTTCCCATAGTTCCTGCTCTGACACCCCATGTAGCCCCCGCTCTGTCAGGGTTGCTCTTATTTCCCATGTTTTTGGTAAACTTGTTAAAGGCTAACGCTCCAACAAAGAAATTGTCTGTTTCCTCCCTTAAGTTGAAGAACTTTTAAATTCCAATGCTTTCACAGGTAAATAGTGATTCCAGTATTCTTGAAATCGGAGTATCTAAGTTTGAATCCTGGATTCACCACTTTATAGGTTTTGTTTGGTTATTCGGTTTTTATCTTGGATCTGCCACTTTATTTTAGTGTCCTAATCTATGAAATGATAACAGTAAAAAAAAAACTGTCTATAATTCAGATATTTTTGAAGATTAAATAAGGTAAAGTATAGGAAATGTTGTGGGAATCACACAGCATTGTACAAATACTAATTACTAGTATATTGGCATTTAATATCTTACTTACTAGATGGTCCTATTCTGGCCAACCAAACCTTCTGGAAATTGTAACACACCTGTCAACAAAGACAAAGCAGGGGAGGGTCTCTCTATATCAAGGAAAATACCATCAAAGATGTGCATTTGGCTCATAGAGAAATGTGGGTACACCCAGAGTCTGTTGAAAAAAAGAGAATGACTTGTATAATTCATCTGGTTTCTAAGGATAATACTGGTAATATTGATCAAGAGAGCAGATGTAGAATCAGGATTTTCATGACCTGTGAAGATGATGGTTATCCCAGAGGATGGGGACAGAAGTAGTCTCCAACCTGCTCACATTTGTACCCACTTTATGGTCACTCCCACAAATGTGGGTCAAGTGTCTATCCTCCTTGCTCACACCATTCCAAAACTTGTGCACCTCGCATCCCCTCTCTGCAGTTCAAGAGGATGCCTGCCGCAATTACTAGATTTTTTTCTGTCTTTCCACGAAATTGCTGCCAATAGCAACCAAATACATAATTGTTTTTCCTATTTAAAAAAACAATTTGTCTATAAAGCTCCCTCCCCACTCCCCGCCAGCTATCACTCACTTCATTTGTCTCCTTACCTTCAAAATAAAATTTGAAATTATTTTTGTACTGCATATCTCCAATTTTTTCTTTTCTTCCTTCTTCTTTGAGGTAAAATTGACATATAACTTGTTTGGACATGACTACAACATGGTTCATTATTTGTATACATTGTGAAATGGTCACCACAGTAAGTCTAGTTAACATCTGTCACCATACTTAGTTGCAAAAAATTTTTTCTCTTGTGCGGACTTTTATGATCTACTCTCCTAGCAATTTTTCAACATGCCATACAGAAAATTCATTTTATAGATTTTATATTTCATTTTTTATTTTGCAACTGGAAGTTGTGTGTGTTACCCTCTGTACCCATTTCACACCCTCCCCATACCGCCCCCCCCCCACCTCTGGTGACCACCATTCTGATCTCCGTACTCTGAGCTTGGTTTTTGTGTTTGTGTTAGATTTCACATAAAAATGAGGCCATGTGGTAATTTGTCGTTCTCTGACTTCATTTAGCATAATGTCCTCAAAGTCTATCCATGTGGTCACAAAAGGCAAGATTTTATTTCTTTATGTGGATGAAAATAGTCCTTCATATACCTAACCAACATCTTTTTTATCCATTTATCCATCATTGGACACTTAGGCTGTTCCCCTATCTCTGCTGTTATAATGTTGGAATTTAACAAGGGGGTGAATATATCTTTTTGGTTTACTATTTTCATTTTCTTTGGACAAATACCCAGAAATGGAATTGGTGGATCACATGGTAGTTCTATTTTTAATTTTTGAGGAACCTCCATATTGTTTTCCATAGTGGCTGCACCAATTTACATTCCCACCATCAGTGCACAAGGATCCGTGGCAGCACTTATTATTTCGTCTTTTTGATACTAGCCATTCTGACAGGTGTGAGGTGATCTCTCATTGTGATGTTAATTTGCATTTCCCTGAGGATTAGTGACATTGAGCATCTTTCCATGTGCTTGTTGGCCATCTGTAGATTGTCTTTGGAAAAAGGTCTATTCCGTTCCTCTGCCCATTTTTTTTAAATCAATTTTTTTTTTTTTTTGCTATTGAGTTGTAGGAGTTCTTCATAGATTTTGGGTGTTAGCCCCTTATCACATATATGACTTCCAAATATTTTCTCTTATTCAGTAGGTTGCCTCTTCATTTTGTTTGTGGTTTCCTTCTCTGTGCAGAAGATTTTTAGTTTGGTGCAGTCCCACTTGCTTATTTTTGCTTTTGTTGCCTTTGTTTTTGGAATCAGATCCTAAAGATCATGGCCAAGACAGATGTCAAGGAGCTCACTCCCTATGGTTTTCTCTAGAAATTTTAAGGTTTCAAGTCTTAAATTCAAGTGTTTAATCCATTTTGAATTAGTTTTTGTGTGTAGTACAGGTTAGTGGTCCAGTTTCATTCTTTTGCCTGGGGCTGTCCAGTTTTCCCAGCACCATTAATTGAAGATGATATTTTCCCATTGTATATTCTTGACTCCTTTGTCATAAATTAATCAACCAGATAACCATGGATTTATTACTGGACTCTCTGTTCTATTTCACTGATCTATATGTCTATTCTTAGGGCAACATCATACTGGTTTGTATAGCTTCAAAATACAGTTTGAAATCATGAAGTGGGGTGCCTCCAGCTTTGTTGTTAAGATTGCTTTTGCTTTTCATGGTCTTTTGTGGTTCCACATACATTTTAGGATTGTTTGTCCTAGTTCTGTGAAAAATGCCATTCGTATTTCATAAGGCTTGCATTGAATCTGTGGATTGCTGTAGATAATATGGCCGTTATAATAATACCAATACTTCTACAAGCATAGAATATCTTTGCATTTATTTGTTCATTTTTTTTTATCAGTTATATAATTTTCAGGGTACAGGTCTTTCACCTCCTGGCTAAATTTATTCCTGGATATTTTATTCTTTTTGATGTACCTGTACATGGTTTTGTTGTCTTAATTTCTCTTTCTGATATTCATTATTAGTGTACAGAACCACAGCAACTTATATATATATTGATAGTGCATTTTACAACTTTATTTCTGTATTAGTTCCGACAGATTTTTAGTGCAACCTTCAGGGTTTCCTATATATAATACATCATCTGCAAATTAGTGACAGATATACTTCTCACTTCCCAATTTGGTTTCCTTTTATTTATTTTTCCTACCTAATTGCTCAGGTTAGCATTTACAATACTGTATTTAATAGAAGTGGCCAGAGTGGACATCCTTGTCTTATTTCTGGTCTTAAAGAAAGTTTTCAGCCTTTCAACTTTGAGGATGATATTACCTGTGGGCTTATCACTTATGATCTTTATCTATACCTGTTTTGATGAGAATTTTTTTTTATCAAAAATGTATGTTGAATTTTGTCCAGTCCTTTTTCTTCATCTGATGGAATGATCATATGATTCTTATCCTACATTTTGTTAATGTGGTATATCACAGTGATTGATTTAGGGATGTTGAACCATCCTTGCCTCCCTGGAATAAATCCTACTTGATTATGGTGTAAGATCTTTTCGGTGTTTTATTCAATTCACTTTGCCAGTATTTTGGTGAAGATTTTTGCATCTATGTTCAGGGTTGTTGGGCTGTAATTTTCTTTTTTTGTGTGATATCTTTCTCAAATTTTGGTATCAGAGTAATTGTGGCATTGTAAAATGAATTTGTAAGTGTTCTCTCCTTTTCTATATTTTTGGAAGAGTTGAAGAAGTTTGGAATTACTTCTTTGAATGTTTGCTAGAATTTTCCAGTGAAGCCATCTGGTCCTGGACTTGTTTGCTGGAAAAATTTTTTATTACTGATTCCATCTCCTTACTACTAATTGGTCTATTTCTTATGATTCAGTCTTGGAAAATTATATATTTCTAGGAATTTATCCATTTCTTCTAGGTTATCCAATTTATTGGTGTATAATTGTTGATAGTAGTGTCTTATGATCCTTTGTATTTCCATGGTTTGTGTTGTAGTATCTCCATTTTCATTGATTATTTTATTGAGTTTTGTTTTGTTCTTGGTGAGTTCAGTGAAAGGCTTGTCAGTTTTGTTTATCTCCCCAAACACACTCTTGGTTCCATTCATCTTTTCTATTGGCATTTTAGTCTCTGTTTCATTTATTTCTGTTCTGGTCTTCGTTATTTCCTTATTTCTGCTACGTTTGGATTTTTGTTATTTTTAGTTACTTGAGTTGTAAAGTCATATTTGAGATTTTTCTTTTTTCTCGATGTTGATATTTATCACTATGAACTTCCCTCTTAGACCTGTTCTTACTGCATTCCATAAATTTTGGTATGTTCTATTTCCATTTTCATATATTTCAAGGTATTTTTAAAATTTCTCATTTGATTTCTTCCTCGACACATTAGTTGCTCAGTAGCATGTTGTTTACCATGTACATATTTGTGAATTTTCCAATTTTCTTCTTGTAAATGATACTTGGTTTCATACCATTGTGGTTGAAAAAGATGCTTGATAGAATTCAAATCTTCTTTAATTTATTAAGACTTGCTCTGTGGCCTAACATGTGATCTGTCTTCAAGATGTTTCAGGTGAACTTGTGAAGAATGTGTATTCTGCTTTTTGATGGAATGGTCAGTATATGTCTGTTAAGTCCATCTGGTGTAATGGGTCGTTTAAGGCTTATATTTCCCTATTGAGTTTCCATCTGGATGATTGATCCATTGATTTAACAAGGGGTTTTAAAGTCCCCTACTTTTGTACTATTGCTGTCTATTTCTCCCTTTAGTCTGTTAATGTTTGCTTATATATTTAGGGGCTCCTATTTCAAGGGCATAACTATTTACAAATATTAAATCCTTTTGTTGGATTCGACCCCCTTATCATTATGTAATGCCTTTCACTGTCTCTTAATAGAGCCTTTGTTTTAAAGTCTATTTTGCATGATAGCAATATTGCTACCCCAGCTATCTTTTGGTTTCCATTTGCGTGGAACATCTTTTCCATGCCTTCACTTTCAGATGGGTGTGCCTTTAGATCTGAAATGAGTCTTGTAGGCAGCATGTAGGTGGGTCTTTTTTTCTCATCCATTTGGCCACTCTGTTTCTTGATATTAAGTACTTACTGATAGTTAAATAGTTATTGCCAGTTTGTTAATTGTCTTCTGGCTGTTGGGCACTTCACCTCTGTTCCTTTCTTTTTCTCTTCCTTTCTTCCTTTGTGGTTTGATGACTTTCTTTAGTGGTATCTTTAGACTCCTTTCTCATTCTCTTTTGTGTATCTAGTACAGGTGTTTGTTTTGTGGTTGCCATGAGGCGTACATGCAACAATCTATATCGGTAACATTTTATTTTAAGTTGCTAACAGCTTAAGTTTGAACACAGTATGAAGTTCTGTATGTTTATTCCATTTCTCTTCTTACCTTCACAATGAGACATGTAATATTTCTTTATACTGGATATATACAATTTCTTTTATTCTAGTCTCTCTTAATCCCACGCTATAAACTTCCCCCCCCATCAAACCATCATACTGCTCTTATTTTGCCAAAGATCTCCATATCATTAAACCTAACAATAGTTCTCGGTTCTCATGCCATAGGATTCTTTACCCAACTAATCACACCCTCCTCTTGGGTATCCTTGGGGTGCAAGGATACACACTCTCCTGATTTTCCACCTACTTCTTTGGCAGCTTCTTCTTAATCCATCTTGCTGGCTCCTATTCGTTGTTTTATTTTCTGCATACTGTAGTGTTCCAGAGCAATCCTTGGCCTCTTCTTTATAATGTCACCCTCTCTGATGGATTTAAATACCAATGAAATGCTGGTAACACCCTAATTTTTATCTCCAGCCTAGATTCACTGTCTCCTGAAATACAGGTGTGACTATTACATGGACTACTTGACAGTTCCATTTTTTTTCTTGGTCTTTGATTTTCAACACTGTGATGTGCCTGATTATAGATTTCTTTCATTTATTCTCCCTTCACCTTGTTGAATTTTTTGAATATTTGGATTAATTTTTTTTCATCAAGTTGGGAAGTTAGCCATTATTTTTCAAAAAAAAAATTCTATTCCTTCCTCTCTCTTCTCTCCTTCTGGTCTGTAAATATATATATATTGGTACCCTTGATGTGGTCCCTCACATCTTGAGGCTCTGCTCATTTTTTTCAATCTTGGTTCTTTGTGTTCTTCAAACTGATTCATTTCTGTTTATTTCCTAGTTCATGATTT
The DNA here is from genome assembly GCF_002007445.2 of Ailuropoda melanoleuca. Lineage (NCBI taxonomy): Eukaryota > Metazoa > Chordata > Mammalia > Carnivora > Ursidae > Ailuropoda > Ailuropoda melanoleuca. The sequence continues at coordinate 14,508,425 of NC_048220.1, read as the reverse complement.
CTCTTTTCATCCATCTCCCATCTGCTATGGATCCCCTCTACTTTATTTTTAAATTTATTAATTGCTCTTTTCAGTGTCAATTTTGTTTGGTTCTGTTTTTCAAAATAGTTGATATCTTCTTATTGACATTCTCTGTTGATTCATTATTGTCATGCTTTCCTTTGATTTTTTAAACATGATTTCCTTGAGTTATTTGCACAATTTTGTAATAGCCACCTTGAAGTCTTTGCTAAATCCCATATCTTTGGACAATCAGAGTGACCTCATTTTGCTTGCTTGTTTGTTTCTGAGTCACACTTCCCTTGTTCTCTGCATAGGTTATAATTGTTTTTGTTGAAAATTATGCATTTAAGAGAAAACATAGTACCAACTACAGATTCTGAATACGTCCCTGAAGTTTATATTGTTGCTGGTTGTTTATATTTTTAATTTGTTTTATAACTTATTTGGTCTAAACTTGAGATCTCACTTGTTCTGTGTGGTCAGTGACCTCTCTCCTTGAGTTTTAAAATTTTGTTTTTATTTTTGTGTTTGGCCTCCTAGGGGTTGCCTTTTTGTTTATTTTGCATAGCTTAGTTGTCATCCACTGAGTGGATGGAGGTGGTTTGCAAGCACTTTAAGCTAGTAAGGCTTTAGTGCTCTCCCAGTGGATAATGATCGTCTGTAGGGCAGCACGTTAAAAGTTCAGTCTTCAAGATTGCCTTGATTTTATTCCCTGCTGGGTCCTTTTGCATTTCTTCTGTGTCTGAATTGAGATACAGAAAGGGGATTGAAGAGAGATATATAAATGTATATCATTTTGTCAGATTACCTGGAAATTTGCATTTTTGTACCTGTTTATATTCTAGAAGATGGAATGAGAGGAGAAAAATCTGGAGGCAAAAGTAGCATGTAAGAACCTAGCCCTCCCACCCTCTCATGAGAGGGGAAACTCCCTCAGGGCCCAAGCATCCGCACTTGCTATCTCCTCATGTATGTAGCACAGGAGAATAAAATGTGAAGATAGATAGCTTCTCCATAAACATTTATGTTCTCATTGATAACAGTAATGATGAAAATAATGTGAAAAGTCCCAGATGCATCGTGCTAAGTTAAGAGAAGAACTTTGTTTAGAAGAAAAGAATAAGAAAGGAAAACAGATCTTTAATGTTGGAAATAAGCAGTGTGAATTGGTTCACACTGAACACACTGTAATTTGAGGTGGCAATTCTTTAATTAGGGATTATGAAGAAATAAAAAAAATGCCAAGAATGTTTTTCAACCTTAACAAGAAAGCTGTTTAGGAAAGCCTTAAAAAACTGTATTTATACCTCAGACTGCACCACGAAAAGAGAATCTTTTCTAACTGCCCTTGGCAAAGCATATTTTAAAGTTGACATGTCTCACTGGACAGCATAAAGCGGCAAGTTCTTGGATTTAAATCACCTCTCATTTGAAACCTCGTTTGTATGTAACTGATAGATGTATGTATGTATGTTTTCAATGAACTTATTTTATAAGTTCCTACTATGTGTACAAGTCACACACTTTCCTTTGCATTAATCAGAGACTTTCACACAGCTTCCTTAGATATCAAACACACCATGCCCAAGTTAGTAAAAGCCATAAATGAAATCTCTCTGAAATAAAACATTTCACAGAGAGCTACTGTAGCCTTTCTAAGGATTTTAAATATGCATTGGCATTTGCAAAGATAACTCTACAGGAATTTTAAAGAGACTTACAAATCAACTGTAAATTATTTTACTGTGTTAGCTTTAAGTCTAATGACATCCTTAGGACTATGACCGTAACTTATTTCAGGACACCTATGGATAGCATTTTCCATAATGATAGTCTCATTCTTGAGGCTATTTCCAAGGACCACTTCTTTACTCACAACTCTTTTTTGAAATGTGCAAAAGGCATAGAGACGACTTTATTTCAGATTTTTAAATTGCAAAGAAACCCCTTTGCTTTTTTGTGGTACTGCAAGCAATTTAGGTCTCACTTCTCCAGTCCCCAGTGGTACATAAGCAATCCAGCTACCGTTCAAAGACATATCAATAACCATCTTCTTGGCGAAGTTGTATTGAACACATCTTTCTTCTGCAACGAAATGCAATCTGGTTTTGATGAGTATGTAGGATGGTGGACAGAAAGGTTAAAGTATCACTCGGTAACAAGTATTGGCCAAAAGGAAAAAAAGAAAGGGTATTTTAAACTCTGGTCTGAATACTATAAATTGGATAAGGGCTATGGGACTAAGGGAGTGGTAACCAGCCACATAATAAAAGCAATAGATGAGTATAATTATCCAAAGCACATAAGCAGTAACATGACATACAGGGAATGAGATATAAATTTAGGGAATCTTGATTAACATTGGCTCAGTATTACAAAGCATAGCCATCAAGCATGAGCCAATGTAATTATGGTTTGCAAAACTATAATTTACTCAAATTTGAAAAGGCAGTAACACAGTATGACATAAAAATATGCAGACGCACCCACTGAAATAATCTTAGCACCTTAACCACTTATAAAGTGTATTTTAATTAATTTTGTGCATGCCTATATATTTGTAATCTATCTGAGATTTCTGTATGTGTGAGTCTGAAATAAGTTCAGTTCCAGCTGAGCTAGATGTCTGCTGAATGTTAATGAGACAGATTGTCTATTTTAATATGTGTTTTTGTATAAACTGATTATATTAAAGTATGTTGTAATTGAATTATTTTCTAGGCTATTATTTAGGAATATATTTTTGAGCTCTGGTTTTTAGCAGACCAAGAGTGATCTTGAAGTCTTTGAAATAACCTGGTTTATAAGAGAAAGAAGATCCTCTTACCAGTAAAGGTTACTTGTGTAACAGGTAAAAATAAATTTCGTGGAGGATTTTATATTTCTCCTTGGAGGTTGTTTGCTCCATGCTTTTTCATTGCAGCAAAATTGATTCAGACTCAAACCAGGCACTCTCTTCCATCTACCAAGCGCCAAGCATTTTAAATTAGTTATATCTGTGGTCACATAAAAAGCAATCATGTCATTAAAGTTCTTATTTTATTCACCTACCAAATTCTCCCACGTGGGCAATATTCGGAATTATAAAACCATCTGCATACATATAATTGAAGCCAGTTTCCCACAATTGGCTCCCTTAATAGGTGAAAGTTGAGTTTGAAGCTAGTAAAATCGATTATATTTGCTTCTGGAGAAGCAAAAGAGTTGTGGAGACCTTTCTAATTTCCTTCTTAGAATAATGTTTCTAATGTGTAGACTTCAAAACACATAAACAAACCTACTATAAGAAAAAAGCCGAAGCGGTACTGCCCGTAGGTGTTACTTAATAAATACTTACCATGTTCTGGTTACTTATAAGTACGTGATAAATAGTATTTCACTTAATCTTTAGAGCACCGTTAGTATCTGTTTTTACTGTCAGGAAATAGGTTTAGGGAAGTTTGATGACATATCTGGTTAAAGTAGATAGAGCCTGTTGTGAGAAAAAGAAAAAAATAAAAGACAAGCACATGTCAATTTTGAAAGGAATACTGATCAACTAATAAGGAAACTGTCCGACCTCAAGATATATCATGATCCGAAATTTTCAAACTGTTTTCTGCAGGCACTTAAGATGTCCCACAAAGCAGTTGATTTAAACCTCTGTATGTTACATATGAATCCATGTTAAAACTGTAAAAAGCATAGTTGATGACACAGTGCATATTAACATAGGGGTTGACTTGCACCTTGATTTTTAACTCATTTTTGGAAAAAAAAAAACTTCATACTGGCAACATGTTTGGACTTGTAATAAATGTGTCATTTATTGAGCGGTTTATAGCTCAGGAGTGGCCCTTTTGAAATTTCAGTTCAAGGAACGTTTGTGCTAATAAAAATTGGATATCACATCCTCTGCTCCCATTCTTCATGCTACTCAAATAATGCCCACAAAGTTTCCAGTAAGGTTCTGCCTGGAGAACAAGCCCATTCTATTTAATAGTCTGCAGGCAGGACCAAGAATGTTTCAGTGTTTACTCATCACGATACTCTGGATACTTTTATGTATTATTTACTGTTTGTACAGCTTGTAGTTTGGAATATATTGTGATATTGATATCTAAAAATAATAGCTAATATTTGTGAAGCCCTAAGAGGGTGTCTGTTTTACTGATAAGAAAGTGAGGTTTAAGTGATTGGCCCAAGGCTAGTCTCTCAGAAGAGTTAATATTTAAAGACCCGCAGTAGACTCCAGAACCCTTCTGACCCCTCCCATCTCTCAAGGATAAGGAATGTGAACCCCTCTCAGTCTTAATGACTGCACTTTAAACAGACTAGCGCTGTGGTTCCACTTTGAAGCTACCGAATCAGTTTAATTAAAACGCTATCTACAGGTACATATGTAAATCATAAGAAAAAAATTTTGATATGCTGTGACTATAAGTAATACTTAGAGCCACAAAATAAAAGCTTGCGTTCAGCATCCAAGAAGCCTCATTGTTCTGATTAATTGATTTTGGAGTGAGTAAATGTTTTCAATTTAACTCAGAAACTCAACATTATTTCTGTTAAATGGCACCTTCACCTTTTTTAGACCTTGAGTTCCACATATGACTTCATTCAAGAAAATGATTCAGAGCTTAAGAACAAAATGAATCTAGTAGAAAGTGAAGAGGTTTTAGAATCCAAAGAGCTGGTGTTGAATCTTGGATTCCATGGTGTCGGACATTTACATAATCACTCTAAACTGCAGGTTAGAATGGGAAAAAGAAAGGGGAGGAACTTTTATGAAGGGCTTATTTAGGCCATTTTCTTATTTAACGGGAGTGATAACATCTACTTGAGAGGATTGTTGCAAGAAATAAAGGAGAAGATGCATGAATGAAGGGCCTTCCACTCAGGTCCAGCAGCTCCCCCCTCCCCGGCCACCCAGAATCATCCACTCATGGTGGATGGAATGCCTCCTGAGGAAAAGGACCAAGGCAGCACCCTGACATCTAGGTATCTGCTGGTGATGTTCTAACTCATGAGGCAGAGAGCCAGTGAGATCAACTCGGGGTGAAATCTGGAGATGGCTGGAGTTCAAAGAAAACCACAAGTCTGGTCTTAGAAAGGGGAACACTTTGAAAGTGTTGGCCTCATCGCTGCCTTTCTGGGGGGGGAATCAGGTTTGTTCATTGGAGCCAGGTAGACAACCAATGATCTGAAAAGTTTGGTTTTTTTTTTTAATAGAAAAGAACAAAAAATAGCACAAAATATAACTGCCTTAAAATGTTGGAAAACTTACCAAACGGAAGAAGAATTGGACTTCTGTTAATTTCCGAAAGATAGGTATAGACAGATTTTAGAAATTGGTTATAAAGATAGCTTTCAACTGAATACATAAAATCATTGTCTTACATTTAGATTCTTTGAAAGCAGAATGCATCAGAAATACTCATTTGTAATGACGTAAGGCTCTTATTATTCAAATCCATAGACTAGGCTGACTTGCTGAAGTTAAATACAGTTACAAACATGTGAAAGATGACTGTAGAGGAGTCAGAATGTATGCCTGATGACTGGAAAAGGGTAAATGAAGTCCCTTAAATGCATTTTTCAAAAGGAAAGTGGCTGACATAGGAATAAAGGCCATTATTCATTGGAAGGCAGAATTCTATGGTGGTTTTGAGCCTAGGATTTAGAGTCCCCCAACTTGAAACCAGTCCTCGGTCTGCCAACACCATTTCTCATCAGACGGACTTGGAAGGAAGTAAATGTTTCACCATTGTCATTTTTCTCATCTATTAAATAGGAATAAGGATAAAATGAGAAAATACAGGTAAAAACATTGCAATGTCTGGCACAGGGAAAACACCAAAAATCATTGAAAGTAGCAGAGAACGAAAGAAGGAAAAAGGCTCTGATACTGATCATCCTGGAAGTAAAATGGAAATGGACATCGTTTCTGATGTGTTTCCATATTACCAATTCTTCATTAGGCAGATGACATCATCCAAAACAGACTGACCATTCCTACTAGGATACACCTGCTTTGAAAATTCTCTTCCATGCACGGAATATACAGGTACTCTGTAGAACCTTTTGGATCAAAAACTGGGGAAGTTCTGTATGGTGACTTATATAACAAAATACAAATTATTAAAAAAAATTCTCTTCCATGACTGGGAACAAAGTTTATGTCAGGCACTCTTCTAACCATGGTGTAATCGAAGGCAAATACATAACATTTGTCCATGTATAATTGAGGCCATATTCTAAGTAATCTTTCTTCTTTCCAGAAGAAGAAATAGAGATTTTTCTACATTTGACACCTGGCAGCTTATTGAACTTGTATAATCTCTCTCTCTCTCTCTCTCTCTCTCTCTCTCTCTCTCTCTCACACACACACACACACACATACACACACACGCATACACAAACACAAAGAAATGAGACTGAATGTCACTAAGATAGAAATATAAAGGACTTACACTCTTGGTAGCAACCAACTATAAATTGTCATCTTTCATCTGTTTCTGACAGGGCAAACACAGTGTTTTTATATTTTGAAAAAGAATGCATATGAACTGCCAACAGTTGTTTCAAATATCAAGCACCGCTGACCCCCAACTGTCAAAATAGCATAACTCTGTTTTCAAACTCATTTCTTCAGTGTGACTAGTTAACATTGATGTTTTGACCTTTTATTTCTTCCGTGCCTCTATCACCAGTAGTGAAGTCACGGGGTTTGTTTGACCCTCATCCCTATTCCAGGAGTTGCTTCACTCTGGATCTTTCTACATGGCTTTCACGGGGGTCTCCCTTTTAATTACAGTACCCACACACCCAGTCGGTTTGAGACAGTCCTGTGCACCACTGTTGGGTCTTCCAGTTCTGCCTTTGTGCAGGATTTCCCACTTGTTTTGAGGTATCATGATCAAGAGTTGGATTGAAATAAGTCAAGTTGGGTTTGGTGGGCTCCACTAGACACATGGACTTCTGCCCTCGCCATATCCAGCAGCCTGTGAGAGGCATGGACATAGATTTCTCAGCCCTGGGCACGTGACTAAATCAGATGATCAGAACTGACAGTTACTTCTACAAGGAAAAGAGAAACTATAAACTGGGATGAGAGCTCAAGCAGCATAAAACATCTAATTTTCAAGTGCTGTACCTATGTTTTGGAATATGTTGATTGGAGTAAAATAGATTTTTTTAAAGATTTTTATTTATGCATTTGAGAGGGAGAGAGAGAGAGAGAGCAGGAGCAATGGGGAGAGGCAGAGGGAGAGGGAGAAACAGACTTCCCACTGAGCTCAGAGCCTGCGGTGGGGCTGGATTCCAGGACCCTGAGATCATGACCTGAGCCAAAGGCAGACACTTAACCATCGGAGCCACCCAAGCACCCCTAAAATATACTTCTGTGAAGTTTTAATTTGGAAAAGGCTTCAAACTTAGAAAAGTTGCTAAAATAAAACTGGCACAAAAAACACCCATATTCCCTTTCCTCGCATTATTGTTCCCATTTTGCCTCAGTGATTTCTCATTCTCCTTGTCCCTGTCCCCTCTCCTATCTTAACGCATTTGAAAGTTTATTATGTACCTGGTGACCTTTCACCCTAAATATTACAGCCCGTATTTCCTGAGATCAGTAATACTCTCTTGTATAACCACAGTCCAGTTACCACTAGTATAAATTTCTATTGGTGGAATACTTTAATCCCCTGTCATGTTCTACGTTTGTCAGTTGATCTAATAATGTTCTTGAGAGCAATTTGCTCACCTAGTACGGGATCCTCTCTCTGCGGTCATGTGTTACACTTCATGGTCAGTGGTCTTATCCCTTTAGTTTCCTTTAATCTGGAACATTAGACATTTTCACAGCTTTTTTTGTTTGACAACATTGAGGGTTTTTGGTTTTCTTTTTTTTCTTTTCTTTTCTTTCTTTCTTNAATAATGTTCTTGAGAGCAATTTGCTCACCTAGTACGGGATCCTCTCTCTGCGGTCATGTGTTACACTTCATGGTCAGTGGTCTTATCCCTTTAGTTTCCTTTAATCCGGAACATTAGACATTTTCACAGCTTTTTTTGTTTGACAACATTGAGGGCTTTTGGTTTTCTTTTTTTTCTTTTCTTTTCTTTCTTTCTTTCTTTTTTTTTTTTTCTTAAGAATCTAGTCTCCCTCCCGTTCTTTCATTTTAATCCAGTATTGGGAAGAGCATTTTAAGGGATCTCTTTTTAATTGAGTAAATACATACTGTATACTAAAATAGAATGGAATTAAGAAGGCCCATTATGTTATGACATCTAAATTTGGAAAAATCTTCAAGAGATCATAGCGGTATCTTTATGGAATTTTATGTTTTCGAATCATTTCTCAGGGTAGGAGAGTTTGAAATGGAAGCAAAAAGATAGGACCTCTGAAAGTATTTTATCTGAAATATTTTTATTTGTCAACACAAAAAATTGAACTAAGAATATCTAAAGTGATAACCCTGATTTAGCAGAATATTCTTTCTCTCCTTCAAGATCTATAGAGTGGATATTTTCTCAATCAGAAATATTGTGCTCTATAAGGTAGAGGCAACTAAAGCTGCCAGCAATTTCAAATTTATTAACCACTAAATACACTTTTGACAGAAATTGCAGGCAACTCCTAAAAAATTTAAAACTTAAGAGAACATATCAAAATAAGTTTTATAGAAAGAGACTTCAGAGCCAGATATCTTAACCAAGATTATTTCTTAATCTAAACTAAGAAATGATTAAAGTACATGAATATGTAGAAAAGACACTTCTGGTCATTTGGGGGGAAGAAAAATACAAAACCTATTAAACATACACTGTAGAAGTTTACAAATGCAAGATCCCCAAGCGTACAAACTAAAGAAACACATCTAGAAGGAAAGAATTGGAGATCATGAGTAGAGAAGTTAGATTCCCGCGTGGTACTCTGTCGAACCAAACAGTTCAGCAGTGGGGAATGTGGTGGTGACTGACCTTTGAGGAAGGTTATTTAAACCAGTGGATTGTGGGATGGAAGGCCTGGAGGAAGCGCTGCAGGCAAGAGAGGTGTGGCTAGCTATGGTGACCAGAAGCCCTGTCTCACACGTTGGTTATAGGGAATGTTTCAAACAGGCGTCGTCTCTCCTCCAAGGATCTCGGAAATGGTCACAAAATCTCAAGGTAGACATTATAGCTGAGCAGGTGTGGGAATCCAGACTTATTCAAACAGAGGATTTAGGGGCAGTTGTTGAATTTCTCCTGTTAGCAGCTCAGAGCAATAAAAGGTCATTGACTTTTAGTTCAAGTCTTCTTCCTCTATCTGTCAAATATTTCCTGAGTGCCTACTCTTCATGTGGTCCTAAAACCTTCTGTTGTTTTTGAACGTTCTGGCAATTGACATAAAGAAGTAATTTTTTGTTTTGCTTTATTATAGATGGATTTAAATCATCTTATTCTCTTGGAATGAATATTTTCTTGGGATAGTTCTCAGTAAGATTATTTTTAAGAGGGTGTCATTATAATAAAACCCGTTGGTGGCTCAGTAAACAGTATTTCAAAAACTAGATAGTTACTTTAGCCCCCGTCTGGGAGGATATTTGATCATCCTAATGATGACACAGTGTGACTCTGTCCATTGAATAGAGTCTACCCCTCCCCAGGTAGCCAGTTGGTCCAAGTTAAGCTGACCAGAGTTCTTCCCTAGGAATATTGAAATCACAACTAAAAAAGACAAAAAATTAAATCTGTTTTAGGTTGTGGAACTTGAATACATTAGTGGCATGTTACCTATCATAGGGATCAGAGAAGCAAAGGAATCAAGAGTATAGAGTATAGAGCGTGAGACAGAAATGTACNAAAAAATTAAATCTGTTTTAGGTTGTGGAACTTGAATACATTAGTGGCATGTTACCTATCATAGGGATCAGAAGCAAAGGAATCAAGAGTATAGAGTATAGAGCGTGAGACAGAAATGTAAGCAGAGAAGAGCTCCTGCCTATGTTAAGGCTCATGGGTTCAGGAGAGGAGGGGGAAGTCATCATACTCAGAGGATTTCTGCTCCACACTATCAGCTATTGTGTGGCCCGATATTTCCCCTCTCACTTCATAATTCAAACACCTTCTGTATCATGGGCTGTTGCCGACTTAGCAGGCCCACCAACTTCCCCCTCATTCTTGTGGCTTCAGATGAAACCANACTTAGCAGGCCCACCAACTTCCCCCTCATTCTTAAAAACTCTGCCTCTGTGTTCACACTTCCACTTCCAAGATCACTAGATACCATAGCAGCTTGAGTATTTTGGGCCAGACAGCTCTTGAAGGGAAAGTCAGCAGTTTCTTCCTCCTCCCTGATTCAGTAAGTATTTATTGAGCTCCTACTGTGTGTCATGGTCCTTCTAGGTTTGGGGATTAAACATTGAACAGAACAAACATCTCTGACCTCCATTTGGGAGAGTCCGTGATTAAATGACACACAGAATCACACATGGTGATAAAGCTAACGAACAGAAGTTGAGAGAGGATAACATGAGCAAGATCCTTAATAAGAGGAGAGCAAGAGCCAAGGCCCTGGGTTTGCCAGTCAGGAGCTCCTCAAGCCCACATTGCTCCTTTTATCTGCCCTCAATCTGGAGCTATTCAGGTTTCTCAACAGCTGGCTTTTTTCCCTGCAAAAAATAAGATCTTGCAATTTGTGGTTTTGCTAAACAGACATACATATACATATAAACTCAGCAGAAAATTGCCTTCAGCAAAGAATTGCTATCATTTAGGCTGATGTTGATTAGAAAGTAAGATTCACCGTGCATTTTCCCAAACAGCGTCTGAAATGCTTGAGTTTCCCAAGGATTGTCATCTTGGAGCGTTCATATTTAATATGATTCATCCACTGTAGGTTATCTGGTTTTCTGGGTCTTTCTTTTTGTTAACAGTGACTATCCAAAACGTTATTATAAAATCAGTCTCTATAGTGCAGGTGAGGATAAGTGTATTTAGGACTCAGAACCTAAAGATGACTTCCATGTCATAAAACCCCCAGGTTAAGATTGTCTCTGTGTGGAAACTGTACTTTGGAAGTCGTTACTATTTACTGGTCTTGCCATGCTGCATAAGACTAATACAAAAGAATTCATAATTACTGTGATTGGCTGACCTCTCCAAAGGAAAGTGGCTGGAAATCAACCCCGTAGCTGTCAAGTCAAACCAACTCACAATTGTAGCTGTGTTTAGTTGACGTCTACCATGCGGTGAACTCTGTTGAGTTCCTTCTAATCATGAGCACTTGGGGGTTCTGCATTGTTTCCTGGAACTTCAAATATTTTCTTTGGTTCCTTATTCTTTTATAAAATTAGACTTTGATTAAGTAAAACATCTANTCTGTTGAGTTCCTTCTAATCATGAGCACTTGGGGGTTCTGCATTGTTTCCTGGAACTTCAAATATTTTCTTCGGTTCCTTATTCTTTTATAAAATTAGACTTTGATTAAGTAAAACATCTAAAAAAAATGTCCAATTTGCATGACCCTCTGTACAGCAAATGGGTTAGGACCAGATGAAATTTAAAATCACATTGGCATATTACCCTAATTTTATAACTGGAGAAACCTGCCCAATCAGGGCTTCCCTTTAACCCAACGTGTGACCCAAGTACAGGAGAAATATTTGGCTGAAATTTTGAAGAGCCAACCATCCCCACCTCTCGACATCTTCCCATCCTGCCCCCAATGCCACAAATCCACGGGCCAGAGTCCACCTGTTAAGGGACTTTATGTACTGTAGTTCGCACTCTGTTGAGATCAACTCCCATTTGCTCTAGTATTCCTTGACTTCTCCTTAAACCCACAGTTATAGTCTACAACACTAATTTGACATATTCTAATTATTGTATCATTAGCTACTGGCTGTGCAAGTTTATTCTTTTTTTTCTTTTTTTAAATTTATTTTATTTAAATTAGTCAATATACAGGATATCATTAGTTTCACATGCAGAGTTCATTCATCCATTGCGTGTAACACCCAGTGTTCATTACATCACTTACCCTCCTCAATGCCCATCACCCAGTTACCCTGTCCCCCCACCACATCCCCGCCAACAACCATGTTTGTTTCCTGTAGTTGAATCTCTTATGGTTTGTCTCCCTCTGATTTCGTCTTATTTTTCCTTCCCTTCGCCATGATCCTCTGTTCTGTTTCTTAAATTCTACATATGATTGAAACCATATGATAGTTGTCTTTCTGTGATTGACTTATTTTGCTTACCATAATACCCTCCAGTTCCATCCATGTCATTGCGAATGGAAAGATTCTATCCTTTTGATGGCTGAGTAATATTCCACTCTGTGTGTGTGTGTGTGTGTGTGTGTGTGTGTGTGTGTGTACACACCACATCTTCTTTATCCATTCTTCTGTTGGTGGGCATCTGGGCTCTTTCCATAGTTTGCTATCGTGGACATTGCTGTTATGAACATTGGGGTGCAGGAGCCCCTTCAGATCACTACTTGTATCCTTGGGGTAAATACCTAGTAGTGCAATTGCTGGGTCATAGGGTAGCTCTATTTTCAACTTTCTGAGGAACCTCCATACTGTTTCCAGAGTGGCTGGCTGCACCAGCTCGCATTCCCACCAACAGTTTAGGAGGGTTCCCCCTTCTCCGCATCCTCACCAACATGTGTTGTTTCCTGACTTGTTAATTTTAGCCATTCTTACTGGTGTGAGGTGGTATCTCATTGTGGCTTTGATTTGTATTTCCCTGATTTGCAAGTTTATTCTAAGTTCTTGGATGACACTCTCTGTCCTTTCCAGTTTTGAGTTGGCTTACTAGATGGCCTAATGAAGTGGTACTTCACCAAAACGAAGGAGAGTCATTGGTAATGAGCGAACTTGTTCTAAAGGAAGTTACTAGCTTCTCCCATAGACTCATTGCATGCCCTCTGTAGAAACAGTGCAAAAAACTCTGAGGACAATGGTCTTCTTTCCTTTGAGGAGTAGTAACTAAAAGTAACCAGGGGAACAAATGTAAAAACTAGTTTCGCTTTGTTTTGTTTTAATAACAAAAGGATGGAATGCCTATGCTGGAAAAAACTGTACTTGAAGCAGAAAATATTAACAGTCAATACCTAATAAGAGGTGGTAATTTTAGCGATGCCTTTCTCGTGACGACGCAAACCACAAGGAGGACAAAAGAAACTCCTTATCATATACATTTCATTGCTAATAGATCATTTCATCTGCATCGGGTATGTTTTGCACAAAGGAAAAGTTAAGGTTAGTAGATGAGGCATTCTTTGAAGCAGGAGTACCGGAATTACTTGTAACAACATATATGTTGATTGTGAGATGGTGGACCATGAGCTTCTCTTATCCTCACGTTGGTTTTTTACACATGTCCCTGCAATGCAGATCACAAGAGTTTCAAGCTTCTCATTGGAGTGTTAGTACAGCTTTCCAGGCCATTCTCCCTGAGAGTGCTCACAGCTGTATGCTTGTCATTGGTAAAGGTATTTCAAGGACAGCTTATACATTTCCGTGAGACATTTCATTTATTAGCAGTGACACTAGTGTCAAGATAAGGTAAATTTATATTTGAGAATCAAGAGCCTTACTCACGTTTTCGATTCATTCAACAAATATTTATTGAATACCCAGTATATATTATTATATTCCCCTGTAATTCAGTGCAAGTTACTTGTATCAGTAAGGTTCTTACTTGCAACCAAGAGGGACTAGTTCAGACTTTTTCTGGAGAAAAAGAAATGACTGAACTTGAAAAAAGTGGTCACAGACTCACTGAGAGTATGGGCCAAACTGGCTCAGAATAGAGGGAAAGCCATACAGCCAGTACCACAGCCAAACATGCCACTGACCCAGTGTAATAAGAACACCACGAATGGCTACCGTTCTCTGTAATTTGTGCCACCAACACTAGTGACAAGATGTTGCACACCATAGCTCACTCCACCTGGATATTGCCATCCCAGGGAATGGGTGTTGATGCCTTCACCAACACGAACCGAAACATTTGGTCCTATCCATCCCTGCCGATGTCTTTAGTTCCAGAAGTAAAATGAGGGGTGCTATATCCAAGTAGCTGAGTCCTACTGAAATGAGCATTGGGTATTTTGTAGCCTCTGTTTTTGGAAATAGGGAGTGTGCTAAAACCAGCAGTCATTGGGACGATCTATCAGTTCTATCATATGATAATCCTGATGGTGCTAATAGGAAAGGAGCATTTTGAAGCATAATTATAGGAGCTCTGCAAAGCCTTTTTGGACTTAATCTTCATAGTAAGGCTGTAACAGGACACATCTGGACGATCAGTGGTTACGGAAATTTCCTCCTACTTTTTTCTCATTGAGGTAAAACTACCTATATAAACTTACAGGATGATTCTCTAAGCATAGATTAAACATTCAGTACTTCAATATCTTAGTCGATAAACATCTGAGGCTTTATTTTTTTAGCTTGATGCTCATAAAACCTGAGAAACAAATATCACAAAACTGACAGTCATTAAAATGGTTCTCTTAAATCATGCCTGTTGAAAATAATATCCCATTTCTGTTTTCCTCTTGAAGGAACTTTTCTCCAAACTACTTTTTTCCAAAACATGATGATAATCAGCTTTTGAAGGCTGTGCTTTATTTTAAAAAATATATATTCTCTGGGCAATTGAACAGACCCTCCATTTTTATTTCTTTGCTAAGCAGTTCATGCTATTTCTTTAACTAGCTCATTAACAAAAATCAAGTCTTTTCTCTTGAATCTGATGCCATTTCTAGCGGTTTCTTCCCTGCTCGCTGAGTTTCTTTTCATTTCCAGGCAGCCAGACATCTTTTCCCCCATGCCTCCTATTATCAAGTTCATTTAATATCAACTCTATTAATGGAAATTCCCACTAATGGGAAAGTTCTTTTCTCATACTCCAAACTATTTTTTATTAATTTAATGTAAATGTTAATTTAATATCATTTCACAAACTTTTTCTGTTTAAAGTCAATTAAGAAGTCACTGGTTTGCTACTCAAAACAGCACTTAATGTCAATTATTACAATCAGCCTTTCATTTGAAAACTGAATTTTTTAAGTGAAACTGATTTTAATATGTCTTTAAATTTTCTCAGTTGAGCAGATTAGAGAAGACAATTCTTTAAACTTTTTATTATTTTAAGGAACTGGAAATGGCTACTGGAGTTTTCTAACTGAGGAAAATTTACATAAAAAAATTATTGTAAAACCTCTAGCATTAACTCAGGTGGCTCTTCAGTGGCTAATTCATTTACTATATTTCTACCAAATACAGTTTTGCTGTTTTCTTCTGTTTTTTTTCAAGATTCTTTCCAAATCTTTATGCTTTACAAGACTGCAGCCATCATTTACAACTTGGTTTGAAGAGAAAGTTGAAGCAGCATCTTCTACCTTTGCTCATGGCAGCTAGTAAGGAATTTGTTGATTTGCATCAAGTTTAAGAACAAATTACAATTCTGTCACACAAGGAGATGGAGTAGTAGGGGGTGCACCGAGCCTGTGTCATGGCGAATATCTGAAAATTAGAATAGAAAAGTAAGAAGGGACATATTTATACCAAGAATGGAATACTTCCTCTCTTTTACCTAATTTGACCACTTATTAGTATCAAAATAAATATTAATGATTACTTTAACAGCTTATTAGTATAATCAATTTTTATCTTTGATTTTTCAAAGAAACAAGTAATTTCAGACTATATAGAGGTTATCTCTCATACATGAAATTCTTAGCCTTTAATCCAATGACAATATACCAAATTTTATATTCTTTAGTATTATTTGGCCTTTTTTTACTTGGTTATCATGTATAGCTTCAAAGTTAAATCAGGTTAAAAATGGCTACATTTAGTCATTGCTATTAAATAGCTAGGAGGTAGTCAAGTAGTCTCAGAAATTACATGTGATAGTTACTTCGCTTGCATTCAAGATTTAGCCTATAATATTCCTAAATTCATCAAGTATTTTTTGTTACTCAGAACCACATGAATCTCATATATCATAGTATTCAAAAACAATGAAAGAATCCTGTAATTTTAGTGAGTCTTGACAAATGTCAGAGTATTGTCAAAACCGTTGACGTCAAGGCATCCATGAGATAAGTGTTACCCTTTTAATGTCCTCCAAGTTATCCTTCCTGGTAAAAAAGGAATTGTCATAAGTCATAGCAGCAAGGAATATTTTTAATTTAACAATAAATGGTCCTTTAAAAAAATGATTGCAAAGGGAGACAACCATGAAACTTAAGCGTTGGCTAAACCAACGTGGAGTCTCTGCCTCAAGACTGGTCCTCTTCCTCAGTCATCTGAAAATGAAGAGACAGAAAAAATGATGGGCTGAAAAGATACCTTGGCTAGCCAAAGTGGTTGTTTTAAATTTTTATGACCCTTTATGGCACTGA
Organism: Ailuropoda melanoleuca; assembly: GCF_002007445.2. Taxonomy (NCBI): domain Eukaryota; kingdom Metazoa; phylum Chordata; class Mammalia; order Carnivora; family Ursidae; genus Ailuropoda; species Ailuropoda melanoleuca. The sequence goes on along the minus strand of NC_048220.1, from coordinate 14,492,038 downwards.
TAACCCTGATTATCAAGCTAGAAGACAAAGTGTGAAGATACGGATCCTGGTTCCGATTGCTTAACCTTTATGAGGATTCAATTTCATTCTTTGCAAGATGGAAAAAATACATTCATGTGGTTAATGTAAATTTTTAAAGCTGAGAAGTTCCAGTGAATTAATGTAAGAGATTGTGATTGTAATATTAAGAACTGCATACATGGAATAACAGATGGTGTCAAAGCCCGAAGCAAGATAGGAAATTATAAACCTGTATAAATTTATAATGTAAATATCCAAGGACACCTACAATATTTTATATATTAAAATATGGACATTACATTGATATAACAGCAATTCTTGTACCCACTCAGCACAACATACTTATTTCACAAGTATACTTGCCCAAGTTCAAAATTCCCGTTCAGTGTCATCAAACTCTTTATTGGTGACTCATTACGCAGTTTAGGAATAGAATTATGTTAGGAGTCAGGTAACTAAATCAAGTCTCAGTTCGCTTTGAATTATCCGTTTTGGGCTTGCACTATTTCCTTCCTCTTCTGGGATGCTGCTTCCTCGTCTGGAAAACCAGGGATTTGAATCACATAATCTCTGAAATCCTATT
>NC_048220.1:14416765-14491334 GCF_002007445.2 Ailuropoda melanoleuca | reverse complement strand
TTTTAGTTGGAAGTGTCCGACAGTGTCATAGACAGAGACTAATTTGGATTATTTTGTCTCTCTGGGTCACATGAAACAGTTTGGCCTAACATAGTTAGAGCCCCTTTTCTGTGACTGGGAGGTAGGAGGCTATACACCAGAGAGATCAGTCTCTCAAGGTCAGTATAACAGTTTTGAATGAGAGAATTGCAAGACATGGTCTCTCTCTGGTGGACTGAAGCTTGGGTCAGTGAAAAGCTTTATGGACTTGGGTGGAAAGAAGGTATAGTTGGCATTCTTTGCCTCGGGGAAATAGCAGTCCCATATGTATTCTAATACTTTTCATTCTGAGGGGGAAAGGATTCTAAAACCTAGACAGCGTTACCCCGTAAAAGATGAGCATTGAGAGTTGTTGGTATTTATATCAGGTCCTTTCTTCGTACACACCAATAGAAGGGCCTTTGTTCCTCTTTAAGTTTCTGAGACTAAAAAATAAATATGTTGGTCATTACATTCCAGTAACTAAGGAAAACTGGGAAAGCCTTTATGTAAATTACCAGAAGCCATCCCTCAATAGTTATGAAGTGGAGTAGGATGCTTTCATTTATGGTATCCATACAATTTATATCACTACTAGTATTCTTGGTATGATTTTTTGAGGCTATTTAGACAGATAACAAAGTTATGAACTCTTGTCATGTGTTCCTGAAAATTCCAGCTCAACGTTAACTTGCTGAATATATACAGGAAGAATTATTTTGGTTTGATGGTCCACGTTAATAAAGCAGCTAAAATTAGGTAGAAAAACTTCATAAAATTCTCTTGGGATAGTATCTGGACTAGCTAATTTTACCTTTGAAATAACCTTTATGATCATCTAGAATGAAATCTATTATTAAAATATCAAATGCTCTTGGTTCATACATTCTAAGTTTAGCCCACATAAAGACATTTAATTTCTGCTGGGCCCAGAGAATATAAGGAGAATAACTCTTTTTTGAAAAATTAATAACTCAAAGTCAAAGAATATCTAGGTGCAGGAATCTAAGAAAGAAGAATAAACAAGTATGGAAGAAGCGGGAGAAGAAAAAAGAGCATAAAAGCTTAGAGAAGTGCAAGGTTAATTTGGAAATCCTATCCATGCTGCCCAATCCTTTTGTCACTCACTTCCAAACACATAGCTTACTGTGGTTGTTACAAAATAAATGAAACCTATATAACCACCACTGGCTTGTCTTATGAACTGCAACAGTATGGTGCTTAGAGAGGTCTTGGGTCTTGATTTTGGCTCTGCCATTTACCAATAACGTGATATTGGATTAAGTAAAGATTATGGAATTAGGTATCCTCATCACTAACAGGTGGGTTACACTATTGTATCTCAGAGACTGGCGTGAACATCACTAAGAATGCATGACACAGCAACAAACATATTTACTCAGTAAATGATGGTTTCCTTTGCTTCTTTCATCCCAATTCTCTCCTCACATCACCTATAAAACAGTGTTAAGGATTATCCATTAAATAATAGCTTTTCGTTTATTATATAGTAACACAAATACATTGTGAAAATAACAGTACAGAATGACATAGTATAAAATGTCTTCCTACCCCATTCCTCAGACTCCCAAAACCATCACCACTCCAGAAGTAACCATATTTAGCACGAATAAATGTGTTCTTTTACCTTTTCCTGGCCCTGTATATACATATATAATACATGAATTTGGTGTTTTAATATGTAATTTTAACCATGCAACTTGCTTTTTCAACTTAACAATATTTTAACAATCTCTTGAAGATNTGAATAAATGTGTTCTTTTACCTTTTCCTGGCCCTGTATATACATATATAGTACATGAATTTGGTGTTTCACATACCTGGAGTTTTAATATGTAATTTTAACCATGCAACTTGCTTTTTCAACTTAACAATATTTTAACAATCTCTTGAAGATCTCTCCAACCTCTAAATATAGACCTATGCCAACACAACGCTTAGTAGTCTGAATTCTGGATAGTCCTATAATTTATTTGATCATTACTCCTTTATCCCATGGTCCACTGATAGAAATGAGCAGTGGTGCATGAACACCTGTGTACACTTCTGGGCTCATAGTTGAACGTTGCCTTAGAACAGATATCAGAATGAAACATCCACTATACATTTTGATAGATTAGACCTAAAAATGTTAGGCATGTTTATTCTCCATGCTACCATGCCATTTCTGCTCAAATTCCATTGGTCTGTGCAAACCATATGGCTAACTGTGGTAAGAGCTTAAAAAAAACATATTCTTCTTAGAGCCGAATTAGCACACACTTGGGAATAATAATATAATTAGATACGAATAGCAAGAGTCTGAATGATTTGGAGTTCAAAAATAAAGCTCTTTGCTCTCTAGGTTTTAAAAAGATTAAATAAAGTAAGAGGGTGGGAAGAAATTAACCAGGCTCGCCAGCCATACTCATTGTCAGTAGTCGTAAGGTGAAGATTTCTATAGAAAAGAATATATGTTTCCAGAATGTTAAAATAAGTCACAATTGTCTGGTTGGCAACCAGGAGGTATTTGACCCTTTTATGTACCCATCCCACCCCCTCATATTTTAAAGTACGGAGACTGGGGATGCTATTTTCTCCCATCCCAGCCAGCAGCGTTCTAGATTGGACTCTGCCAATGAGAGGAACTTGCATGAGATTTACAGAAGCCACCATGGCTTGGTGCTGGCAACAGACAAGCACGTGGGCTCTGGCCCATGGCAATGTCTCGGCATCCTCTTGCAGAGTAGTGATGTTGGTGCAAGAGGCCAGTGAAGTCATCAGTGGTGGCCTCCTCGGGCTTTTGTCCTTCCCAATTTCCTAACCGTCAGCTTCCTTGTCTTGCACTGATCTCTTTAAGCAGTTTAGTCAACATCTAACTCCTTCCGTCAAATTCCACCCTTCTTGAAATGCCTGGAATGCTTGTCCCAATTCCCTGGCGGACCTTGATTGAATACATATAGAACAGGCATTTCAGCACACGCAAAACCTCAAGACATCATCATCCGTGAGCCCACCTTTTAAAACCTAATGGAATAAAAAGGTTTTTTCCTAAATAAATAAAAGCAAAGAACTTAATAGGGAAATGGATATATACAAGTAGACCAATAGGCCATTGGGACTGTAAAAACTAGGGAAATATGATTACAGAATACAATGTAAATGTTATAACCCTTAAGAACTACCAAAAGCCAGGAGATAAAGAGGAAAGAATGAGGGAAATTTTTGGAGGCCCTCATGTGTAGATGTCAACATCTTTCATAGCCGGCCCTGGATCAGTACTGACTAAAGTTAGAAAACTTGATTTGTTTTCCTTTTTTTTTTTCCCTTTTTTTAAATCTCTATCTCAGGAACCCAAGATCATGACCTGAGCCAAAATCTGGGGTCAGATTCAACCAACTGAGCCACCCAGGTACCCCAAGAATTGGACTTTTAAGAAGAACTCCAGTCTCTTTACTTTTTCATAATCTTTTTCCTTGAAGTGCAACGTATACTTGTGATGCAGTAATTTACATTTCTTTCTTCTTTTCATTCATTTAGAAAAATTAATCTCATGCTTTTCAAAACGTAGCATAGTTTTCATAAAATTCTCTCTCTTTGTATATCCTTTTGTGGGCCTATATCCATGTTCATCAGATTTCTCCATTTGCAATATTTGGATAATTGCATTTGGGTTTATTTAAAAATTTTAATTTATTTAATTTTCTCTACTATTTAATACTGTCATTAATAAAGTCATTATTTTTATATGGAAACAAAAATAGTAATTAGTTTTAGCCCTTTGTTTTATCCCTGCCAGGTATAGTATATATTGTTTTGGATATGTCAACAATCTTTTTTTTTTTTTTTGTAATAGTAACATTATTCACTTCAAAAAAAATTGTTGAAATTAGTTGCATTTGGATTTCAGCTATTTTTTTAAATTTTTTGATGTAATGCAGGATATTTAACTAAGGGACTCCACAGATTTTATAGGGAAAAAATGACCAGGAAAATGAAAGTTAAATCAATAACAGAGCACACCAATGCAAGAGAAAGGCTTGTTTCTAATTATCAACTATGAATTAGTTATGGCTAATAACTTATTAAACCGTTTTTATTCTAATTAATTTACAAGTGTTGATAGAGTTCAAAACAAAACTAATAAAAATTTTAAATGATTGTCTTGATTAAAAAAAAATAGTGTAGAGTCCAGTGATCTGGGATCAGATTATTTGTAGCTCTGAGAACAAAAAGGTCATTAAATCTTAAACGATTGACATACTTCCTCCAGTGTAATATCTTTAAATGAAAGAAAGAAAACATTCTTTGTTTCAGCAACTCCAAATTTTGAGAATCAAAGTACACCCAAACAGTGTTCTTTGTTGTGTGTTTTTTCCATAACATCCTGGTGTATCTTCTCAATAAATATTTGTAGAGTATAGTGAGTCATTGACATACATTAATCTCCCAGGGGTACGTTACTGGGAGTTACAGTGATGAATATATATTAGACTCTTAGCTGCTGACTCAGTCCTATACGGAAAACCTGGACGTTGTTAATAAGCTGTAAATAGAGATGATGTAAGAAATTAGCCTGCAGGGGGCGCCTGGGTGGCACAGTGGTTGAGCGTCTGCCTTCAGCTCAGGGCGTGATCCCAGCGTTATGGGATCGAGCCCCACATCAGGCTCCCCTGCTATGAGCCTGCTTCTTCCTCTCCCACTCCCCCTGCTTGTGTTCCCTCTCTCGCTGGCTGTCTCTATCTCTGTCAAATAAATAAAAAAAAGAAAAAAAAAAATCTTAAAAAAAAATAAAAAAAAAAAAGAAATTAGCCTGCAGGTCTACCACTCCCCAAACTTCCTTCCAGAGAAAACGGATGGAGAACATTCTTTGTTTTGTTCAGTGTGACTCCCCTGGTCAGATTGCTGCTGTTACATCAGACACGGGGGCCTGCCTATGACACTGTTTAGCATAGGAACTCTGTTCACTGGGAAAAATCTAAATCAGAGGTGGTTTCATTTGATACTTTACTAATTTTTGAACTCCTACGAAGGGCCAAATGCTCTGCAGGGAACTGGTGACACACAGTGCTTAATCCAAAGAGACCCAGGCTTCACCCTCATGCGTCTTACAGTTTAGCAAGAGAAATAAATAGTAGTCAAGTGTGCTACGTATATGTCAAAATGTGTCCTTGTCACAACAGATTTTAAGGAGGATGGAGTCATAGCGAGAGGCAGGATGAAGCAAATGTGACTTCTGGAAAGTGACACTTGAGCTGGTAGGTGAGGGAGAGAAGCAGCTGAGCAGTTGGTATTACACGGGCGTGGAGATTAGTCAAAGCCGAGAGCATGGCTGCATGACATCACCTGCGGGACAGTAGAGCAGGAAATGAGAGATCAGGGCTGATGTTCATGAAACCACAACATTTAATGATGGGGAAGATTTTGAATCTGGAAATGAGTCCACAAAGCAGCAGCGGCCAATGATGTTGATGGAAGAGCAGGAAAATGACTAAATCGATCTTAGCCTTTCTCTTAAGGAGGGTGAATAGTCGTTGCCACTGTTAGAGGCCAAAATACAGGGATTACGAAATAGGCAATCTCCCGGGCTGGAAAACCGTGCATAAGCACAAGTACAGAGAGGCTTTTGTGGGTAATGACTTAAACAAAGACAGGGGTAATGTCTCCCAAACACCAGGGCAACAAATGCATGCTACATTCACTGGGGATATAAGGTATTTTAAATAATGTCCTATTTCTTGAATAGCACTGCCATCCCTCAATATCTGGATGTGTAACAGGTGAAATTATTTCATGTCTTCCTTACTCTCCTGTGTCGCCTTGCAGTAGATACCGTTCCATTGAGGTTATCCAAAATATCTATTTTTTCGCAACACAAAAGCACCTGACTAGCACACGTCGAACACATATGCTTCATAGAACCAAGGGCTAGCTCTCATCATGGTGCAGAACTACAGGAAACTGTTCTTCCTCTCGTCTGTTGTCTAGTTGAATTTTTAAAAATCCACCTACAGAAACTATGAAAGAACCTCCTAAGAGGATAGAATCTTAATGTGGATCAGACACTCGGGCTACTGGATTATATCAAATGTTCTCAATAGATGGTTGTAAAAATAGGACATACCTCCCCGTATGGGCTGGATATTCAGAGGTGGAAATGGGAGGCACATGGGAGGGGACTGAGCTTGTGGCATTCATGATGGGACGTATGACATCGTTCCCTAAAATTGTGTTCATTCAAACGCTCTGTCTGCAACCTCAGGCTGTGTCATTCTCACAAAGATAGCATGAAACACATCGTAAGCTCCGGTAGTGCTGTGGTAGAATGGTTTTCTTCTTGTGTCCGGGTTCTGAATTCAATCTGAACCAGCACTACCCAGGACAAATGTATGTTTACCTTTTATCACCTATGTTTTTGTTGTAAGACCAACCCTACCACCTCTTTGTTGCTTGGACATGACTTACCAGCAGAAAGAAGGAGAACTGAACTTTGGTTACTTCTGACATATTCATGGTTCTGCTTTACAAAGTGACTGTCCCCCCTAGTTTTGAACACTCATTTAGAGTTGGGAAAATACACAATCCTAGGGTCAGCTAGTTAGGGAGCTTTGATGTCATCTAGTCCGACCCCTGACCCATTTCTCTTTATGTAAACTGACGTGAACTTGTAAGGCCACACGGGATTTGCAGTCTGTAAAGGGCAATTTATTAATAGATTTTGGAGCTTACCCAGAACACATGTGCGCTATTATTTCCTCTCTTTCGTGTGAGCTGAAGGATTTCCTTTCTTCTGCATCACTTTCATCATTGTACAAACGTAGTGTGGTGTCTCCCCCCTTAAAACAACCTCACCCAGACGCCTCTGTAGGTACTGGCCCATTTTTCTACTCCTCTTGACAGTAAAACTCCTACAAGACACGTGCTAGCTCTTTCCCTTCCTGCAGTATTGTCCTCATCACTCCACTGATGGGGCTCTAGCCAAGATCCCTAATGACCTTCACAGTCTAACCCGGTGGTCATGTCTCTGTCCCACTCTTACTTTCTCTGTCAGCAGAATTGACATAATGCATTACACCTTCCTCGAAGCATTTCCACCTGACTTCCAGAACAACTCTCGTGCTTGACAACCCTCCCTAGCTCCCCGTCTACTTTTCTTGGTATTCTCTGTGCATTCTCCCCCACCTATCAGCTCTCTCAGCCTCTGAGTTTGCCAAGCTCAGCAATCTGAATTCTTCATGTGCTTCTTCAGTGAGCTTATCCAATCTCATGGATTGAAGTGCTATATTGATACATATTGGGATGACATTAAACTTGTGTCTCTAGCCTGCACCTCCTCCCTCCATTCCAGGCTCATGTATCACATTCTCTCACTGGCATCTCCAATTGGATGTCTACTAGGCATCTCAAGCTTGAGTCCACCTATCAAGCTCTTATGCCAGCTGCTTCTGTCCCTACATCTTGCTCCCCTGAAGTCACCCCCATCTCTGTAAATGCCAATTGCATTTTTCCAATTTTACCCCCCAAAAAACTAGTAGTCATCCTTATCCCTACCCTGTGTCCAATCTGACAGTACATTCTTTAGGCACTTTCACAATGTATCTAAAAGTTGACCACTTCTCACCTCCTCTCTTTTCAATGCTGTGGTCCAAGCCACCATTATTTCTACTTTAGATGGCTGTAATAGTGCCGTAACTATTCTTCCTGCTTCCACCTCCATCCCCTTAGTCTGTTCTGCACACAGCAGACATAGTTATGCTCTAAAAACCTTTGTTAGACCACCATACTCCCTTTCATAGCACTCAGAGTACTCACAGTGGCTTTCAAGGTGCTCCATGCTCAATCTCAAGCTTACTCACAGATCATTGTGGAGCCCACCACCAACTTTCTGCCCTCACCCCCTACTGCTCTTCCTCTAACCCAGCCACACTGCCTTCCCTGCTCTTATGAGTACCCCAGGGCCTTTGTGCTTGCTGTTTTCTCTGCTTGCGGTGCTCTCTCTCTCTCTCTCTCTCTCTCTCTCCACACACACACGGCCTACACATAGTCGCTCACTCTATAAAGATAGCTGCTCAAAGTCACCTTACTTGTGAGACTTTTTCTGAGCCCCTTATACAAAACAGTGTCCTCCCCCACCCAATTTTTCTCTCTAGCACTAACCTTTGTCAAGTGTGTGTATATGTGCGTATTTATATTTGTTTATCTGTCTTCTCCCATTAGAATATAAGCTCCATGAGTGCATGGAGTTCATCTGTTTTGTTACTCCCATATCCCCAGGGCTGGAAAACTGTGCCTAGTAGGTCCTTGGTGTATATGTATTGAACGAATGAGTTAATGAATTTAGTGGCAAAGCATCCCTTCCTCCATGTGGTTTGCTAGTGAGGTAGGATAAGCTACTCCTGTCCTGCTCAGGTATTTTTCTGCAATGCCTACTGCTACTCCTCACAGAGATTTTATGGCAAATTACTGTGCAGCCACCCTTACTTTGTGACATGGGCTTTGTTGAGCTCCGAAACATAGTGGCTCGTTAATTCTCTCTCACGGAAGATGGAAAAATCATATGTATTTTACAGTCTGTGTATACACAGAGCCTTTAAATAGGTTTGGTTTAAGTGGGGGGGAAGAATGTGTGTGTGCACGTGTGTATGGGTGTGTGTGTGTGTGTGTGTGTGTGACATGCTTAATGTTTTTACCAGAAAGTTTAGTTACCTTTGACCTGGACTAACCCTGATGTCTGAGATAATTCTTCTGTTTAGTAAAACTAATTTATATTACATAGGTTTTTCTATTTTTTAATTGTTAAGCAAGAAACTGTAAAACAAGGGGTCTTGTCAGATGCTATGCTTAACCCACATGAGCAGAAGTGATATCACCGAACTGTTAAAGAAAGATGGTATGACATAGTATAACTTACGGAATGTTATTTTAAGAACTAGGAAGACGGTGAATCTCATTAGACCTGTTTTTCTTTTCTTTCTTGCTTTCTTTTTTATTTTTTTTAAGTGAGAGTATAGGCCATCCCGTATCCCATGTTGATTTCAGCATCCCAGCTAAATTGATTGAGTTCAACCTATTNCTGTTTTTCTTTTCTTTCTTGCTTTCTTTTTTCTTTTTTTTGAGAGTATAGGCCATCCCGTATCCCATGTTGATTTCAGCATCCCAGCTAAATTGATTGAGTTCAACCTATTTGCAATTTATAATGAAATGTAATTGTGGCTTTTCTTTTAATTTTCAACTGGCAAGTAGTAATCTTACCACTGACATTAATGGAGGAAAAAAGTGTGTCTGCTTGGCAGGAAGCATTATGGCTCTGTATGATGCAGATAAGTTTGTTTGAGAATGTAGACGGCTTTCTAGACAATCGCTAGAGATAGGACCTTAATTTAACCCCGAGCCTGAAGCATTTCCTCTGGGATGCGGATGACTGATAACATGGCGGAGGGCAGAGAAAGTATAGATTTACTGAAAAATATCTGTTGCAAGCAGGGGGTGTTTAATTTCTTCCTCTAAATCATTGTTTAAAAGGACAAGCTTAGCTTTCTGCCCTAAGTGTTGCAAGAGAAATTTTTTAAAGCACAGGTGGTTGGCATTTTCGACACGTCATTTCAAAACCTTAGCGCCGTACTAACCTCCCGCTCATCTTGCGGTAAGATGGCAGGACTACGCTCGCTTTTAATATCCTCTACACAGGATACCTCGGTGACTTCTAATTTAAAGAAAATGAGACCTTTACCGACAGCTTGATAATCTTTCCCGTGGGAACAGCAGAAAGAAGTCTCCTGTTCACAGCACTCATGAGCATCCGATAATAACCAGCTCCTCTAAATGGTGGAGTAAATAGATCTTTATTAACAAAAGATTATGTATTATGTGCTTCTCTGTCCCAGTCTTCAAGAATAACCTTTTAACAACGTGAATAAATAAGCCGTAATAGGTTTCTTGCCCTTTACTAAGCAAAATATCAAGAACTTCTTTCTGCAAGGGCAGAGGTTAAGTAACTCCTTTATTTACTAATGATAAAGTTAATTGTGTGAAACCTAATTCTACCAGGCTAGAAAAAGAATTTGTCTTTTAACTAACTCTTGGCCCTCATGGTGATTTTTTTTTTTAAATATTGCAATTCTTCAAATGAAGTTTACCGTCATCGTCTCCTATACATTTTTTTTTTTACTAATTCATGATTGCAAAAAATAAATAAATACATAAATAACAAAAGCAAAAACACAAAACCCGCTGGAGGATATATTCCATGTAAAATGGCTAAGAACAGTCAATAACCGTTCTTTACCGGGGGTGCTCAGACTAGCACTGCAGGATCCATGAATAGTAAACATTCCGTATTATCCCTTTCATCGGGCTGAACTAACCAAGTGACACAGTTCTGCAGCTAATTATAAAATAGCCTACATTATAGAAGAATTAAAAACAGCAAATGAATCATCTGGAGAGCTGCCATGGTGGTTCTAAAATTCTACACACACTACATGTGAATTTTAATATATAATTTTATTTACGCAATTCTTCCCAGTGAACCCTTCTCATTACTTAGGCAGTGTGTGTGTGTTTCCTTTACCTTGATTACAAAGTCAAACCATTTTAGCTGAAATTAAAAATATCTGTATATTTATAGAGAAAACAGAGGGCTGTGTTTTGATAAGGCCTCTGGAGGAGGAGGAGGGCAAAACGTAACCCTGGAAGAAGGAAAGGCTGCCTGGTCTTCATATCAGACACCAGCTAACGAAATCCTAAGAGGGTTTGTTACATGAGCCAGTGGGCTGAGGCAACCTTTAACATGCAGGAAACTGGAGTTAATTAAACTGTTACCGGGATCCTATCTGTCATCCTAGCCGCGTGTCCTGCCCCAAGTCCATTTACATTTTAGAATTGAAAAAATGTTCTCAAGACTGTTGATAAACCGTGTTTACTGTCTCTATTGATTTGATACTTTTTCATAACCTTTATGTTTTAATTATCTTATAGTATTTCTTGAAGGCTCTTCTGTAGCACTTGCTATCCGATTAGACTTTACTGGCAATTACTAAACACTTTCCGAGTACACCCTTTAATGGATTAATTTGCTTCAAAGTTATGAGATAAGTACAGGAGGGAAACAGCTAAGACAAAATGATGTTACATTCCTGAAAGGCTATTTTCAAACCACAATTGTGCTTATTGTAGAGGAGACACAGTCAGATTATTTGCCTGTCTTATTCACTGGAATGCCTCCGGGGGGATTATTTTACATATAGCATGTCAGAAAGAGCATACACCAGGAGGCCAGCAGTTGGATAATTAAGACACACATTTAACACCTGGTGAGCGCACATTCTGTGAAAGACCTAGAGCCCAGACCCTTTTTCTAATACAAATATTTTTATTGAATGAAATCTTTATTTACTATAACATAGATGAAAATTGCACATGTGTTTATTCATTCCTACCTAACATTTATTAAGTATTTACAAGGTATCAGTCATGGTGTTGAGAACTAATTACACAGACCATCTCATGGTCTTGGGGTAATATTAGAGCATCTTACACAAGAAGAGACAGAGGCCCAGAGAGGCTACGTAATTAGCCTTGGGTCACACAGCCTGCAAGTGGATTTCTAGCTTTGGGTGTATGATTCCAGAACTCGATAGCCTAGCCCCTGGGTAATACCCTGTGGGATATATTTCAGTAATGGATACTGAATGCCTTAAAAGAAGGATGATCAGACCCTATTATGCTTTTAGCATTTTCATATCTAAAGACTGGCCCAGAGCTTTAATTTGAAGATGCCATTGTGACAAGTGTTGTTAAAATTCAAAGTAACTTTAACCCAATTATATATTAAAGAAATTTCATGTGCACATACTCTATTTCAAGTAACTTGACCATTCTGAATGGATTTTCATCAGGAGATACAGTAAGAAAAACAGATGAAGAATTAAATAACTTACATCCGGTCTGCTCTTTGAAAGCAAACAAACAACACATGATTCTGAATTCTCTGATTCACTACTAATGCCTTGAAGACAAATATTAATGTTAGGGTACATACAGTATTTCTTCACCCAGGGTGGGTTTGTGGACCTGGTAAAATTCTCCCCCAACACTTCATAGGCAATCCTGAGTCTACCTTCCATTCATTTATTTAGTTGTGTATTTAAGGGGAAAGGAAAACCATAATCCTTCTCTTACAGGCAGAAGAGTCAAAGCCACTAAGGTTCTGTTCCCATACATGAGTCTCACTAAGTCACATAAGCTGCTATACTCTCTCTCCTTTCCATCCTCCATCCATCCATCTTTCCCTCCCTCCCTCCCTCCCTCCCTCCCATATTTAGTAAACAAAGCAGAATAGCATGGACTCTGAAACCCAGCTGCTAGAATTCTCAAAGCCTTGCTTCATTCTAGCTCCATGACGTAGGCCAGTTAACCACTCTGAGCTCAGTTTCTCCATCTGTGAAATGGGACTCATATATCTATATTAAAGATCATTTGTGGTGAGGATTAAATAGATTAAGAAAATAAATTAGTAGAGGCAAAGAACTCAGAAGAGTGGCCCTTACATGGTAAGCAGAGGATACTTGTCACTATTGTCATAACTATTAGTAATAGAACAGTATCCTGGGGCACGATGGTAGCACTTAGACAATAGTCCATGCAAATAGTCATATAACTTTGGTGTACTTAGTGATTTGCTGAATAACTAACAAGAACAGTAACAAGACCTATTCCTTGATCCCACACTCTCATTTATTTTCTTTAATTTTCCCAAATGATACTTGTACCCCCAAAGGGAGCATGGCTGAAAATAAAGATGATTCTGAACAAGATGTTGGCCTAGAGCAGCCCATTTCCCAGGCCCTTCAAGGATCACTCTGGACATGATGCTCCCCCAGTCAGTGCCATGGCAGCATGCAATCTTGCTGGCCACTCTTGGGCCAGTTCCCCCAGCCCTTTCACAGGAACATTATGCTTCAGCTGAAAACTTTTGCAGAATCTGCACACTCTCCATGGAAAATGTCCATCTCTTTTGCCATGCTCATGGACCACAGGCACAAAAGTAGCAGTCGTTTAGCTAGCCCTCAGTACAGGTTTGCCTCCAAAGAAAAAAACAGACATTGATTTTTTAATCAACAGATCTCATTCTGTTACAACTATTGTGGTGAGAAAAAAATCATCTGTAGGTACTCACGCACGTGGAGGAAACTAAGAGGTAGTACAGGTAAGGAAAGAAATCTTTTCCTCTACCCATCTCAGGTTCTCTTACATTAGAGTGGCAAAAGACAAGTTACCTGGAGAAAAACAAATAGAAGTGTATTCGCATGTGTATCACATATACTCATGGGGGTACCTAGTGATGAGTAGTAACTCAACGGTGTGGTTAGAACTTCAACTTACAGAGCAATTTAACAAATCAACAAGGAAACAATAAATGTATAGAGAAGTGATAATATACCAGGAAAAGGACTTTGAGCTTCTAGGGGTAGCAAATTGTAGGAAGGCAAATGTACAGAGGAAACATGATAGATGAGAATTTTAACAAGGTTTGTTACATAGATTTCTCTGGTGCCATCTCTGGGCTGATAGAGGTCCAGAGTTGTCTCCAGTGACTAACTTCTGTTATTACTGGTAGAGAGGTGAGTACAGGACACACCTTTACAAATTTATGTCATCATTTTACACAAATAAGGGAAGGGCAGAAACCTCTTCTTTTAGCCACTTCTTTTCAATCTCCTACAGTTCAAAATAATCCTCATGTCCAAAGTGCCATATTTTGGGGAAATGTTCCCAAATCCTAGGTCAAAGTGGCATATTCTGCTCCTCTTTAATAGGCACTGTTTGCTTCTTCCTTCAAAAGTGATTGATTATCCCTCCCCATTCCTGCAATATTAGTGATCCAGGACAAATAAGAGGAACACTGAACCACCATGCTTCAGTGTCAGCTCTGCACACATATGGATTCAGTAAAGCACTTTCTTTAGCCCTCAGCCTCCCCCTGGAATTCCAAAAGAAGGCCCAATTCACTCTCCTCCTGGCCTGCCCATGGCCCAAATTCTTCCTCGGAACTCTGTGCCCAGCTTCACCCTCAGAAGTTACCAGCACCTGCAGATATGGGCCATCCCTCCCACCTCCTCCCTCTGTGTTTAATCCCTTAGTGGCCAGGGTAGGACACGATGTGATCTGGTGTTAGCTATTTTATGAGTGTTACTGGGGTTTCCCAGGATGATTTTGATGGCAGATGAAAATGTAGTTTTCTGTCTTGTATTTTAATAGTTGTGTACTTACTTACTTTAATACACTTAGAAACACATCTAAGTGTGTTTCTATCATATCAAAACCATAATTTCTTAGGTATTTTTGCCTAGAAAAAGCCCAAGAAAACAAAAAGTAAGTTAAAGTTATACAAAGAAACATAGATGTAGACGGTATATGAAGATAGTACACAGATATGATGTTCAAGGCTGTGGTCCTATCCTGACTCTTCGGTCAACACAAGATTATGCCTAAGACCAAGGGTATCATTCTGCCTATTTTGTAACTGAATAAATTAATTAAGGAAAAGAAGAAGTGATTTCTAGGAATGCCCACATATAAACATTAAATATTAGCTGTTTCATTAAAAATTGTTAATGAACATTAATGAAATGATACAGATGAATGGCTCATGTTTCTCCGAACTTGTTTTGTTTGGTTAGGTTTTGTTTTCATTTTTAAAGGGGAATGATTTCTTGCAGTGTTGGCAAAGCTCTGTCAGCCCCCCAAGCAGGGGTGGGTCACACAGGCCCAAGCTAAGGGACCACATGGTAAAACCCAGCAGAAAAATGGCCTTTAACAGACATGGAAACATTAGAGGGTTTTCCTCAATACTTGTAAGGCTTGCCCTGTGCCTCTGCTGACACTTAATTAAAATCTCTTATTTCCACAAGGGTGAGAAGAGAAAGCTAATTTGAGTGGGTTGGATAAATTTCCATTTGCCATCAATTAGGATTTCTTACTAGCGATTTGTTTCTAACTATATTTTCATAGTAGAAGGTTGCGGGGGGAGGGGAGATCATCCCAAAGGAGAGGCTAACTCACTAGCAGATGAGGTACAGACAAAGGAGGAAGTCACCAAGTTATGCTTTCCTTTAATTCCTTAAAGGCAGTGAGGGAGAGATGGAAGGAGGGGGACACTCCCCTTAGATTACTTTGTCTGTTTTGAGTTCTTTTGAGTTAGGACTGAATAAGAAGACACCAGTCAGAGCTGGGCTTAGAGCAATTCGCTTCGTAACAATTTTGTCAAGAGCTGGCCCCAGGTCCATGTTCCTCAAGTTGGACGCGGCCCAGGCGTGGGGAGCTAGGCAACATCCTAAAATAAGCATGGTACCTCTTGCTGAGGCTCAGATTAGCATGGTAGCCATCTTAAACCATTTTTATATCAAAGTAAACATGAGCAGATACTGGAACTGAAAATAAATTACTCAAGGTTTTTTAAGATCAGTCACCACATCTGAAAGAAATCGTGAGCTTTTAACAGGTCTCTTTAGGCTTTTTCCCCCCACCACTCTAAGTTCCCTGGGGGTGGGGGCACACAAGGACTTGAGTGGAAACATTTGAGGAGCCCTTTGGCTGTCCCTGGTGCTTCTGACCCCTTCTCATCCACGTACTTTCTTTCCTTGGTCCGTTCAGCTCCTTGCAGCCTGGTGCACTTGGCCTTGAACCAGGATTTGCAAAACCTTGGCGGGGAGTGTGGGGGGTGTCCACAAAGATGTCCTCAGCATCTGCAAGAACCTTTATTTAAGAAACACTTCCTTGGAGCTTTCTCTCCACCCCATAACAAAGCTCAGATAACAGTCCTCTCTGTCCTCTTCAACATGAATTTAATTCTCTTTTGCTCTCCAGGCTCACTTACGTACATTGTCTGCTTTATCCTTGATCAAAGAAGGGAAGCGTTTGCCCCAATTAAAAGGATTTTGGTTTCCACAGGCAAGAGAGAGGAACCACTGCTGCGCATAGCCCATAGCCCAAATATCCCCTTTGCTGGCACTCCCTCCCCCTAGACTCCCGAACATTCCTCTGAAGGAAAGCTCATTGTTAAGTGGCAGGCTCGAATTTGGAATTCTGGCCTGCTTGACCAAGATCAGTGCAAACTTCTTGACCCTCAGACTCTCCTCTCTGCCCATCTCTCACTCCTTGGGTTGAAAGGCTGTGCCGAATGGACTTGACTCATTCTAGTTGGTGCCTCAGCATAACTCATGAGGCACAGTGTCCATTAAATATTCATATTCTGATCCTGGGGTGATCATTACTATTCCAGAGCAGAACTGTTCCAATGCACCGAAACGTCAGTATTGCTCAGCTTAATTCATCGTGGGCCCATTCAGGTAGGCAGTCATATAGCCAGTCCATGTATATGCCAAGGTCTCCCCTCCCCTGCCAGGAGGGGCGAGTCCTTAACAATGAGGAAATTGGGACATGCTCCTTTTTTTTTTTTTATTTCTAACTGTAAACTTGAATTAGATGCTTGGCACACATTAATGGTTTTTAAAAACGTCTCCTCGTAATGTAATCTGTCATCGTGTCTCCATCACCATGCCAACTGGAAGGACTTTATTGTTCCCTCTGATAGGAAAGTTGAAAACAATGGCTAAAAAGAAAGCATATTTATTGACATTTTGTTACCATAGGGGAGGGGAGCAGAAACGTTTGGACATATTAACTTGCAAATTGTGAAGACAGAGATGTCAGACCTAGTTACATATTTGCTCTGGTGTAAGAATGATTACACAGAACGCTGGTGACTTGGCTGTCTTGGGCTCAAGCTCGGAGGCGGTGCCCCACACAACCGCGTCGAGAGTCAGAGCTGCTAGGAAATGCTGCTGTGGCTTGGTTACAAATCAGCCCTCCTCTGGCCAACTTGACCAGGATGGGATTGAACCACCTCTTCTTCCAGGTTCTTTTTGTCCTTTTTGTTTACTCTATCCTTACTCGTGCTTTTCCTTTTGATTCTTTTCCCCCTAGTTCTGCCTTTCCCAAGGGATGTCCGTCAACAGACCCTCTCTAGGTCAGCCTTGTTACATGCACCTGACACAAGCAAACTTCACCTCTCCTTCCGCAGCCTTCCCCCTGCCCTGCTGGAAGTCTCCCTGCCACCCCTGTGGTCACAAACCCAGCTGATGGAGTGGCCACTTGTGTGCTCAGGACTGAGAGCTAGAGGTGTGAATCTGACCACAAGGACTAGGAATGTGGGAAAGCCTGTCCTGTGAAAGGCATTGGTCTCCATCTGCTTCTGCTGTCAGGGCTCACTCTTTTCCTCCTTATCTACCCTTTCCTTCCTTCCATATCCACCCATTCCTTAGTGCGTGCCATGCCGCATCTGTTGAATGTAACACTGCCAGTGACTCAGACGGGCCTTCAGAATTAGAATGTGTTCAACACTGTCAGGGAAAATACAGAACACAGAGAAGGATGAGGCCCTTCTCACCTGTGTTCCTCACCTTCCATTCCCCAACATGAAAAGGCCCAGCATTTTCTAACAAAGAATACTGAGCTCAGGTGCCTTTTTACATACCAACCGTAGAACACAACAGATAAAATTTACATGGAGCGTTTGTGGCTCTAAGTCCTGAGAAATTTGGGAAATTAAGAAGGCTTCCTCCCCCCCCTTCCTTTCTTTCAGAGAGCTTGTGAAAGCACTCTCTTCCTAGTAAATGGATTTAGTCTAACTGCCTAATTCATTATGCTAAAACCATGAAGCAATTTCCTGTTCAAAGCCCGGCTCACAGACTCTCTGTTGTCAAGTATTTGAATTTCAGATTAGAAATGTGTTCATTTGGATAGCTTGAAAGGAAAGCTTTGTTGTCAGCTTGGCTTTATGTTCTGCCAGAAGCCAAATCCCTCCTCTTCCAGTAGTCACCAGCAAAACACCAGACCCCGACTCTGGACTCTGTGTCTTGAAACAAACACAAACATTTCTGGCCTCTGTGGTCAAAGCAGTGGTTAGAGGTTTGCTTGCCCTGCTAACACAGTCCTCTGCGATGACTGTTCGTGACACACAGAGGAAATACTGGGGGTCTGCACCCTGCTCTACCCCCAGTTTCCTATCACCATCTCTTATCACAAAGTAAAAAAAAAAAAACAGAAAAAGAAAGGAGGAGGAGTGTTTCTGCCGGAATGACTAGCTGTCATTTATTCTGGCACCCCCATCTCAGCCACTTGCGGTCCCTCATGATGGTTTCCCCTCATTGATTTTAGAAGCGCCTAGTCAGCTGCTCAGAAAGTCAGAAGTCATGCTTGTGAGCTGAAAAACACAAAGACGAGGAGGAAAACAATGGCCTGAGACACCTTGAAGGAACAAAGGAAATAGACACTTGGCTAATAATCACGGAGCTTCCGACACTGGGTAGACATTTAGGCTGCCATTTCTTGTACAAATTTTGGAATTTTTGAACCAGCAAGATTGTACAACACTGTCACCATTAGCTACTATGATTCTACTGTGACTATCTAAATATTATTAATTAATGGATATTTACTGAGATTTCTTGTATCCAGTTATCAATGTAGTGCTTATCTGATACCACCATGTAGCATTTGGGGTTGTCACTCATGTTAATGACTAATTGGTGTTGAGTGTTACTGTTTACAAAGTGCTTCTCATTAACATTATCTCACTTGGATTCTCTCCGATGCATCTTTTTAATTTTTTTTGTAATTTTTTAAAATTACTTGATTGACATGTCACATTATGCCAGTTTCAGGCTTACAGCATCATGGTTCAATACTTGTATATGTTGCAAAATGGTCACCACAATAAATCTAAAGCACGTCCATCACCTCACATAGAAAGTTTGTGTGTGTGGTGAAAACTTTTAAGATGTACTCTCTGAGCAACTCTTACGTACACAGTATGGTATCGTTACAAACACCATGCTGTACATTACATCCCCATTACTTCTTGTCTACTTTTTATTGACGTGCAGTAGACAAGCTATGTTAAATTAGTTTGACGTGTACAACATAGTTGACAACTCCATGTTAGGCTGTGCTCACCACAACTGTAGTTACCGTCTGTCACCATACAACACTATTGCAATACCTTTGACGGTATTTCCTATGCTGTACATTTCCTCCTCCTGACTTACTCATTCCATAACTGTAAGCCTGAACCTCCCACTGCCCTTGTCCATTCCCCTCATCCCCCTCCCCATCCAAACCATCAGTTTGTTCTCTGTTTTTATAGTGTTTGTGTATAAAATATGTTTGTTCGTTTGCTCTTTACATTTCCCACATATATGAAAACATACTGTACTTTCTCATTCTGACTTATTTCACTTAGCATAATACTCTCTGGGCCCCTCCGAATTGCTGCAAATGGCAAGATTTCATTCTTTTTATGCCTGAATAGTATTCCATTGTATACATACACAGCACTCTTTTATTCACTCATCTATCAATGGACACTTCAGTCATTTCCATAATTTGGCTATTGTAAATGTTGCAATGAACATAGACATATATGTGTATATATGTATGTTTAAATATATATGTATTTTTTTCAAGTAGGCTTCATGCCCAACGTGGAGCCCAAATTGGGGCTTGAACTCACAACCCTGAGATCAAGACTTGAGCTGAGGTCAAGAGCTTGACACTTATCTGACTGATCCACCGAGGTGCACCATAGTTTTTTCAATTATGATACTCATTTTCTTTGGATAAATACTCAATACTGGAATTACTGGATTATATGGTGTTTCTATTAATAATTTTTTAGGAACCTCCATATTGTTTTCCAAAGTGGATGCACCAATTTACATTCCCACTGGGATGAGGTTTCCTTTGTCTCCACATCCTTGTCAACACTTATTATGTCTTGTTTTTTTCATACTAGTCATTCTGACAAGTACGATGTGAGATCTCATTGTGGTTCTGATTTGCATTTCCCTGATGATTAGTGGTGTTGAACATCTTTTCCTGTGTCTGTTGGCCATCTGTATGTTTTCTTTGGAAAAATGTGCGTTCAGGTCTTCTGATCATTTTTAGTTGGATTATTTGGGTTTTTTTGGTGTTGAGTTGTATGAGCTCTCTGTATATTTTGGGTATCACCCCCTTACTGAATATATTATTTGCCAATCTGCTCCCATTCAGTAGGATGTCTTTGATTTTGTTGATAGTTTCCTTTGCTGTACAAAAGCTTTTTATTTTGGTCTGGTCCCAAGAGTTTATTTTTGCTTTAGTTTACCTGGCCTGAGGATACATATCTCGAAAAATGTTGCTACAGCCCATGTCTAAGAAATTACCGCTTAGGTTTTCTTCTAGGAGTTCTGTGATTTTAGGTCTCACATTTAGGTCTTTGATCCATTTTGAGTTTATTTTTGTGTATGATGAAAAAAAGTAGTTTGATTTTTTTTGTATGTAGCTGTCCAGTTTTCCACAACACCATTTATTGTCTTTTGTATATGCTTGGCTCCTTTGTCATAAATTAACTGGCCATATAGTATAGGGTTATTTTGGGGCTCTCCATTCTGTTCCGTTGATCTGTGTGTCTGTTTTTGTACCAGTACCATCCTGTTTTGATTATTATAGCTTTGAAGGATATCTTGAAATCTGAGACTATGATACTGCCAGCTTTGTTCTTCTTTCTCAAAATTGTTTTGGCTATTTGGGGTCATTTGTGGTTCTCTACAAATTTTAGTATTATTTGTTCTAGTTCTCTGAAAAATATTGTTGGTATTTTGATAGGGATTGCATTGAATCAGTAAGTTGCTGTGGATAATATGCACATTTCAACAATATTCTTCCAATTCATGAGCATGGTATGTGTTTCCATTTGTGTCCTCGTTACTTTCTTTCATCAGTGTTTGTTTTCAGAGTACTGTTCTTCTACCTCCACGGTTAAGCTTATTCCTGGGTGTTTTATTCTTCTTGAAGCAGTTGTAAATGGAATTGTTTGCTTAATGTCTCTTTCTGGTACTTTGTTATTAGTGTACAGAGATGCAACAGATTTCTGTATAAGATTTTCATATCCTACAACCTTAATGAATTCATTTATTACTTGTAATAGTTTTTTTGGTAGAATCGTTGGGGTTTTCTGTCATCTGCAAATAGTGGTATTTTGACTTCTTTACCAATGTGGACACGGATTTCCAGTACTATGCTTTCTTTGTTTTGTTTTTAAAGATTTTATGTATTTATTTGAGAGAGAGAGAGAACACAGAGGGAGAGCGTGAGGAAGAAGCAGACTCCCCGCTGAGCACAGAGCCTGATGCTGGACTTGATCTCAGGACCCTCAGATCATGACCTGAGCCAAAGGGAGACCCCTAACGACTGAGCCACTGAGGCTCCCCCCAGTACTATGTTGAATCACAGTGGTGAGAATAGACATCCTTGTCTTGCTCCTGATCCTAGAGGAAAAGCTCTCAGTTTTTCACCATTGAGTATGATATTTGCTGTGGATTTGTCATATGTGGTCTTTATTATGTTGAGGTATGCTCTCTTTAAACCCACTTTGTTGAGAGTTTTTACCATGAATAGATGTTGAATTTTGTCACACTTTTTCTGTGCCTATTGGGATGACCATATAATTTTCAGCCTTCATTTTGTTAATGTGGTGTATCACGTTGATTGATTTTTAGATAGTGAATCATCGTTGCTTCCCTGGAATGACTTCTTTATTTCACAACTAGCAGGTTGTACCTTTTGACCCACTTGACTTATTTCACACATTCTGACAACTAGCAATCTGTTCTATCTGTGACCTCAGTTTCTTTCTTTTGTTTTTTAGATTCCACATGTAAGTGAGATCCTGTGGTATTTGTCTTTCTCTATTTGATTTATTTCACTTACCATTATAGGCTCAAGATCTCTCTCTCTGTTGTCGCATATAGCAGGATTACTTTCATTTTTAGACTGAATAGTACTCCACTGTGTATCTCTAACACATTTTTTTTTTCTTATCCATCCATCAGCAAGCATCCAATACTCTTCCATATCTTGGCTGTTGTACATAGGCTGCATTGAATATGAGTGGGGTTGATGTATCTTTTCAAGTTAGTATTTTTCTGTTTTTGGGATACACAAAAGAGGAATTATTCTATCATATGGTGTTCCTAATTTTAACTTTTGGGGAAACTGCCATACTCTTTTTCTTGAGGCCACAACAATTTATACTCCAAACAGCACTGCACAAGTTTCCCTTTTTTCCATATCCTTCTCCATATTTCTTGTCTTTTTTATAACATTCTAACAGGTGTGAGGCAGGTTTGATTTGCATTTCCCTGATTATTAGTGATGCTGACCATCTTTTCCCAAACTTGTTTGCCATGTCTATGTCGTCTTTGGGGAAGTGTCTATTCAGCTGCTCTGCCCATTATTTTTAAATGGATTGAGTTTTTTGCTCTTGAGTTGTAGGAGTTCTTCATATATTTTGGATATTAACCCTTTTTCAGATACATGATTTCCACAGATTTTCTCCCATTTAGTAGGCTGCGTTTTCATTTTGTTGGTGGTTTCCTTTACTGTAAATAAGTTTTTTAGTTTGGTGTAGTCTCACTTGTTTATTTTGCTTTTGGTGTCAACTCCAAAAGGGCAATGTCAAAGAGATTTTTCCCTGTTTTTTTCTACACATTTTATAGGGGTTTTCTTAGTTTAAGATTATCCATTTCAGTCTTTTGAATTTCAAGTTTATATTTGTGAGAAGTGTCAGACAGGTATCCAGTTCTCCCAGCACCATTTATTGAAGAGGCTTTCTTTTCCCCTTGAGTATCTGGGTTCCTTTATTGAATATTAGTTGACTGTATATGTGAGAGTTTATATCTTGGCTCTTAGTACTGTTCCATTGGTTTATGTGTTTGTTCTTATACCATAATATTAATCTCAAACTCTTTGTCATAGAGTTTGAAATCAAGAGGTATGATGCCTCCAGCAATGTTTTACTTTTGCAGGGTTGCTTTGCCTATTTGGACGTTTTGTACTTCCATACTAGCTTTAGTAGTATTTTTCCTACTTCTCTAAGAGATGCCATGGAACTTTCATAGGGATTGCATTGAAGCCATAGATGGCTTTATATAGAAAAGACATTTTAACAGTAGTAATTTTTTCCAATCCATGAACATGGGCTGTCTTATCATTTGTTTCTGTTTTCTTCAATCAGTGTTTTATAGTTTTGAGTGTATAGGGTCTTACACCTCTTTGGTTAGATTTATTCCCAGGTATTTACTGGTTTTAATGCTAGTGTAAATGGTATTATTTTATTTATTTCTGTTTTCAAATGTTCAGTGTTAGTGTATGGAAACAATTGATTTTTGTTAGCTTTCTATCCTGCAACTTCACTAATTCATTTATTAGTTGTAACAGTTTTTAGTGGAGTCCTTAAGGTTTTCTTATATAGTATCATGCCATCATTTTCCTTCTTTTTCTCTTATTTGGATCCCCCCCCCTTTTTTTTTCTTTTTCTTTCCTGATAGTTCTGGCCTCTAGTACTTTGTTGGGTACGAGTGGCTAGAATGGGCATCCTTGTCTTACTTCTATTAGAAGTAAAGTTTTCAGCCATTCACCATTGAGTATGATGTTAGCTGTGGGCCTGTCATGCATGACCTTTATTATGTTGAGGTACCTCCTTTCTATATCCACTTTGTTGAGAATTTTTACAGGGAATGGAGGCTGAATTTTGCCAGTGTTTTTCTGCATACATTGTGGTGAACATTTAATTTTCACCCTTCATTTTGTTAATGTGGTATATCACATTGATTGATTTGCAGACGTTTACCATCCTTGCATCCCTGGATTAAATCCCACTTAATGTGGTGTATGATCCTTCTAATATTGTTGAATTCTGCGTGCTAAGATTTTATTGAGGATTTTTTTTTTAAGATTTTTTATTTATTTGACAGAGAGAGACAGCCAGCGAGAGAGGGAACACAAGCAGGGGGAGTGGGAGAGGAAGAAGCAGGCTCATGGTGGAGGAGCCTGATGTGGGGCTCGATCCCATAATGCCAGGATCACGCCCTGAGCCGCAGGCAGACGCCCAACCGCTGTGCCACCCAGGCACCCCTTTATTGAGGATTTTTGCACAGATGTTCATTAGGGATATTGCCTATTATTTTCTTCCTGGTGTATTCTCCTCTGGTTTTGCCCAGGGTAACGCTGGCCTCACAAAATTAGTTTGGCGTTGTTCCCTCATTCTCTAGTTTTTGGAAGAGTTTGAGAAGAAATGGTATTAATTCTTCTCTGTTGAGTAGAACTTATCATCTGGTCCTGCACATTTCTTAATTGGGAGGGTTTTGGTTACTGATTCAGTCTCCTAAATAGTACTTAGTCTTTCGGATTTCCTATTTCTTCACACTTCAGTCTCGCTAAGTTTTCTGTTTCTAAAAAATTTTCCATTTCTTCTAGGGTGTCCAATTTGCTGGTGTGTAATTGTTCTTAGTAGTTTCTTATGACACTTCATATTTCTGTGGGTTCAGTTTTAACAACTCTTCTGTTATTTCTGATTTTATTTGAGACATCTTTTTTTTCTTGGTGAGTTTAGCAAATAAGGTTTGTCAGTTTTATCTGCTCAAAAAAGTCGTTCTTAGTTTCATCGATCTTTCTTAGTGTCTCTTTGGTTTCTATTTCATTCATTTCTGCTGTGATCTTTATTTCCTTCCCCCCACTAATTTGGAGTTTTGTTTGTTCTTCTTTTTCCATTTTTTGAGGTATAAATTTAGGTTGAGATTATTTTTCTATCTTAATGTAGGCATTTATTGCTATGAACATCCCTCTTTGATTTGCTTTTGCTGTATTCCGTTAGTTTTGGTATATGTGTATTCATTTATATTTGCATCAAGTTCTTTTTTAATTCTCTTTTCATTGGTGCTTTTGATCCATCGTTCAGGAGCATGTTGTTTTTCTCAATCTATTTGAGATTTTACCAGTGTTCTTCTTGCAACTTTAGTTTCACACCATTGTGTTTGGAAAAGATGTTTGGTGTGGTTTCAGTATTCTTAAACTTATTGACACTCGTTTTGTAGCTGAACATACAGTCTTTCCTGGAGAATGTTCCTAGCGCCCTTGACAAAAGTCTGTGTTCTGTTGCTTTTGGATGGAATGTTTTGTATATGTCTATTGAGCCCACCTAGTCTGATGTTTCATTTAAGGCTAATGTTTCCTCACTCTTCTTCTGTCTAGATGATCTATTCATTGGTGAAGGTGGGGTATTAAAATTCCCTACTGTGTTAGTATTCCTATTTCTCCCTTTAGGTCTGTTAATATTTGTTGTATATATTTAGGTGCTCCTAAGTTGCATGTGTAAATATTAGCAAACGTTAAATCTTCTTTTTTGATTGACCCTTTTGTCAGATGTAATAGGTTTTTTTTCCATTATTATAAATTTTGTCAAAGTCTAAGTATAGCTAGATTTCTATTGTTTTCCATTTGTATATAGTATCTTTTTCTATCCTTTTACTTTCAGTCTCTCCTTACATCCAAAAAGAGTCCCTTGTAGGCAGCATATGTATAGATCGGTTTTAAAAATCTCTTTAGTTACTTTTTTGGTAGAGAAATTAGTCCATTTATATTTAAGTATGATAGGTATGTACTTATTGCGATATTATTGTTTTCTGGGTGATTGATTTGTAGTTACTCTGTTCCTTTCTTCTTGCCCTTTTTGTGGTTCAATGCTTTTCTTGAGAGGTATGCTTAGATACCTCTCTCTTTATCTTTTGTCTATCTACCATAGGTTTTTTTTTCTCTGTGGTTACCAAGAAGCTTACATAAAACAACTTATATAGTCTATTTTATGTTGACAACTGATTTTGAACTCATTCTAAGGTTCTACATTTTTACCCCCACTGATTTATGTTTTTGATATCACAATTTAAATCTTCTTGGGTATCCCTTGTCACAGTTAATGTAGTTATTTTTACTACTTTTGTCTTTTAACCTTTGTCCTAGTTTTAGAAGTGATTAACCCACCACTTTTACAATATTATATTATTCTCAATTTTAATATATATTACCTGTATCCATGCAATTTATGCTTTCATATGTTTTCCTCTTATTAATTAGCATGCTTTCATTTCTGCTTCAAGAAGTCCCTTTAACGTTTCTTGTAGATGAATTCTTTTAGCTTTTGCTTATCTCGTAAATTCAGTATCTCTTCTTTAACTCTGAATGACCACTTTGCCAGGTAGAATATCCTTGGTGAAAGTTTTTTTTTTCTTCTTTTAGCACTTAAAATATATTACCTCCTCTCCTGCAAATCTTCTGCTGATAGTTCCTGCTGAAAGTCTGCTTATGGCCGTTCCCCTATACATTCCAAATTGATTTTCCCTTGCTGCTTTTAAGATTCTCTCCTTGTCTTTACATTTTTATGCTTTATTTATACTGTGTCTTGGTGTGGGTCTCTTTGTGTTCTTATCAGTTGAAAGTCTTTGGACTTCTTGGATCTGGAGGTCTTTTCCTGCTCTAGGTTAAGAAAGTTGTCAGCCAGTATTTCTTCAAATAAGTTTTCTGCTCCTTCTCCATCTGCAACCTTTATTATGTGAATGTTGGTCTGCTTCATTTTGTCCCTAAATCCCTTAAGCTGTCTTCATCTTTTCTGTTTTCTTTCTGCTGCCCTAATTGGATGACTTCCACTGCCCTTTCTTCAAGTTCACTGATCTGTTCTACTTCATCTAGTCTACTGTTAAACCCCTCTAGTGTGTTTTTCAGTTCCCTTATTTTATTCTTCAGCTCATTGACTTGTATCTGGTGCTCTCTTATATTTTCTCTCTCATTGCTGAAGTTCTCAATGTGTTTATCTATTATTCACCCAAGTACAGCGAGCTAGTTTAGTACATTATTTTTAGGAACATTATTTTGAACTCTTCAGCAGGTAAATGACTTATCTTTATTCCATTAAGATTTTTTTCTGAGGTTTGATCTTGTTCTTTCATTTGAAACATATTTCTGTTTCTTCATTTTGCTTGACTTTGCCTGTTTCTATGCACTAGATAAAACAGCCACTACTCCTAGTTTTGAGGGAGTGGCCTCATGAAGGCAAGGAATCTAACTGTTTAACCTGCCATAGCTTTTGGTTGTCTCTCAAACTTTTGGGATTGTCCCAGGAGCTGATTTTATTTTTCATGGTCCTCAATAGTTGAAGGTATGACCTGTCAGTGTCCTAAAGGGGAGGATCTCAGTCAACACCTGATTGAAAACTAGACCTTTAACAGCATCTTTTAAAGATGCAAAGATAGGGATGCCTGGATGGCTCAGTGGGTTAAGCGTCTGCCTTTGGCTCAGGTCATGATCTCAGGGTCCTGGGATCGAGTGCTGCATCATTGGGCTACCTACTCAGCAGGGAGCTTGCTTCTCCCTCTGCCTGCTGCTCCCCCTGCTTGTGCACTATCTTTCTCTCTCTGACAAATGAAATTTTAAAACATATATAGTTCTGTGGAACTGCAGGTGTAACCCCCATTGGTCACCAGAGTCTGGCAATCTAAATGGTATCCCCGAATGGCAGGTGCAAATATTGGGGTGCCAGGCAAGTGTACAAGCTCCTTTCTGGGAGATGCCAATGACATAGAGCAAGGCAGAGGGTGACATAAAGATGGCATTCACCGGCCCCCATCCCCAGAGAGCATCTCAGTATTCTAGATAACTGCTGTATCAGGACCTCCCTTTAGGCCAAAGTTCCAAGATAAGCAAATAGGCCACCTTCACAGAAAGACTGGGGGTGTGTTTCAGTTCATTGTCTGTGCTCTGCCCTGCAGGTGGTAGGCAAACAATAACTGTTTGTTATGTTCCCATGAGACCCATAATTGCAAGCCCTGCTGGCTACCAGAGCTAGGTGATTAAGGCCATTTCCTTGGGCAGCAGTGATAACAACTGGAGTATCAGACATAAAAGTGAGGGTATTAGACTTGTGAGAGCCCCGCATTGGGAGACGCCGGAACTCTGACACATGGTGGACAGAGAATAGGAAGATATAGTACCCACCTTCCAAGGTCTCTGGAGAAGAGTATAGTCTACCCTCAAATGGGTGTTTATTTAGAAGCCTGCCTCTAAGGCCACAGCTCGGAAGACAAACTGTTAGGCTCCTTTCATGGAAAGACAGGGCATTTCTGTTTGCTGCCTCTCACTGTGCGGTAGGAAGAATAGCCACTTAACTCCTTTTCCATTTGTTACAGTCCTGTGGGATTCAACGAGGGTAAGACCTCCCAGGCTAGTGGTGCAGGGAACACCTGTAAGTGTTCCCTGGGCTGCAGCTGCCAAAATCAGGTGCCAGACTAGGCTGGAAGCTCCTTTCTGGGAGATACTTGTGATCTGGAGGAAGACACAGGGGAGAGTGTAAATATGGTGCCTGCCGGTCTCTGGCCTCAGAGAGTATTTCTGTAGGCTTCTAGATAGGTGGTAAACAGATGCCTGCCCCTTAGGTCGATGCACCAAGGTACACTAGCCTCCGTCACAGAAAGCGGACGGTTTTTGGTCTGCTGCCTCTGCGCTATGCTCTGCGGCAGGTGAGCCCACGCACAAGCACTTCAAGAACTGTTGCTCGGTTTGCTGTACTCTGTGGGTCTGAGACGGAAGTGCTCTTGACGCTCAAGTTAGATGTTTTGAGGCTCACTTCTCAGGTGCAAATCTTAAAAGTTATAGGGCCCAAGGTGTGGTTCAAACCCTTGGCTCCTGAAGGAGTAGCTCAGGATTTTGACCTCCCCCCGATGGGGGGGGGTGGCGTGCCACAAGTAGGGTTTACGATGTGATTCTGTCAGAGTCTGCTACCTGCTTCGACATGGGGTTTTCTGTTCACCCATTGTATAGGAGTTGCTTGGCTAGTTTGGGGTCCCCCCGCCAAAGGAAACAATTACATATGTCTCTTTTGTGTGTCTATGGGAGGAGGGGGAGTTCAGGATCTTACCACATTGACATCTTGAACTTATCGGAGGATTCTTACATTTCACGAGAGAGGAAATCAATCTTAATAGTTGGATCACGCAAGGGAGGAGTTTCAAAGACAAAACTTGGGCTCTCAATGTTTTATTAAACCACCCTGACTCTGATAGTGGTCTCAGCTCCCGAATGGGGTTATGCTATCATCAGATCCTGTGCTGGTGTTTTTATTTTAAGAACAAAAATGATAGAACCTTTAACCTTGCATCCATTTTGTTTAACTCAGAGGATAGAATGAAGTGGTTCTAAGTAATTGTGGTATATCCACTGCTTCCAATTTGAAGATAGTTGTATTAATTTTCTAGGGCTGCCATAACAGGTGGCTTAAACCATCAAAGTTTATTTTCTCACATTTCTGAAGGACAGAATTCTAAGATCAAGGTGTCAGAAAGATTGGTTTCTTCTGAGACCTCTCTCCCTGCCTTACAGATGGCTGTCATGTGTGTCTATGTCCTAATCTCTTCTTATAAGGACACCAGTCATACTGGATTAGAGGACATTCTAATGGCCTCATTTTAATTTAGTTGCCTTTTTAAAGACCCTATCTCCAAAACCGTCAAGCCAAATACTGTCAGTCATATTCTGAGGTTAGGGGGGGTTAGGACTTAAACATGTGAATTTGGGGGGGGGGCAGGGGGACACAGTTCAGCCCATAGCAGTAGGCAGGCTTCATGTGCATTTAAACTACAATCCAACTTGAGTTATGCCACAGAAGAGTGGAGCACTTACCAGGTCTGCTTTTTGAGAAAGAATCATAGTCAGTGGGCTGATCTACTGTGGAAATGATCCAGGCCTTCTCACAAGGAGAGGAAAAGTAAAATTAGGGGAGAAATTAAAGACAAGTTAAAAGAAATGCTATTGAAAGAGAGGAACTGTTACTCTCAAAGGATGACCCACTTCATGGCTTTGAATCTCCTTATAACCCGTGTCATCCTTTGTTCTCCTGGCTCATTTTTCGAGTTTATTGTTCTGAATTGATAATTAAACTACTGGATCTTTTGAAATTATTGTTGTGACCCGAATTATGTTCTGATCCAAAAAACTGTATGCTGATTCTGAGGGTTAACTCACAACCTGACACATTAATCATTTAAAGACAAAAAGTCTGAAACACAGGAAAAACAGGTTTCCTACCACAAGACACTGCCACTTTCAGGTACATATGTGGTTGTCATTACAGATTTCTGTGAAGATTCAAAAATAGGTGTTTATTTTTCTATCTCCATTTTCTCATCGAATAATTTTTGAACTCCTTTTCCTTCCTGAGTTATGAGTTACTCTGATCTTCACCCATAGGTTTTTTTCATAAGGACTTTTTCCCTTGTGCAGAATTAAACGATTTGGTTACTTAGACCTCTGTGGTCCCCTGCGCTCCCTTGATTTCCAAGGCCGGCTGACACTGAAGGCAGGCGGTGAGCTTATTTTGTCCCTGCTATTCTGCAGGCTTTTCTCATTTCCTGCCTCCTCCAAGAACCCTTCGCTCCCGGAGCTGATTCACAGGAGGGTTTTCCTCCTGTAAACATGGCATCTGTGAAAAACTCATTTTTATTTTCTCTCACTGTTAATATTTAACCTTCTATGCCTTTGTCATCCTTCCCCTATTTGATTGCTGCTCCCTTAAAAGCAAGCAATGTATGTCTATCTCTGAAATCCTCTTCCCTGTATGGTCCCGGACTAGGAATTGGTCCGAGTTGGGGAGACAGAAGTGAAGCAGCCATTACTCTCTGCTGCTCTCTGTGGTTAACGGAAACCAATGCAGAGGGGCCAGTGGGAACCTGCTTGTCCCCACTGGCCCCAGCTTGGTGTCCAGGTCTTCCTCATGAACGGCAGCACCGCTGACCCATCGCAGCCCCAGGCTCACCACCACACATCTGGCTGAATACCTACAGAAGCACCTGCCAGCACAGGAGGTCGCTTTCCAGAAGCTCTTCCGCAGCTTCCCTTCATGGCCGGCCTCCCCTGGTAACTGGCTGTGCCCACTTCCCAATGCCCCTTGCAAGCTCTGATTTGCCCAACGGCCCCAGGGCTTCCGGAAAGCTGCTGGTGACTTTCTCTGGTTCTTCCATTTCTCGCTTCTTCATCCTGACTTCCCTAGCTTCTCTGACAATTATAGAAGGTCTCATTCCTGTAAGGGGTCTTTTTCCCGTAATACACGAGCACAGCTTCCCCTACTGCATGCCAGCGGATTCAGCAACACATCTACTAAACGTGCCCCTTCTTGCGCTGTGGCAGCTGACACCGTGCCGTCTGAGCGAGTGACAGAGGCAGGGAGATAGATCATTTTGATTCAGCTCTGTCCCCTCACCCCTTTGTTCCTTCTGACCAGATGTACAGGTTTAGGGTAAAATCAACGGATGGAAGTCATGAGTGTTTCGGTGGCCACTAAAAAGGCTTTTCATTCATATGATTCCAGCCAAGATCAAAGGAGTGAGTACTTTTCAACCTCCTCAGCCAACTAAAATAAGGTCTGTATTTGAAGATTAATGACCAGGTGTCAGCCGCTGGAACAGCTGGAATGATAAAAAGTGTTTCTTCCTCTCATTAGCAACATAGGTTCTTAACCCGTGCATTAAAGACACACTTTAATATATTTCACCTCAAGACCTGGTCCATTTCTAGAATTTTGAGATACTCCCCTATCCCTAAGGATGGTTTTCTCATTAGTAAAATGGGCTGTCTTCTAGCCAACTTCCCCCCACAGCTTTTCTGTGCGGCCCTGATTGAAATAGGAGGATCAGTGATGGGGTGAAGGTAAGCTGTACTGAAGCCAAGAGCAGTAGACTCTGAAAGTAGAGCTGGGTCCTGAGCAAGAGACTTGAAGCTTTTGGGACCACGAGGCCAGGCTGAGAAGCTCCTGGCCGCAGACTGGAGCCACAAGCCATGGTCTGGGCACAGCTTGCTTTGATCCCTGGACAAGTGAGAATATTCCTCTCCAGCTGACACACTCTGCACCCCACAAAAAGAAAGACTGAGGGTTTGGGCTTCCTCGCATTTTACCCTAGCCCATACCGAGCACAGAAGCTCACATGTGAAAGACAGTAAGTGTGCTTCTCGTGAAAAGATCTGTCCTTGGAAGGGACACAAGTAAGGGACGGAAGTAAGGTGAGGCTCAGACTCATTGACGAGATGTTCACACAGTTGCCAGGCCCGTTCACAGCATTGTGTACCACTGACTTTCGACCTCCAGCAACCTTCTCCTGTGGCGGAGGACCAGCAACTGAGCAAAGCTTTTTTTGCTCTCAAGTGTTTCCTGAGCTTAATGTATTAAATACCTACAAAAGTTGACAAGGGGGGATTAATACAGATACAAGTCCAATATTTCCTTTCTGCTCGTAGAGTTACCAGGCAACCATCACACGACAATACACAGGACTGTCACTCTGGATCAACCCGCTTTTCCCTGTAACTCCTTTCCTGCCAAACTAAAAAGTCATGCAGGCAGCGATGTCACTTAAAAGCCTACATCCTCCAGGCACTCGGAGTGGCTACAGTCTTCTCTCCTGGCAACTGCAGAATACTCTGGAGGTGGCAAAAATGAGTCCACATTATTAGAATATTCTTCTGCAGTACAGAAAATGCACTTCCATTAAGAGAAGACTGGGACGGAAAATATAATGCCGACAATTACACTCAGAAAATTAGCAATGTAAATTATTTATCATAAATTACTACAAACTACCAGGGGGTCCCACGTGCAGCAGACGAGGTGCTGTCTTCGTCATATTCTGGCTGCTACTCAGCTTCCCTCCGTGGTAATTTCATCCATACCACTCACAGGATGACAATTTTATATCGTAAGAGGTCCCCTGGTAGTGGATATTAATTTATAATAGAAGGGAACAGAAGGGAGAATTTTTGTGTGTGCTCTTTCCCAGTAAAACACACAAACTGCTCCCTTGAGGCACATACAGTTATATATTAAAACATTAGTGATGGCACTAGAGTTAATAAGAGATAGAATATACAATACAACCGTCTACAGTATATATTAAAAATCCACAAAAAGCTACTGCAGCTCAAGGAAAGCTCCCAGGATAAACGGTGGTGCACACTTTCTTGTGGTTAAAAAACCTATCATCGCTACAAATATGTAGTGCACCCCCGGGGGGATTCACAGGTATCCGAGGTCAAACATCTGAAGACTATTTTTTCTTCCAATGAAGCATAAACCATAAAATCTTCCATTGTTGTCTCTAAACCGTAATAGACCTGCCAGTAACCAAGGGATGAAACAAATGTTTCCAAGGTAATAGAAAACATTAAGCGAGATGAGTGGTTTCCATATTTCCTTAAATGATTCCTATTCCACATGCAAAATATCTTCAATTGGGTTCCTCAAAATGAAAAGTATATAATACAACTATTTCAAGGCTATTAAGAAACACTAATGTAGGATCCGTGCAATGCAAAATATTTTCAATTTGGTTCCTCAACATGAAAAATATATAATATGACTATTTCAAGCTATTAAGAAACACTAATGTAGGCATCTATTTAATGTAAGAGACCTTTGGATTTTGATCAAGATCTAGCTATAATCTTAGCTAGATAAAACTAACATTTAAAAAATCTCTCTCTTGGAATCAAAGACTTAAATATTTTGTGGAAATAATTTGCCAGTAAGAAAACAGCATTCTCTGTTCAGGATCTCAAAAAGTGCAAATTCCCAGGCAGGAGTTAATGGTATATGAAAGTTTACATAACAAAATAGGAGTGGAGTCTAGAAGAAACCCGGTATACTTCTATTCAGGCTAAGTTCCAGCTTCATCAATGAGCTGGAGTTGTCATGCGCAACATGATTCAATATCTGAGTATGTTGAGAAATGATCCCCATAGTAAGTCTCGTTAACATTCCTCACCATGTGTAGTTAGAAAGCTTCTGTGTGTGTGATGGAAGCTTTTAAGACCTACTCTCTTAGCAACTTTCAAATACACGATACAGTGTTATTACCTATAGTCACCGTGCTGTTCTTACATTCCCATGACTTATTTTACAACTGGAAGTTTGAACCTTTGACCCTACACCTATTTTGCCCGCCCTCCACCCACCCCTGATCTCTGTATTTATGAGCTTGGTGGTTGCTGGGGTTTTTTGTTTTTTGTTTTTGGATTTCCCACGTAAGTGAGATTATCTGGGGTTTGTCTTTCTCTGACTTACACCACTTAGCATAATGCTCTCAGTGGTCCATCTGTGTGGCTGCAGATAGCAACACTGCTTTCTTTTTATGGCTGAATAATACTCCAGTGCGTTTGTGTGTGCGCACATGTTCTTGATCCATTCATCCGTCACGGACGTTTGGCTGTTTCGTATCTGGGCTATTGCAAATCATTCTGCAGTAAACATGGGGTGGATGTATCTTTTCAAATTAATGTTTTCATTTTCTTTGGATAAATACACAGAAGTGGAATTGTTGGATCATAGGGTGGATCTAATTTTAATTTTTTGAGGAACTGCC
The DNA here is from genome assembly GCF_002007445.2 of Ailuropoda melanoleuca. Taxonomy (NCBI): domain Eukaryota; kingdom Metazoa; phylum Chordata; class Mammalia; order Carnivora; family Ursidae; genus Ailuropoda; species Ailuropoda melanoleuca. The sequence goes on along the minus strand of NC_048220.1, from coordinate 14,456,985 downwards.
ATATTGTTTTCCTTGAGGCTACAACAATTTGCACTCCAAACAGCACACAAGGTTCCCTTTTCCTGATATCTTGCCAACGCTTGTTATTTCTTGTCTTTGTGATAATAGTTTCCATAATAGGTATGAGGAGATAGCTCACTGTGGTTTGAATTTGCATGTTTCTGCCATTGAGTCATGTTGAGCATTTTTTCATGTACCTGTTGGCCATCTGTATCTTTTTTTTTTTTTGAAAAATGTCCGTTCAGATCCTTTGTACTGCTGCTTGTGTGTTTTTCTTTGTGTTGCCTTTGCTTTTGGTGTCAAATCCAAAAAAATCATCACCAAGACCAGTGTCAAATAGTGCACTGCCTATGTTTTCTTCTAGGAACTTGATTGTTTCCGGTCTTACATTCAGGTCTTTAATCCATTTTTAGGTGATTTTTTTAATATGATATAAAAGAGTGGTTGAGTTTGCCCAATACCATTTATTGAAGAGACGGTCCTTTCCCCATTATATATTAATTTTATATATGCTTGATCACAAATTGACCACATAAGTAATGGATTTATTTTGGGGATCTCTGTTCCAGTGATCTATGTGTCTGTTTTTATGCCCATACCCTAGTGTTTTGATTTTAATATAACGTTGTGATAAAGTTTGAAGTCAGGAAGTGTGATGGCTCAGGCTCTGTTCTTCTCAAGACTGCTTTGGCATTGGGGATCTTTGGTAATTCATTACAAAGTTGTGAATGGTTTTCTCTGTTCCTATGAAATAGGCCATTAGAATTTTGACAGTAATTGTCCTGAATCTGTAGATAGGGTAGTATGGACATTTCACCAAAATTGTTACCATCCAGGAACACTACATATCTTTCCATGTATTTGTTTATCATGGTGTTATGGTTTTCATAGTACAAGTCTTTCACTTCCTTGGTTAAATTGTTCCTGGGCATTTTATTGTTTTTGCTGCAATTATAAATAGGACAGGTTTATTAATTTCTCTTTCTGAATTTCATTACTAGTATATAGAAAACATATTTTGGTATATACATTTTGTGTCTTCCAACTTGACCAAATTTGTTAGTACTAACAGTTTTTCTGTGGAATGTTTACAGTTTTTTATATATGATGTGTCATGTGCAAATAGTGACACTTTTAATCCTTTCCAGTTTGGATATCTTTAATTTGTTGCCTAATTGCTCTGGATAGGATGCCAATTACTATGTTGAATAAAAGTGGCAAGACAGCACCCTTGTCTTATTCCTGATCTTTAGAGGAAAAGCTTTCAGCTTTGTACTGTTGCTGTAATGTACTGTTAGCTGTACTGTTGTCATATACGGCCTTTGAGGCACAGTTCTTAGACTTTTAGAGACTTTGTTGAGAGTTTTTATCATAAATGGCTGTTAAAATTTATCAATTGATTTTTTTGCGACTATTGCCATGATCATGACTTTTAGCCTTCATTTTGTTTATATGTATCCTGTTGACTTATGGATGTTGAACCCTCCTTGTATCACTGGAATAAATGCCACTTGATCATGGTGCATCATCTTTGCAATGCATTGTTGAATTCTCTTAGCTAATATTTTATTGTTTTTGTATCTATGTTCCCCAGGGATATTGGCCTGTGTTTTCTTACCATTTGATATGTTTGTGTGGTTTTAGTATCAGGATAAAATTGGCTTTGTAAAATAAGTTCAGAAATGTTCCCCTGATTCTGTTTCTCGAAAGAGTTTGAGAAGGATTGGTATTAATCATCTTTGAATCTTTGTTAGGATTCACCAGTTAAGATACCCTGCCCTGGACTGTGAACGAATTCTATTCCTAGTAATTGGTCTTCTCAGGTTTTTTTCATGACTCAGTCTCGGTAGGTTGGATGTGTCCAGAAATTTGTATCTTCTAGGTTGTCCAGTTTGTTGGTATTTTTCCTAGCAGCCTCTTAAAGTTGTAATTTCTCTTTTTTTCATTTATGTGTGACTTCTTTTTCTTAATGAGTCTAGCTAAAGGTGGGTCAGTTTCACTTCTTTCCAGTTTTCCTTTTAGTCTCTATTTCTACTAACTTTGGGCTTTATTCTTTTTGTAGTTTCTTGAGGTACACAGGCTGAGTTTTTCATTTCTTGATGTAGGCATTTATTGCTATGAACTTCCCTCCTGTATCCCCTAAGTTTTGGTAGGTCATATTTTCATTTGAGTAAGGTATTTTTTGATTTTTCCTTTGATTTCTTCATTGGCCCATTGGTTTTCAGTAGCAAGGTGTTTAGTATCCCCATATTTGTCAATTCCCAGTTTTCTCCCGATAGTTGACTTATCCTATACCATTATGGAAAATCAAAATATGAACTCAGCCTTTTTAGGTTTAGTAAGACTTGTTTGTGATCTAAGATCTCAGAGGTTGTTTCCTATGCACTTGAGAACTATGTGCATTTTATTGCTTTCGGATGGAAAGTCGTCTATATGTTTGTTAAGTTCAGGTGGTCTAATGTGTCAATTAAGTCCCCTATTGCTTATTGATTTTCTGTGCAAATGCTCTATCTCCATCAGTTAGGGAGGGGTGTTCAAGTTCCATATCATTATATTGCTATTTCTCCTTCTTGATTTGTTAATATTTGCTTTACATATTTAGCTGCTCCTATGTTGGGTCCAATATATTTTTACAAATGTCATTTCCTCTTGTTGGATTGACCCCTTTTGCATTATGTAATGCCCTTCTTTATCTTTTATTACATGATCTTTTTTCACTTTACAAATATTTGCTCATTTCCTTATTTTTATATAAATAAGCTATAGAAAAATTTGAAGTCTTGGATGTCACTTACTCACTGGCTGCATACACTTGTGCTTTCGTTCCCTCATCTGTAAAATGGGTATAGTGTTACCTCACAGACTTATTGACAGAACTGGATACATGTCTTAAGGTTTGTTCTGACTGGTTCCTTTACTTTCCCTTTCCACAGAGAATCTTTTCTATCCCTTTACTTTCACTCTGTGTGTGTCCTTATATCTGGAGTGTTCTATAGTTAGAATAGAGATGGGTCTTGTTCTTTCTTTCTAGTCATTCTGTCTTTTTTTTTTAATAATAATTTTTATTATGTTATGTCAGTCACCATACAGTATAGTTTTTGATGTAATGTTCCAGGATTCATTATTTGCGTGTAATACCCAGTGCTCCATGCAATACGTGCCCTCCTTAATACCCATCACCGGCCTATCCCAATCCCCACCCCCCTCCCCTCTGAAGCCTGTGTCTTTTAATTGAAGAATTTAATTAAGGGAGGGGGGTGGGGGAATGGGATAGACTGGTGATGGGTAGTAAGGAGGGCACGTATTGCATGGAGCTGGGTGTTATACGCAACTAATGAAGCATCGAACTTTACATGGGAATCCGGGGATGTACTGTATGGTGATTAACATAATATAATAAAAAAAATCATTAAAAAAAATAAAATAAAATGCATTCCAAAAAAAAAAAAATCAAGTAATTAAGACAGGTATGTACTTACTTAGTTTTGTTTCTTGTTTACTCTTTTGTTCTTTTTTCATTTCGTGACTTCCGGTAGTGGTATGCATAGATTATGTTCATCTTTTGTTTACCTACAGTTGACCTCTGAACACTGACCCCTGCTCTCATGCAGTTCCAAGTCGGCATATAACTTTTGACTCCCACAAATCTTAACTACCCATAGCCTACTGCTGACTGGAGTGTTACCAATAACATATGTAGTTGATTAACACCTATGTTGTACTTTATATGTATTACAAACTATATTCTTTACTAAAACTAAAGAAAAATATTCAGACAATCATAAGGAAAATACACTTCATATACTGTCCCATAGATAAAAAAAAAAAAAAAATCCAAGTATGAGTGGATCTGCTCAGGTCCAACCCATGTTGTACAAGGGACACCTGTGTACAGGTTTTTACCTGCATATAAGCCTCATTGTAAGTGCAGCCTGTTTCACACTGATAATGACTTAGGTTTACATGCATTCTCAAACTTGGAATTCCACTCTCCCCCACTTGACATTTTATATATCCTTCCATTATTTTTACTACTTTTGTCTCAACATTTGTACTGGCTTATAGGTGATTTGAGAAGTTATGTATGTGACCCAACACCTTTGTTACATATTTAACGGTGAGATTTTTGCTTTCGTGGGTCTTGTTACTCATTAGTGCCATTTCTTTTAAGCTTATACAAGTCCCTTTAACCTTTCTTGTAGGCTTGTTAATAGTGATGAACTCCTTCAGCTTTTGCTCGTCTGGGAACTCTGTATCTGTCCTCCAGTTTTGATGACAACTTTGTCAGAAGTGTTGTTGGTTTAAAGATTTTTAAGATACCCTGCCACTCATCTGTGGCCTACAACGATCTGATAGTCTTTTGGGGGTTCCTGGTTCTTAACACGATTTTTCTCTTTTGGCTTCATCTTCTTTGAAATTCTCTGGGCTTCCCAGATCTGGATGTCTTGTTCCTCCCCGAAGTTGGGGTGTTTGCAGACTAATTTTTTCAAGTCAGTTTTCTGCCTCTTTCTTTCTCTCTTCCCCTTCGGGCCGTCCTACAACGTGAATGTTGAGCGCTGGTCTGCCTGTGTTGTCCTGTAAGTTCCTTAAGTTATTTTTACTTTGTTTCTTTTCTTTTTGGCTGTATTCCAACGGGCTGAGTTCACTGCCGCCGCCTTCTGCTTCATTCGGTCTGCACGGCCTCCCTTTAGGGTGATTTGTAGTCTTCAGCTCGGGGACTCCTGTTTGGTACTTTGTTATATTTTTGATCCCCTCGAAGTTCCTGATCTGGGATTCACTGGATGACCGCTATTTCCAACTCCTTATCAGGTACATTATCCATCCCCATGTCGTTACGGACTTTTCTCCTGAGGTTTTGAATCTGTTTTTCTTTTCATGCACTACATAAGACAGCCACCTCTCCCAGTCTGGCAGGAGTGGCCTCGGGTAGGAGACAAACCTCATCTTTCCACCTTTCTTTAGCTCTTGGTTCTCTCTCAAACCTTTGAGATTTTCCAGGCAAACAGCTGATTTTGTTTTTAGTGGCTCTCCGTCAGAGAGGGTGTGCCCGCACCTGTCATTATTCGGACGTGGAGGACCTCAGTCAGCACGTGCCTGGGTGGCTCAGTCGGTTGAGTGTTCGATTCTTGGTTTTGGATCATGTCATCAGATCCAGCCCTGCGTCAGGCTCCATGCTGAGTGTGGAGCCTGCTTAAGCTTCTCTCTCTCCCTCTACTCCTCTGCGTCCGCTCATGGTCTTATGGGGCATAAGCACTGCTGGCCACCATAGCCAGGCTACCTGGAGGTGTCCCCTGGTGGCACTGCAAAAATTGAGGTACCAGACAAGTGTACAAGGTCCTTTCTGGGAGATACCAATGAGCCGGAGCACGGCTGAGGGCAAGCGCCAAGTTGGCATCCACTGGCCTCTGCAGACCCCTAGATATGTGCCAAACCTGAATCCTGACCCTCAGGCCAAAACTGCATGACAGGCCTCTTTCACACAGAAAGGGTGTGTCTTTGTGCAGTACCCTGGGGGTGGTCACCTGCCAAGAACTGCCTTTGATTGTTGCAGTCTGATAGGACTGTAAACTCAACCTCCCCGGGCTAGGAGAGGCTGGCACCTCCTGGCTGGCAGGCATAAAAACTGGGGTGCCAGATGCATGTAAAAGACCTCCAGGGGTGGCTACTGGTGCCCTGCGAGCACAGCGGCCAGTGAGCATGAAACTTGAGCCTCTTCCCCCACCTCAAGGCGAGTCTGCTTCTGTCCTGGGCCCTGAGGCAGGTGAGTGCGGGCACAGGCGCCCTTCAAGCACTACTTCCATCGCCTCATGGACCTCCTGGATGCAAGCCACATTGGTGTTTAAAGCTGGGGTGCCTGATGGGGGATATCAAACCCTTAGCTCCTCAGGAAAAAGCTGTGGGCATTGAATTCGCTTCTGAGGGTGAGTCACAGGGCTAGACGGTGTGTCAGCCGCTCTTACCTACTTCGATGTGGTTTTTCTCTTCTTCTTCACCTCATGTGTAGGCGTCACACAGCTAGTTTCTAGGTCTTTTTCAGAGGAAAGTATTCCTTATGCGTCTGCCGGTTCCATGGGCGCACGGGAGGAGGGGAGTTCGGGATCTTCCAGTGTTGTCGTGTTGAACCAGAACTGCTATTTTCAAAGTACTAAACTGTGTGCCCTTAACAAGTCCGGCCGAGCTGGAAAGTCACAATGACCATGAGACTATATTGGGAGAGGCCAATTATATCAACACCAAAAATGACCACATAGGGTATTCTTTCCATTTACCAGCAGACATTTTTTGGAACATTGCTTAGCATATGGTAGTGTTTGTTCCTGTTAAATATTTATCCTAGTCAGTCTCAGATACAATATGATTGCAGCTCCTATATCAACAGTGTGATGTCTCCAAAGCCTTACTGGTAAAGCTTCATTCTCTGGCCCGCTGGCAACTTCATACTTTCTGCCTTGGTTCCTGGTACTATCATCATCCAAACATTTGTATTTCTTATATTTACCACTGTGATGATAGCACCTGCCTCAAGGAGCTGCTCTGACAATTGAGGAGACCTCTCATCTGTCAAATAGGGACCCGCTGTCTGGCAGCTGCCTTTACCAATAACACTAATGATTATTAATTAAACCCCAAGCATCTTGGACCCTCTCCTGTAATTTTTAAATGTCCCCACGGTCTCCTCTCTACCTTTCTCATGTCTGCCCTGAGCTGTTGCCCTAAATCTCTGACTTCGATTTCTATTGCATTTCCACCCCTTACCCCCAAGAGCTAGTTTCTCAAACACGAATCTGATCGTGTCATGCTCCTGCTTAAAAGTCTGTCAGTAGCATCAACTTCACAGTCCTTAGTTTGATATGCATACACAAAATGGGCTCAGCCCAGCTCCTTAGCCCCACTGACTACAAGCCCCAGCGTTCCTCGATACGTTTTGTCCTTGGATATCCCACTGCCTTCGCATATTCTATGCCCTGATTTCCCCCAGCTCCACCACCATCCACTCTCTGTGCTGTCGGACTGTCCTCTCTGCTGACTGCTAAGAACTCACTCACCTGCGCTGCTTTGCTTATCCATTTCTTGTGAACCTAAATTTAGCCAATGGGAGCACCTGTAAGAGATCCAGGGGTAGGAAGATACCTTCAATCGTTGTAGTGGTGCTGTTTTCCTGCTATTTACTAGTACCTTCATTAAACTATGTGGCTAACCTTCCCAAATATATAACCCAAAGGCAGTCCTCAGGAAACACCAGATAAAAAAGTCAATCTCTCTTCACTCACCCATCTCCTCTATTTCCAAAGAAAAGTCTGAGAAGCCCTTCTAGATTTCAGGAGAAAAGAATACAATAATTGAATGTGGCATATGATCCTCCTTGAATCCGGGAATGAGAAGGAAGGAACACCCATATTGTGCAACTGGCAAAATGTTCACTTGGACTGTGGATTAGAAAAGAACATTGTGTTTTAAGTCCATAAATTCATAATTACATCCTCATTATATAGGAAAATGTTCTCAGGGAATAAATACTGGCATGTTTTGGCACAAATGAGCTTGGTGACTGTTCAGGAAAAGCATGTGTGTGTGTGTATAGAGAGAGGAATCAGTGGACCCTGCCTGATAAGCCTGTGAAAGAGCGCTCATCATCAATAATCATGTAATGTACCAGTACCTGCCTTTTAATAACGACTGTCAATCAACAGAGTATACTTCGTTGCACGTACGTTATGTCCAATTGTCATGTTGTCCTTTAAACAAATGCATGAGAACTTCCAGTCATTTGGAGAGCCCAGAGGGCTGAGGTGGACCCTGGAGTCTGGGTCTGTTGTCTCCAGCGTGCAGGTGCATGCAGGTGTATAAGCCTCATGCTGTCGCCTCTCCCTGGCCATTCAGTGCACCCTGGAGTAGGAGGGAAAGGAGACGTCCTCCTGTGTGAGCGCCCCATCAGTATGGCAGCTACTGAGCCCTGGACCCGTGGCTCGGACAAACGGAGATGTTGCTGTAAGTGTAATATGCACCCAAGGTTTCTCATGAAAAACCATGGAGAATATCTCAATAGTTTTTCGTGTTTGATTTTGGATGCATTTGGTTAAATTAAATGTCTGATTAATTTTATCTGCTCCTCTTACTTAACGAGCTGAGTATCCATTTAAAAGTACACACATAGCTCTCATTATTTCTTTTGGCAAGTGCTGGTCTACACCGATGAGCGAGTTACTAATTAGGCTGCTTTGCTGATTCTCATTATTCTTCTGTGACAAGAGCCCCAAATAATTCTTGCCTTCTTCATCTCCTTTTAGAACGGTGGGTAAGGTCTACTGGGACAATGTTCTTGAACTTCAATGGGCATTCAAATCGCCAGCAGCCGTCTTCTTAAAATCTGGACTCTGACCCTTAGGTCTGGGGTGGGCCTGGGAAGCAGCATTTCTAACAAGCGCCCAGGTGCTGCTGTGGGTCCTGGAGCACACTGTACAGACAGAGACTAAGGCATGCCAGGCTTTTATTTGATGCAGGTGTTAGCATATAAATGTTTCAACTGAAGGAAAGTCAGTATTTTAGGAAACCTAATTGCTGCTAACCACTTCTAGTTATATCAACTAGTCCTAAGAATGATGTTCCCAAATCCACACTCTGAGTTACCACAGTAAAAAGTAAACCTCCCTATTGAGACAATCTAAGAAGATAGATACAGTGCCTTTTCAGAAAAGCAGAATTCTGGATGTTTACAACCCCAGCTATGCCTCAGGGGCTGATAGAGGACGTAAGCTGGCATTATGGATGCGCTTTAGAAATTCCAACTGGAGGGCGCCTGGGGGGCTCAGTCGATGAAGCATCTGCTTTCAGCTCAGGTCATGCTCTCTGAGTCGTGGGATCGAGCCCCACATCTGGCTTCCTGCTCAGTGGGGAGTCTGCTTCTCCCTCGAGCTCATTGCCCCTCCCCCTGCTTATGTTCTCTCTCTCTCGCAAAAAGAAGTAAAATCTTTATAAAAAAAAAAATCAATTCCAGCTGGATAGAAAAAAAAGACCAGCTTCCTCCTATGTGCCTAGAATTTCATCAAAATATTTCTACATGTCAGTTCTCCTCTAAGGAAAGAACCTGTCTTCAAATCCATTTCTAGCTAGTAACACACCCAAGTTAATAGGGACCAGAAACTACATCCTCAAACATGACAAGCAGCAACCATCGCTGGAGTGGTAACGAGCAAGGTCTCCAAGCGATCAGGCACCAAACCAGATACGTCAAAGCCCCAACAAGTGGGCAAAGGGTGGGCTTGTCCTCAACCAGCCAGAACAGGGAAGGCTCTGCACGGGTGTGTGGAGAATACGATCCTTTCCAAGAGAAAAGGTCATAAAGGGGTATTTTTGTGGATTTACACATAGTAGTAGTAATACCTTGCATCACACTGGGAGGTAATGAGGGTTCTTTTCATTTTATAGAAGGTGAAACAACAGGTGAGATGGAAACCCACACTTGAGTCCAGGACTTGAGGCTTCTGAGCCCACGTGCGGCAGCACCACGCCAACCTTGGGCAAGAAGCAGAGGAACAAGTTGGTCTAGGGCCGGCTCCAGGCAGAAGGTCGGCGTCCTGTCTTACCCGCCCTCCAGGAAAGACCTGATCAACACATTCATACTAAAGGAAGAATGGGATTGCTCCATCTCCAGAAACGTCTATCAAGATGGGGGCAGAGCACAGTAACCACCCAGCTGAGGAGAAAGCCGACCCCAAGTCCCCGCCTCAGGCCATGTAAGGCAAACCCCGCTCATTCATTCAGACACCCGTGCAACTCTGATTGAGCAACAGAGAGAGATCTTTTCTTCTTTTACAGTCGTCATGACAAAAAGCCCACAGACCATCTGAAAATGGATTGAAGAAGATTCTACGCTGACAATACCTTGTGCTGCTTTTCTAAAAGTACTTCTTGCTGAGCAGAGCTTTATAGCTTTTTACTGGAGGTTGATTTTCTCCCAGCTTGTGAGAGACAAAATGATTTTTCCTGAGCTATGAAAACAATATGCTTACCCCAGTGAGGTATGATCTATAATTGATGATAATTCCTATCTGCCTAAAAGAACTGCTTTTCTTTTTCTAGGTTTTGCTGCCCCGTTCTATGTTATCGTACTGGTCAAAAGGGGAAACCTCTTTATTAGTGGAGAACTATCATTTAGCAATAAGGGAAGTCGCAGATCACCTACCACGTGAGTCATGGTGACAAATGGGCTCAGCCCAGATGAGATCTGGAATCCTGGTGCACAAATCACTTGGAGCAGCCTTAGTGTGGCTCTTTCATGTGCATTTATAAGGAACAGGAGTCCATCTCTGGAATGCCTAGAAGACCAGCCACAGTGAAATGGATGTTTGCCTCCACTGTAAAAAAGATGGAGACAATACTTTCAATTTAATGAGCCTTATTCACAAGGTCACGCAGCTCCATCAACCTCCAGAGAACAAATTTCACTGTACCGGTACACTCTCACATTTTTTTAAAGAATTCTTCCACAAACTCCTAAGTACCCCCCGCTGGGGTTCTTGCCTTCCAGCGTCCTCGCAAGTTTCAAAACCATGGCCGCCCACACATTGCTAACAACCTGGCAGAACGCTGAGCTCTGTTTTCTCGACCCACCCTCAGAACTCTGCCTTGCTTCTGGGATGAGAACAGCTTGCAAGCCAACGGTGGAAGCAGACGCACAAAAGGCAGAGAGCCCAGAAGAAAGCCATGCATATTTATTATCCAAAGTAAAAGCCCATGGCACGGACAGAAAAACCAGAGTTGACCATAAATGGGCAATTTGGCCGCATCATCAAGTTCTCTGACTCCAAGTCAAACCTCTTCCTGGAGAACATTCTGGGGCTGTCTCACCTCTAATGAGGTGGAAAGATGCTAAGGCAACCTTCAACTTCTTACCCATGATGCTGTTCGTGCTATTATAGCCTAGCACTTACCTATCTCTGAAAAGTGAATGACTAGGTTCTAGACACATTTTTTCCCCTTCATGCCATAAGATTATTTTCTCTTTAAAGGCAAATTGTGCCAGAACTGTTTCACCTCTTAACTCTGCTTCCTCTTATACAGTTGCTCTGCTTCTCCCTGAGGAATGCTGTCATGGAATCTTCTGGTAGCAAAGCTCAACAAATAAATGCTTAAGTCAGGGAACACTGAAAAATGAAGAGGGTGAATTTGTACATATGGTAACATGGGTATTTCTTTAAGGACTGTTAAGGAAAATATAAAAAGAGAAGGGATAGTGAAAAAAAGGATGGAAGAACAATAGTAAGAAGAAACAGTGATTAGAGCTCAGTGCCGTTTGGAGATTAAACAAACAGTCATTCCCGACACCACCATGGCCAGCACTTCCCATTATAAGACCGTCTAATGACTTTTTATGTACTGGGCACATAGCAGCCATATATACAAAAAATATTAGATATGTCGAAGGCTTTACAGTAGCCACTAAAAACAAGACTACAGAATAGAAGACAACGGTCACACAGAATGACTTGGGAAAGTGTACTTTTCTAACACTTAGTAATTCTTTTTTCATGTCAACAATGACTGTGAAGAGCAATACAGAGAGAGACTGCTCAAGTGCATGAGAATGGCAGGATTTTGAACAGGAGGCAATACTAAGTGCTGGTGACGATGTGGAGAGGGGAGGACTCAGGGAAACCACTCCTGGAAGTTAAAGTCGATCCAGCAGTTCTAGGAAACACGAAATGCTCGCACAGTATTTCATGAAGTTAGCGTAAGCCCTGTCAGCAATACCTAACTCTTGGGTAAATACCTCAGCGAAATTCTCCGCTTGGTAAGGATCACACAGCATACATTCATTAGGGTCACACTCTGTTTGTGGTAATAGAGATGTGGAAGCGACCCAGATGCCCACCACCAGGGGAGTGGGTAAGTGAAAGACGAAGGATGTGTTCCATGGACACTAGGCAGGAGTTAGAAGCAATCAACTCCATCCTGAGAGCAATAGTAACAGATCTTAAAAACACCCAAGGAAAACATGCATAACTTTTTTTTTTAATATGCATACAAAACAATACACAAAGTGTACTGCCAACTGTTACGTTCCTATAACAAGGACATCAGAGTGTGACCCATGAGGGGAACACAAGTTGCACCAGGAAAGAAAGAAAAATTTGTTTAAATCAATGAAATTACTGAGGCACCTGGGTGGCTCAGTCGGTTAAGCATCTGCCTTCAGCTCAGGTCATGATCTCGGGGTCCTGGCATGGGAGCCCCACATCGGGCTCCCCGCTGAGAGGGAGTCTGTTTCTCCCTCTCCCACTCCCCCTGCTTGTGCTCTCTCTCTCTGTAGAATTATTAATGAAATAATCACATATTTATTTTCCTTTCAAAGCGAACGGCAGTCAGTGCTCACAGCAATCGGCTGGCCCTCAGGAAGCACAAGCTGAGGACCCGGGTGGCTGATCACTCAGCTCAGCACCGCCAGCCACCAAGACCCTTCGGACCAGTATTCACGGTATCACTTTACAGTTGTTTCCCCCCTCGGGTATGTATGGTCTAATCTGCGTCTGTAATATTAGACAAGATGCATCAAAATTACTGATCGTAAAATACAAATTCATGAAGATAACGGAGTCAGAGATCCACTCCTAACACCTGTAGAGGAAGAGCCAGAGTACAAAGAGACGCCCACACACCCCTCAACCCAGCCCTCTGACATAAAATCCGTTTTATCCTCCCACCTTCCCCCTTGTACCTTCTTAATAAATAACCTGGAAGGCGAGGTGTGCATGGAGAATTCTGGTGCTTTTCAGAGTTTGGTCTCAAACGCGGGGACCTCGAGCCAGCTCTCCTCTCTCCCTTCTCTCTCTGTCCTGGATTCCATCTTGTGTTTGTGTCCGTGGCCTGCAGCCAGCGCCTGGAGAGTTGCAGCCACTTCTTCCCCTCAACCCAAACAGCCACCCCTTGGCCTTCTCTTGACTCTAAGATTCCATTGTGGTGGTGCAGTTCACGGTCAGGAGGGGCGGCCCGGGGAAAGGGCCACACAGGCCCCAGAAGCAGACGCAGGCTGGACCTGGGTCCCAAGCACTCAGTAGCATCTGGAAGGGAGGGTGTGAGCTCTGGGACCTGTGGAACCCTCCCCCTAGGACTAGGAAGGCCGGGGCAGGTTCCCCAGAGTGAGGTGGGGCCCCTCTTGTCTACGCCAAAGCAATTCTACAACTCTGCTCTTAGGGCCTGGGGGTTTCTATTCCTGCCACATTCATATATTAAAACCCAAACCCCAAATATGAAGATATTTGGTGATGGAGCCACTGGGCAGGACTTAGGTTTACATGCGGTCATGAGGGCGGGACCCCCCATCCCATGACGGCATGAACATCCTTCTAAGAAGAGAAAGAGCAGAGCTTTTTCTCTCTGCCACATGAGGACACAGGAAGAAGGCACCCATCTCAAAGTCAGGAAGGGGGCCCCTACCTGGGACAGGCTGCTGGCCCCTTGCTCTCGACTTCCAGCCTCCAGCACCGTGAGCAATATGCCCCAGTGTGTGTAAGCCAGCCAGTCTGTGCTACTTGGTCACGGCAGCCCAAGGTCGGACCGTGCGCTGAGAGGCTCCCCATCAGCTCTGTAGGCAGACGCATATGCTCTTCCTAGAGGCCAGCAGAAAGTTCCTGATAATAAAGAAAACATTGAAGACAAAGCACTGCGACAATTATAACTGATTTAGCTTTTTATTTATTGGGAATTAAAGATACCAACATCTGGAATGTCTTGCTTGTGGGTGAATTATTGAAAATAGCAGCCTCCTCGAGGCCTTCTAGTGTGTTCTGTATCTATACATAAAACACGAAGATTAACTGATTTTTCCATGGAAAATCGAGAATGTCCAAACAGTAAATGAATGTCCACTGTGTGTCAAAATCCACAGTTACACTAAGTCTGCACTTTATAAATAAATAGTATAATACTTACAGATTTATGACCAAATCATGATTTTTTTTTCTTATACTGTCAGGTACTCAAATAGTGTGCAGTGTTTATGAAATCAAAATTATATATATAGTCCAAGAGTATGAAAATAACACTCTAAGACGGCCATTAATATACTCACCTAATAAAAGAGTGGAAAATGTTTTTCACTATGCAAAAAGAAGAAAGAACGATTACAAGAATCCTAATCAGCTCACAAGTATTTAATCTGGTCAAAGAAAGAGTCAGACCCAAAACAAAACACAAAAAAATTGTAAAATGCTGGCACAACAGAAAGAACAGGAGCTTTGGAGAGTAACTTACTCTCAAAAAGCTTTATGGTCTTATCATGTTTCAATCCCGGGCTTTTGCCTGAATCCGGTGAACAAGGTAACTCACCCATCAGCCAGGTTCTGCTTGGACAGCCCTACTTCCCTGGATCCCCGTTCCCTACCAGCCACCTGTCCAATCGCTACCATAGCCCTCAACAAATGTCATCTGTTCACGTTGTATCTCTTTTTTGTGTCTCTCCACTGTATTTACGTATCACTCACGCCAGGGAAGGATTTGGGGAAGAGGTGTCCGTAAGCTGAAACTGGAATGGCATTCAGCAAAAGTGCCCTGGTTTTAAGCAAAGCCTAGCAAATTTCACAATGTCATTTTCTTTTCTTCTGGGGACAGATGCAAAAAAAAAAAAAAAAGATAATAACATTCAAAGGATTTGTTCTTACCACTTGGCATCATCCTTCAAAGACCCCATGTAACTGGTCACTTAAGGTGCGTCTTGATTAAGACAATGGCCCCTAGACAGGGCATGTTCATTCGGACTACCGTTTGTACTACCGTTTGTGAAAGAAAGTTCTCTGTCACTGCCCTCCCCCTCCTCCAACCGCACGATACATCTCTGTCATTAAATGTGATTGATTGGTAATTTTAACCCATCATCAGGACCTTTCAGATGACTTAAAAGCAAATTTAGTATTCTTAGAAGAGTGTTTGCTTGACCCAAGCTGCTTTAGAACAAACGGAAAACCAACATCTCGCATCTTCCTAAATACCAATAAGCATCAGTTTAATCAATACCTACGTAGCAGAGACTCTGTGCCAGGCACTGGGGGCACAGGAGTGATCAAGAGAGACCTGCTCTCTACCTTCGTGGGGGTTCTCAGACTGGGGGGGTGGGGTGCGAAGTGCCCACATGAATGAGATTATCCATCTCGTCAGACAAATAACCGAGCACAAATGGTGTTTTCATGACCTGAGTTCAGATGTCAAAGCTGAGGATCCAAGACGCGAACATAACCCAAGCTCAGAAATTCCTACCTCACCGCCGTTCCCGCAGCTCAAGGTGCCTGATGAGCCTCACGTCTTCGCCTTGTCTCCAGGACCCACTCCGGCCACAGGACTGACTGGGGAGGCGCCACGACTCAGGGGAGCAGTCCTGCAATGGGGGTCTGCAAAACACCCACCAGGAAATTAAGATAAAAAAAACTCTGCCTTTTTCAAGACTATTTTTATAATAAATATTTAATTTTTCATTACACTCTAAGAAAAAAACAGATTCTGTGGTCATCTTTTTCAATTTGCCTATGAATGCATTTCGTTCTCCCCAAAAAAAATGACCAGAATTTTAATAGTGACCCTGTTGTATTCCTGGAAGGATGGGTGGGAAACTTACCACGAGCTCTACGAAGAGCCTATTTCTCAGCACGTACTCATTGGAACTCTGTACAAGTCTTCCTGAAACCTTCAAGGACCTATTATCCCCATTTACCCTTGGTTAGATTTTTCTATTTTGCTTCCTCATAAGCTCTTCGTTTCCAACCCTATCATCTTTCCCGGCAGCCTGAGATTCTTTGTTCTGTTAGGCATTTGTGACAACCAGGGACACTACACTTTCCTGGCTGCCAGCCATGGAATTTGCAACACTTTTTAGAGGAGGCTTTTGCAATTTTTACTCTTGTCATTTTCTTCACATCTGTGGCTGATGTGGGAAAAACAAAGCTCCAGCAATTTGCTCCCGCTCTCTGGCTTGTAGCAATGCCTTCCAAATTTCTGCTCACCCTACCCAACCTCCCAGAACGTCGCTAAGTGGCTTCTCTCGCCTGGGCAGCACCGCCACACTCATCACAGGGCTGATTTCTCAGGCTTTCAAGGCTTTTTCACCCAGCCAATTTCCCTGGATTCCAAACAGGTATTTAGAGCATTTTCTAAGCAGCAAATCCCATGCATTTTACACAACGTAGTGGCTTGGAGTGTGGGGTGTTAAAGAGACATGAGTTGGGAGTCCTCACTCTGCTAGGTACGAGCTGAGACTATGGAAAAGATTGCTAAGTATCCAAGTTTTAAGGTGTTGAGGTTCCCCCACCTCTACAAAGGGAAGAATAGCATCTATCTCCTCATGTTACCCTGAGAATTCAGAGGCGGTCCTTGAGTCTGGCGTATAATAATTGTTCTGTAAATGTTATGCAGTGTTACTTAGAGACAATGAATAATTTATACATGTCACTGAACAACTATGGACAGCACCCATGCTTGGTGCAATAGGGAAAAAAGAGCAAGTAATAGCCAGTGAGTACATAGCCTATGCCCACCCTCTCCTACGTCTATTTTTACATCATCATTGAAAAGTGAAAGACTGTGGTCTTCACAAAGCATCGCATGGCATGCGTGCAACTAATTACACTTCACAACGTCTGTGAGAAGTGCTGTACCCAAATGCTATCAGGAGGAATTCCACTGAAGGGACAGAAGGAGTGGCGAATAAGCAGAAGCCTCGTGGACCGTGTCTTACTAATGCTCATGTACTCCAAGTACAGAATCACATTTGAAAGCAGGATTCAGTTATTGCCCTATTGATGACGAAGACTGACTCTAGATATAGTTACCTGGTGACAGGAATCTAACTTGGTCTGGCTTTTCGCCAAAAATGAAATTGCTTGGTTCAGAAAACTGAGAAGTGGTGGGTGGGGCAAGGCTCAATCTTCAGGCATGACTGAATCCACAGGGTCCAGTACTGCTGTGAGAAAGCAGACACTTGGCTCTGCTTTCTTCTGGGTTGGCTTCGTCCTCAGGTGGCCTTTTGCTCTGTTGGCCTCTTGAGTCCTGGGCTCGTGGCCTCATGGTTCAGCAGGCACTACTAACAGATCGTCCTGGGAAAAGTCCAGGGTTCCATCTCATTGGACCACCTTGGGGCGTGTGCCCACTCTCCAGCTAGTCCCCTGACTAGGAAGACAGCAAATGCCAGCTGGGTAAGTCTGGGCCCCTTCTCCACATCGGACTGGAAGCGCAAGTCCATCATACCTAAAGCTTCTGGATAGGGTGCTCAGAAGAGATGGTTCCCCCAAAGAAAGTGAGGCTGCTAATTTTCCAGTATGCTTGAATATGGCCAAACCCACACAATGGATAGGCAATGGCGTGGCCTGAATTATGGACCTCGAAGAATTGGGAAGATTTAGATGAGCATGAGTGGAACAAAACAACGCTGCAAGGCTCTTTACTGAGAGGAATGGAAGGAAGCAGCACATGAGTGACAGGGCAAAATAAATCACGCTGGGAAGCGAGGTTAAAGCGAGGTGTCAGTGAGAACTGAGGATAAAAGAATGTGTGTGGGGTTTGGTACAAGTGTGGAGGTTCCTGCAGTTTTCCATTGCCACGTGTGTGTAACCACAACACATGAGTTGCCTAAAGCAGTGGCAGGTCATTTCAGAGCCATTTGGTTTCAGGAGGGATGAAGCAAAGACTGGGGACTGAAATGATCTCAAGGCTCGCTCACGGACATGTCTGCTAGTGGATGCTAGGTACTGGCTGGCCCTTAGCTGGGACTGAGGCTGGAAGAGTGGCCTCTTCATGCTTGTCTGGCTTCCCCGTGTCACGATGTCTGAGTTCTAAGACTGAGTGTCTCAAGGTGCCAGGCAGAGCCTCTGTCACCGTTCAGGACTTGGCCTCACGGTATTCATTCAACAATACTGATCTGTAGTGATGACTATGGTCCCTCTCAACTCTGTAATTGACCCAGACTCTCTGCAGGCCCAACGACAAGACAGAGAGAGAGGGTGCTACTGGAGAAGTCAGGACTGAAGTAAAAAAATCAGTGACGGGAGGATTTACGGTGCTTTAGAAAAAAATAGTAAAGGATATTTGTAGGTAAGATGTCATGACAGTAGAGAAAAATCCAAGAAAACGTTAAGTGACACCTGATCTCTTATTTTAAATGCAATACATGGGAAGTGAAAATATGGTTATAAATACTGAGATCACTATTTATGTACCCTATTGACTTTCTTTCTGCCTCCTTCTCATTTGTAAGGACCCATGTGATCACAGTGAGAGCACCCAGATAATTTCCCGTTATCAAGATTCGTAACTCAGTCGTATCTGCCCCATCTCTTTTGCCACGGAAGGTAACATTCACAGTGCCTGGAGATGAAGATTTTTTATCTTTGAGAGAGACATTCTGCCTACCACACTTAGTTCTACGCTTATAGAGAAATGCAAAATCCTTGGTAATTAATTGCTAGGGACTGAATTGTGCCCCCACAGAAAAAATTATAAATTAAAGCCTTAACCCCCAATGTGACAGTATTTAGAGGTGGGACTCAATTTCCACTATATCAGCCACATACTATCCTTTTTTGTTATGGCAGCCCTAGCTGACCAAAATAGTAATTAAAACTACCCTTAAATAGAGAGTGACTGCCATATACTTATCTTTGTCCTAGTTGTTTTATAATTCATATCAATTTTCCCAAAAAATTTTCTATCAAAATAGGAGAGCCAGTATTATACTTCATCACTATGACCTTAAATAGCTTTTGTTAAATCCTCGGAATATCACTAATTTATTAAATAATTGGTGTTCTGATTTTTAGAAAAGTCAGTCACCAAGTTAGTTAAAATATAAATTTCCTTAGGGGCGCCTGGGTGGCACAGCGGTTAAGCGTCTGCCTTCGGCTCAGGGCGTGATCCCGGCGTTATGGGATCGAGCCCCACATCAGGCTCATCCGCTATGAGCCTGCTTCTTCCTCTCCCACTCCCCCTACTTGTGTTCCCTCTCTCGCTGGCTGTCTCTATCTCTGTCAAATAAATAAAAAAATCTTTTAAAAAATATATAAATTTCCTCAAAATATACAGTGGGGCAAGGCAGTCTCTTCCACAAATGTATGTGGAGAAAACTGGACAGCCACAATACAAAAGAAAGAAACTAGACCACTGTCTTATACCATGCACAAAAATTAACTCGAAATGAAAGACTTGAACTTAAGACCAGAAACCATAGAACTCATAAAAGAAAACATAACTGGTAAGCTCCTTGGCAGTGATTTTTTTTTTATCTAACACCAAAAATAAAAGTGACAAAAGCAAAAATAAATGGGACTATATTAAGCTAAAAAGTTTCTGCACAGCAAAGGAAACCATCAACAAAATGAAAAGGCAACCTTCCAAATGGGAGGAAATATTTTCAAGTCATCTATCTGATAGGGCACTAATATCCAAAAAATACCAACCATTTATACAACTCAATAGCAAAAAAACCCAAAAAACAAACCAACAACAACAAAACAGAAAACAGAACACAAGAAAAGAAACCAAATTCAAAAAATGGGTAAATCATAATGAGCTGTCACCTCACACTATTATGAAAAAAACATAAGGGCTATTATCAGAAAGATAAGACATAACAAGTGTTGGGGATGATGTGGCGAAAGGGAGCCCTCGTGCACATTACACTCCCTTGGTGGGAATGGTAACTGTTGTGACGACAGCATGGAGGGCTGTCAAAATAATTACTAATAGAAGCACCGTATGATCCAGCCATTCCACTTTGGGGTATTTCTCTGAAGGAAATGAAAACACGAACTCAAAAATCTATCTGCACCCCATGTTCACGGCAGCATCATTTACCACAGCTACATAAGCAAACAGCCTGGATGTCCCTCTACAGATGACTGTGGAAGGATGTGTCATACATACACACACCACGCAGTATTACCGAGCCATAAAAAAGGAATGAAATCTGGCCATTTGTGGCAACATGGATGGATACTGAAGGCATTATGCTACATGAAGTAAGTCCGAGAAAGATGAATACCGTATGATCTCGTGACAAATGCCCGTAACCACAGAGAACGGATTGGCGGTTGCCAGAGGCAGGGACTGGGGGGGTGGGCAAAATGAAGGGGATCAAAAAGTACAAACTTCCAGTTCTTAAAACAAGTCCTGGGGATGTAATGTATAGATAGCATGGTAACTAGAGATAGTAACACTGAAACATTTTAACTTTTTCAAATTTGAAATATTTATACATCGGTAAGAGAATACATTTTAAAAGTTCCCATCACAAGGAAGAAAACTGTAAGCATGTGCGGTGACAGATGTTACCTAGACTCACTGTGGTCATCATTTTACTATCTCTTAAATCCAATCATTATGTTGTATGCCTGAAACTAATGTAAGGTTATAGGTCAATTGTATCTCAATAAAAATAAATGAAATATAGACTACCTGCCCAATTGCTCTCAAGCTGACTGCAAATGTGATTCTGGTTCCACAAAGAAATCATCCAGGGAATGTCTAAAAATACGGATCCCTTTGCCCTGACCCAAAGCATTTAAATCACAACTTTCTCTTTAGTCCCTCTTTCTCAACTAGAGGTAATTCTGTTCCCTAAGGAAGATATTTGGCAATATCTGAATGTATTTTTGATTGTCACAGCTGAGGAGGAGAGATATGCTACTGGCATCTAGCCAGGATGTGGCTAAACAGCTCACAGGACCACCACAAATAATAAACATTATCCAACCTAAAACCTTGGGGGTCCCACGTTCAGAGATTCTGTCTTTTCGTGACTCTCGTGTGCAACTCTGATAGACACGACTCTGGCTTTCCTTCCATCCATAGTTCTTTATTGCTTTAATGAAACACAAATTTAAAGAAAGCTCTGTGACCAGAACCAAGACCAAAGACCAAGAGAAGAAAAGTGGGATGATCTACCTTATGCCAATCAGAATGGCAAAAACTGACAAGACAGGAAACAACAAATGTTGGAGAGGATGTGGAGAAAGGGGATCCCTCTTACACTGTTGGTGGGAACGCAAGTTGGTACAGGCCACTTTGGAAAACAGTGTGAAGGTCCTCAGAAAGTTAAAAATTGAGCTACCCTATGACCCAGCAATTGCACTACTGGGTATTTACCCCAAAGATACAGACACAGTGAAGAGAAGGGCCATATGCACCCCAGTGTTCATAGCAGCAATTTCCACAATGTTCAAACTGTGGAAGGAGCCAAGATGGCCTTCAACAGACTAACGGATAAAGATGTGGTCCATATATACAATGGAATATTACTCAGCTATCAAAGAACGATTACCCAACATTTGCAGTAACATGGATGTGACTGGAGAAGATAATGCTAAGTGAAATAAGTCAAGCAGAGAAAGACAATTATCATATGGTTTCACTCATTTATGGAACATAAGAAGTAGGAAGATCGGTAGGAGAAGAAAGGGAAGAAGAAAGGGGGGGTAAACAGAAGGGGGAATGAACCACAGGAGACTGTGGACTCTGGGAAACAAACTGAGGGCTTTGGAGGGGAGGGAGGCGGGGGGACTGGAATAGGCCGGTGATGGGTATTAATGAGGGCACGAATCATGGTGCACTGGGTGTTATATGCATGTAATGAATCATGGAACTTTACATCAAAAACTAGGGATGTACTGTATGGTGACTAACAACATAATAAAAAAAAAAAAGAAAAAGAAAAGTGGGATGACCTGATAGCTGATGTTAACATTTAGAGTTTTCATCCTTTGAAATTTTAAAATTTATCTTATCACATAACACTGGGGTAAAAAGGTTGACAGCGATATGCACCAAGTCAGTATATACACAACCTCATTCAGTCCTTACAACTACCTTGTGAAATACCAATTACTAGGCTAATTTTGTAGCTGACGGTAATAGAAGCTAATTTCTCAAGGTCACTTTTTTTTCCCCAAGTTTTTATTTCAATTCCAGTTAACATACAGTGTAATACTATTAGTTTCCGGTGTACGATAGAGTGATTGGACATTTGCATAAGTCAGCTGGGGCACTGCAAGTGCCCTCCTTAATCCCCATCATCTATTTCCCCCATCCCTCTACCCACCTCCCCTCTGGTCCCCATCAGCTTGTTCTGTAGAGTCAAGAGTCTGTTTCTTGGTTTGTCTTTTTCTCTATGCTCATTTGTTTGGTTTTTAAATCCCACATATGAGTGAAGTCATATGGTATATCTTTCTGATTGACTTCCTTCACTTAGCACAATACCTTCTAGGTCCATTCACATCACTGCAAGTATTTTTTTATAGTGTCTACGTAACATTCATCACCCCATTTCATTCTGTTTGATGGCTGAGTAATATTCCAGTGTGTGTGTGTGTGTGTGTGTGTGTGTGTACGTGTATACACACACACACGCACACCACATCTTCTTTATCCATTCATTGGTCTAGAGACATTTAGGCTCTATCCATAAACTGGCTATTGCAGACAGTGTGCTATAAGCATTGGGGTACATGTATCCCTTTGAATTAGTACTTTTGTATCTTTGGGTAAATACCTAGTAGTGCAATTGCTGGATCACAGGGTAGTTCTATTCTTAACTTTTTGATATACCTCCAGACTGTTCTCCTCCACAGTGTGGCTGCAGGGGCATTCCCACGAGTACAGGAGAGTTCCTCTTTCTTCACATCCTCACCAACACCTGTCGTTTCTGGTGGTGTTGACTGTAGCCATTCTGACAGGTTTGAGATGATATCTTACTGTAGTTTTGATTCACACACACTCAGAAACTCTTTCCATCTCGTCCCCTTAACCTGTCCTCTTAGAAGCAAAGTCACACTGCTTAAGGCTTTGCCTTATACTGTGGGTATTAAAAAATTGCTGTTGAAGTTTGTGCTAGAAATGCATGTTTGGTTGATAATTCCTTCAAATTTAGGGATAATACATGTGATAGAAATAAGATGACTGACAACCATATTAAAAGTCAATACTGGGTGTTATACACAAACAAAGATTCATGGAACACTACATCAAAAACTAAGGATGTACTGTATGGTGACTAACATAATAAAAAATTATAAATAATAAAAAAATAAAAGTCAATATTAGGTTTTGTCTGTGCTGTCTAGTCGTTTTTCTTTCATTTCAACAGGTCTTTATTGTTACTTCTTTTATCTTCAACCTATTGACTTTTTTTTCCATCTCAGGGGAAAGAGTTCTATGTAATCTCTTTATTCTTTCTCTTTTATCGTCATCTTCAATATGTGTAATTTTTCAATGTATCAAGACTCCTAAACTAGACTTGCATTCACACTAGATTTAATTGTCCAATTGCCCATTTCTTTCCTTCTTATATTTTGCAGTTCAATTTTTGCAGCCATGCTGAAATAACACATTGTATCATTTACCCTAAAAAATACATATTCTGGTGCTGAAACTTAACCACTTCCTTAAAAAAGACGATCTACCTTCCTACATGCTGCCTGTGAGAGACTCGCCTCACATCTAAAGACACAGCCAGAGGACCCCCAGCGAAGACAGACCCTGAATTCTCCTGCTACACACACGCACACACACGGACACGTATTTACAGGACCATCCCTCCTGAGGGCCTGAGGGCTGCACGACCGAAGACCGAGCTCACAGACAGAACCCAGAGAGATGGAGACGCGGTGAGGAAGGGAACGCCCACCCCTGGTGCCACGAACTGCCGTGAGGAGGGACAGTGCCGAGGGTCAGCGAGCAGCGTCGTCTATGCGGGCACAGAAAAAGATGCCACAGTGTAAAGGGGCAACTAGGACATAAAGGAACCAGCCCTCCAATCCTGCCAAATTACTGCTATAACTCTCTCTGGATCGGAGCAGCTGCCGCAGCAGGCCTGGGGCCTCCCCCTGCCCAGGACTCCCGTCCACACCGGCCAAGGAGGCCCTGCGGCACAGGGGAAACCACCCTGTGGTTGTAAAGACCAACCAGGATGGACAGTGTCCGGCCCCAGCCCTCCGCCAAGAGCGGGAGAGGGGCTGAATTTCTCTCCACATTGAGGGGTCTGGTGAATGTCACCATTTACCTTCTGGTGGATGGACACAGGACCCAGGCACCCAGAGCACCTGCCATCTCAGCGAGCCCCAGGCCAACCAACTGTACCAGGTCACCGGTCCCACTACGATGGGTCATGCCCCCCGGCACAGCACACACCAGGATACCCTTGCTCAGAGCTCCGTCCAGCTCCATCTGTCTCCCTAAGGGGACACGGACAGAAAGCACTCCAGACTTGCACTTCAGCTCCAGACAATCTGCCAGTGCACCCCCAGCACAGAGCGCCCTGGGACACCCCAGCCTGCACCTGCCTCAGCATTTAGCTGCCCTGCCAAGCGCCCCGTGTGCAGAGCCCCAGGGTCCCCTGGCTGGTACCAACTTCAGCTTCGGCCCTGCAGCCACAACACCCCCTGCACACAGAGCCCCAGGACTGCCCCAGCTCACATCCACTTCAAGTTCAGAGGACTCAGCTCCCCCGTCTTCTGCCACGGGTTCTCCCTTCCTTCTCATTCAGCATCTCTGAGGCAGGTCAGTGCACAGTGGGGCTGTCTTCTACAACATTCTACCCCTTATTCTAGTCCCAGGCTTTG
The DNA here is from genome assembly GCF_002007445.2 of Ailuropoda melanoleuca. Taxonomy (NCBI): domain Eukaryota; kingdom Metazoa; phylum Chordata; class Mammalia; order Carnivora; family Ursidae; genus Ailuropoda; species Ailuropoda melanoleuca. The sequence goes on along the minus strand of NC_048220.1, from coordinate 14,432,395 downwards.
CTACAGAGAACCTGCTTCCCACTTCCCCAGATTAGCCTTTCACATTCTCGGTGACTGACCCCCATCACACAAAGCCTCCTCAGCCTTTGCCCAAACTAGCATCCCGCTACCCAGGCATGTTCTGTCCACGCTGCCTGGAAGCTCCCTGACCAACACGCCCTCCTCTAAGACCTCTGCTGTCTTCTGGACCAGCTCAGAGAGGCAGAAAGCTCTCAAGGACAAGATTCCATGAGAGCCTGTAATGATTCCCTAGGGCTGGTGCATTAAGGAACCACAAAGTGAAGAGCTCTCACTACAGGGATTTATCATCTGACTATTCCGGGGGCCAGAAGTCCGAGAGCAAGATGTTGACAGGGTCATGCTCCCTCTGAAGGCTCCGGGGGCAGGTCTGTGCCAGGCCCCTCTCCTAGCTTCTGGTAGTTGCGAGGCTTGTCGCAGGACAACTCCAGTCTTCAAATGGCCTCCTCTCTATGCGTCTCCATCCAACTATCCTTTTTTCCTAAGGACAGCCATCCAGTGGGATTGGGGCCCATCCTACTCCAGTACGGCCTCGCCTTAACTACCCTTGCAACAACCCTGTTGTCCCATTAGGTCACATGCTGAGACTCTGGAGGTTGTGCGTTCAACGTACGAATTTGGAAGACGCAATGCACCCCACAGCAGAATGCCAGAACATGCAAGTCCCAGTGTGGTTCAACTCCTTCAGCATGGATGGGAGAGCCCATCCCTGTGCTTGTGCGTGTAACATTCCAGTAACTCCTCCTCTGCGCAGGCCTGAGCCGTCACATACTGCTCATCCCCCATACGCTTCCCACTCCTTGTCCCATCTTTCTGGTGCCGGCCAATTGGAGTACCCAGGAGATGTCTGCTCTCCTTTTAACTTAGCCTTTATGTGTCATTTTATACAGTCCTTTCTCCACATCAGCCTGCTTAGGGGTTCTTTTCAGGAAGAACTTCGCGCCCTTTGGGCCTTTATCAGTTCAATCCAGTTTGCCTTCAACTGATGATTCAATGATCTCTCAATTGGCCTTTTAAGTTCCTTTTCAATCCTTGTTTGAGAGGTTTCTCAGCCAGATCACGAATCCCATCTCCCCTTCCCAGCTTTCTCATGCGGGGCTTCCATTCGCGGCACAGGGTAGACATGGCCCCTCTCCTGTCATGTTCCTTCTGCTTCTTTATTGCTCCTCTCCATTGTTCTGATGCCAGAGTTCTTGGACACAGTATAAGTCAAAATCACTCCAACCTCTATGGCGGACAGGATTACACACCCCAAGAACTCACTCTATTTCTTCTAAGGCTCTTGTCACAAAGGAAATCTAACACACACCATGATCCATTCCTCCGTTCTCCTTCTCGTTGGCCACACATTGAGGAGTTCCAACTTTCATCTTCCTGTATGTTGTAGAGATCATGTGTGAGCTCAATGATCTCAGACGGTGCACATGATGACTTTTGGGGGCTCTCATTATCCCAAGTGTAACCCAAACATAGCTGACAAGCATTTTTGGGTTTTTTTTTTTTTAATTTTATTTTATTATATTGTGTTAATCACCATACAGTACATCCCCAGATTCTGATGTAAAGTTTGATGCTTCATTAGTTGGCGTATAACACCCAGTGCACCATGCAATACGTGCCCTCCCTACTACCCATCACCAGGCTATCCCCTTCCCCCACCCCCTCCCCTCTGAAGTCCTCAGTTTGCCTCTCACAGTCCATAGTCTCTCATGTTTCATTCCCCCCTCTGATTACCCCCCTTTTCTTTATCCCTTTCTTCCCCTACCGATCCTCCTAGTTCTTATGTTCCATAGATGAGAGAAATCATATGATAATTGTCTTTCTCTGCTTGACTTATTTCACTTAGCATTATCTCCTCCAGTGCCGTCCATGTTGCAGCAAATGTTGAGAATTCGTTCTTTCTGATAGCTGAGTAATATTCCATTGTATATATGGACCACAGCTTCTTAATCCAGTCATCTGTTGAAGGGCATCTCGGCTCCTTCCATGATTTGGCTATTGTGGACAATGCAGCTATGAACATTGGGGTGCATATGGCCCTTCTCTTTACTACGTCTGTATCTTTGGGGTAAACACCCAGTAGTGCAATGGCTGGGTCATAGGGTAGTTCAATTTTTAACTTTTTAAGGGACCTCCACACTGTTTTCCAGAGTGGCTGTACCAACTTGCATTCCCACCAACAATGTAGGAGGGATCCCCTTTCTCCACATCCTCTCCAACAATTGTTGTTTCTTGCCTTGTCTATCTTTGCCATTCTAACTGGCGTAAGGTGGTATCTCAGTGTGGTTTTGATTTGAATTTCCCTGATGGCTAATGATTTTGAACATTTTTTCATGTGTCTGTTAGCCATTTGTATGTCTTCATTGGAAAAGTGTCTGTTCATATCTTCTGCCCATTTTATGATTTGTTTATTTGTTTCTCGTGTATTGAGTTTGAGAAGTTCTTTGTAGATCTTGGATACCAGTCCTTTATCTGTGGTGTCCTTTGCAAATATATTCTCCCATTCCGTGGGCTGTCTCTTAGTTTTTTTGACTGTTTCCTTGGCTGTGCAGAAGCTCTTTATCCTGATAAAGTCCCATAAGTTCATTTTATCTTTTATTTCTCTTGCCTTTGGAGATGTGTCGTGAAAAAGGTTGCTCTGGCCGATGTCATAGAAGTTGTTGCCTATGTTCTCCTCTAGAATTTTGATGGATTCCTGTCTCACATTGAGGTCTTTCATCCATTTGGAGTTTATTTTTGTGTATGGTGTGAGAGAGTGGTCAAGTTTCATTCTTTTGCATGTAGCTGTCCAATTTTCCCAGCACCATTTATTGAAGAGACTGTCTTTTTTCCACCGGATGTTTTTTCCTGCTTTATCAAAGATTAGTTGCCCAAAGAGCCGAGGGTCCATTTCTGGGTTCTCTATTCTGTTCCATTGGTCGATGTGTCTGTTTTTGTGCCAGTACCATGCTGTCTTTGTGATCACAGCTTTGTAGTACAGCTCGAAATCCGGCATTGTGATGCCCCCAGCTTTGTTTTTCCTTTTCAACAGTTCCTTGGAGATTCGGGGCCTTTTCTGGTTCCATACAAATTTAAGGACTATTTGTTCCAGTTCTTTGAAAAATGTCCTCGGTATTTTGATCGGGATAGCATTGAAAGTGTAGATTGCTCTGGGTAGTATGGACATTTTAACTATGTTAATTCTTCCAATCCATGAGCATGGAATATTTTTCCATCTTTTTATGTCTTCCTCAATATCTTTCAAAAGTGATCTATAGTTTCTAGCATATAGGTCCTTTACGTCTCTGGTTAAGTTAATTCCAAGGTAACGCATGGTTTTTGGTGTTATTGTAAATGGGATGGATTCCCTAATTTCTCTTTCTTCAGTCTCGTTATTCGTGTATAGAAATGCAACTGATTTCTGGGCATTGATTTTGTATCCTGCCACCTTACTGAATTGTTCTATAACTTCTAATAGTTTGGGAGTGGATTCCTTTGGGTTTTCCATATAGAGTATCATGTCATCTGCAAAGAGAGACAGTTTGACTTCTTCTTTGCCGATTTGGATACCTTTGATCCCTTTTTGTCTTCTGATTGCTGTTGCAAGGACTTCTAGTACTATGTTGAATAATAGTGGCGAGAGTGGGCATCCTTGTCGTGTTCCTGATCTTAAGGGAAAGGCTTCCAGCTTTTCCCCATTGAGAATAATGCTTGCAGTAGGCTTTTCATAGATGGCTTTTATGAGATTGAGAAATGTACCCTCTATTCCTACACTCTGAAGGGTTTTAATCAGGAAAGGATGCTGTATTTTGTCAAATGCTTTTTCTGCATCAATTGAGAGGATCATATGGTTCTTGAGTCTTTTCTTGTTGATATGATGTATCACATTGATTGATTTGCGAGTGTTGAACCATGCTTGCATCCCAGGTATGAATCCCACTTGGTCATGATGGATAATCCTTTTAATGTACTGTTGGATTCTATTAGCAAGGATCTTGTTGAGGATTTTGGCATCCATATTCATTAGAGAAATCGGTCTGTAATTCTCCTTTTTGAGGGGGTCTTTGCCTGGTTTGGGGATCAAGGTAATATTAGCCTCATAGAATGAGTTTGGTAGCTTTCCTTCTGTTTCTATTTTTTGAAATAGCTTTAGGAGAATAGGTATTATTTCTTCTTTGAATGTTTGGTAGAATTCCCCAGGAAAACCGTCTGGGCCTGGAGTTTTATTATTTGGAAGGTTGTTTATCACTGACTCAATTTCTTCATAGTTAATTGGCCTATTTAAGAAATCTATTTCTTCCTGTTTCAGTCTTGGTAGTTTATAGGTTTCCAGGAAGGCCTCCATCTCTTCCAGATTGTTTAGTTTTTTGGCATATAGCTGTTGATAAAAGTTTCTAATAATCCTTGCAATTTCAATGGTGCTGGTCGTGACCTCTCCCTTTTCAGTCATAATTTTAATAATCTCAGTCCTTTCTCTTTGTTTTTGGACAAGTTTTGCCAGTGGTCTATCAATTTTATGGATTCTCTCAAAGAACCAGCTTCTAGTCCTGTTGATCTGCTCTACTGTGGTTCTGGTCTCTAATTCATTGATTTCTGCTCTAATCTTGGTCAACTCCTTCCTTGTCAGTGGGTTAGGCCTGTCCCTCTGTTGCTGTTCCAGTTTCTTGAGGTGAGAATATAGAAACTGCATTTTAGATTTTTCTATTCTTTTGAGTGAGGCTTGGATGGCTATGTATTTCCCCCTTAGGACTGCCTTTGCAGTATCCCATAGGTTTTGGACCGTTGTGTATTCATTCTCGTTGGTCTCCATAAATTGTTTAATTTGTTTTTTGATTTCCTGGTTTATCGAGTCATTCTTGAGCAGGATGGTTCTTAGCCTCCAAGTGTTTGAGTTTCTTCCAGGTTTTTCCTTGTGGTTGAGTTCCAATTTCAGAGCGTTGTGGTCTGAGAATATGCAGGGGATAATTTCAATCTTTTGGTATTGGCTGAGACCTGTTTTGTGTCCCAGAGCATGATCTATTCTTGAGAATGTTCCATGGGCATTTGAATAGAATGAGTATTCTTTGGTTCTGGGGTGTAGTGTTCTATATATATCTATGAGGTCCAACTCGTCGAGTATGGCATTCAAAGCCTTTGATTCTTTGCTTAGTTTTTGCCAGGGTGTTCTGTCTATTTCTGATAGTGGGGTGTTGAGGTCCCCTACTATTACTGTGTTCTTATCTATATGTCTCTTTATTTTGGTTAAGAGTTGGCTTGTGTATCTTGCTGCTCCCCTGTTGGGGGCATATATATTAATAATTGTCATATCCACTTGTTGAATACTTCCTTTAAGAATAATATAGTGCCCTTCTGTATCTCTCTCTATGGCCTCTAGTTTAAAATCCAGTCTATCTGATATGAGAATTGCTACTCCAGCTTTCTTTTGAGGTCCATTTGCGTGGAAGATGGTACTCCATCCCCTTACTCTAAGTCTGAATGCATCTTTGGGTTCAAAATGAGTCTCTTGTAGACAGCAAATGGATGGGTCATGTCTTTTTATCCAATCTGCAACCCTGTGGCGTTTTATGGGAGAGTTTAAGCCATTTAGATTGATAGAGATTATTGACAGATATGATTTTAATGATGCCATTTCTCTTTAAAGTCTTTGTATCGGTTGTGACTTGCTGCTCTGTATCACTCTTGGGGCCTTTTTACCTTTATAGAGCCCCCCTTAATATCTCCTGTAGGGCTGGTTTCGTGGTTACGAAATTGGTTAATGATTGGCGATTTTGGAACGTCTTTATTTCTCCATCAATTCTGAATGACAGCTTTGCTGGATAAAGGATCCTTGGCTGCATGTTTTTCTCTGAAAGAGCTTTAAAAATGCCCCCCCAAGCCTTTCTCTCATTCCAGGTCTCTGTAGACAGGTCTGACGTAATCCTGATACCTTTGCCTTGGTACGTGAGAAATTTCTTTGCCCTGGCCGCTTTCAATACTGTATCCTTGGATCTAATATTTGCGAATTGCACTATGACATGCCGTGGCGTAGGTTTGTCCTGGTTGAGCTTGGATGGGGTCCTCTCTGCCTCTTGGACACGAATGCTTGTTTCCCTTGCTAGATTAGGGAAGTTTTCAGCTACAATTTGTTCAAATATCTCTTCTAGACCTCTGTTTTTCTCCACCCCTTCAGGGATGCCGATGATTCTGACATTGGATCGTTTCATAGAGTCAGTAATCTCCCGTAATCTACATTCGTGGGCGTGGATTTTTTTAAGACCAGCTTCTATTTTCGTTTTTTCTTCTACTAACCCATCCTCCAATTCGCTAACGCGTTCCTCTGCCTCGGTGACCCTGGCCGTCAGAGCCTCTAGTTTTGACTGCATTTGGCTCATAGAATTTTTAATTTCTGTCAGATTCGCTCTCATTTCTGCCCTTAGGGATTCTATATTCTCAGCAACGCTTTCTCTGATGCTTTTTTCAAGTTTACTCATCATCTTGACCATTGTTGCTCTGAATTCCATTTCTGATAATTGGGATACATCCATATGTATTAATTCTGTGGCCGAGGCCAATTCTGTGGCAGAGGCCACAGACTCATTATCTTTTCTTTGCTGGGGGGGACTTCTCCTTCTCGTCATTCTGATGAAGAGAGATTGCAGGGTTGTCCAGAGCCCAAGTGTTGACTGGGACCCAGGCCGTGCGCCCTTGTTTTATAGAGATCTTAGGGATGTGGGCTTCTTCCTTAAAGAGTTTATTTATTTATTTGAGAGAGAGAGAGACAGTCAGCAAGAAAGGGAACCCAAGCAGAGGAGTGGGAGAGGAAGAAGCAGGTTCCCGGTGGAGAAGCCCGATGAAGGACTCCTTACGGAGCGTTGTGATCACACCCTAATCCGAAGACAGGTGCTTGGTGACTGCGCCACTCAGGCGCTCCGGGTTGTGGGCTTCTTGATTTTTCAGCCTGCCTTCTGGGGGAGGGGCCTGCCTGCAGGTACTCAGAAAACCCTGTTTGGGTAGAGTCTCTGTGTCCCTTGCGAGGGGGGATGGGGATGGGCACCCTGTGAGCCGGTATTTCCGGGCTTTTGTTCTCTGGCGGCTTTCCCTGGCGGTTTGCTATGCCTCTTCTGAGAGAGCAGCAGCGGCTGAAATTCAGCCTCTGTCTCAGAACAGAGGGATCGCGGATCGTTCTCCACTGATGTTCTGGCCACTTTAACTCTGTTTCTGTTGGTGCTGCTCAACCCTGCAGCATCCCGGGCTGTGCGCCCCACACCCGGCGTCCCAGCCCTCACTTCCAGGGCCGGCACGTCTCTGTCCTTTGTGTTTCCAACCCCGCCCGCCGCCAGCCGCCCCGCGCGGGCTCCCGGAGCTCCCCGTCTCAGTCTGGTGTCTCACGGGTGCTGACCGCGAGTCCGCCTGCTCCCCCGTGCAGGTGGCCCTCCAGCCGCCAGCCGCCCCGCGGACGCTCCCGGAGCTCCCGGTCTCAGCCTCGATCCAGTGAGCACACCGGAGCTCCGGAGCTCCGTGAGATGCTTGGTGGTGCACGCTCCCGGCTCACGGACTCAGTCTGCCGTTTCCAGAGTGCGGGTCCGCGGTCCGCCCGCTCCCCGGTGCAGGTGGCCCGCCAGCCGCCCTGCGCGCGCGCTCCTGGAGCTCGCGTTCTAAGTCTGTTGTCTCGCGGGTGCCGTCCGCGAGTCCGCCTGCTCCCCCGTGCAGGTGGCCCGCCAACCGCCAGCCGTCCCGCGTGCGCTCCCGGAGCTCCCTTCTCAGCCTGCTGTCTCAAGCGTGCGGGTCCGCGGTCTGTCCACTCCCCCTTGCAGGTGGCTACCGCTTCCCGGCGCCCTGACACGGCGGCTCCCTCCCCCTTCTGTTTAGCTTCCGATATCTGTGCGCGGTTTCACGGCTCCCCGCTTCGTACCTCGATACTCAGCGCTGGAGATGTTCATTTGTAGAGATCCAGATGTATCTTCCTGCGTCTCAGGCTGATTCCGTGGATATTCCTGCTGCTGGTACCTATCCAGCTCAACTCAGGGGACCGGCTGAAAAAGGTGTCCCCTACTCCTCCGCCATCTTAACCTCCCTCGCATTTTTGGGTTTTAGAGGGTATTTCATGAGCCACTGTTATAGTGAATGTGCCTCAAAACCTAAATTGCCCAGGACACATCGGGTTGTGTGGAGGAGAAGTTCAAACGGCTTCATAATCTTTGTTCTTTTCTTTCATGGCATTCAGATTCAAATTAGGTCCTGTGTGGAGTTTTCTGCCACATAAGTCCATGAGTATATTAAAAATCCATGTTTCCCTCAATGTTATGCCTTTGTGGTCCAGATTTCGATTAAAGATGACCATTAGCAGCATTTGAAAACAAAAATTTCTCCTGAAAATGTATTTTATTGTTCCATCAACTTCTGGACGCTCTTAGTGAAAAGCAACGGCTCAGAAGTAGGTAACTAATAATATAGTAGTGAAAACTGTCAAACGTGTCTAGTCAAAGTAAAATGACAGAACCTGAGTCAATGATAGCTACATATAATGTGCATTTCCAGACAGCTAAAAAAAAAAAAGGCAATACGTGCCTCCTTACTACCCATGTATTGCATGGTGCACTGGGTGTTATACGCAACTAATGAATCATTGAACTTTACATCAGAAACCAGGGATGTACTGTATGGTGACTAACATAATAAAAATATTATTATGGAAGAAAAAGGCATAAAATTGTATTGCACTAATGTCCAAATCAGGGCCAAGAGACTAAGGAAGGGGGAAAGTGATATTATATTATATACATTTATTATTAACATCAATCAGAGTTAACGTGGGCAATATAAATCTCGGATTAGAACAGCCCAGAGTTGTATTAATCTGGACTCGCCCTGGATGAGGTGGTTATTAGCTGCTTATTAATGAGCAGTGAGTTTAGGAACAGAGTGGACACCAGCCAGAGTTCACCTGACCTGGGAGTGAATGGGAGCTGTGTAAGCCAGGTCGTTACAGACTCATCTTTGCAGATGTGGGCTGGAAGGCAGGGGCAGTGGTAGCTCAAACAGACAAAGGTAGATGGGGTTTAAAAGAGTTGTATTGCTCAAGATACTGACATCAGTTTTCTACCTGGCCACTCTTAACAAAGCGGCAAAAATTCTTTAAGATCCAGGGCTAAATAGGTCTTCAAATTACTGAAGACCTAGTGCCTCCAGACTATGTACTCTGAACACCGCTGGGCAGTACAATCATTGGAAGAATTTCTAAAAAACAAAAACAAAACAACCAATGCTCTCTCACCACTGAGATTCTAATGCAATTTCTCTGGTTTGGAGCTCAAATACCAGCAGGTTTCAAGATTTCCTAGGCAGCTCCCATTGAGAACACCACTTGTAGGGTTGCGTTCCCCGGATAAACCGAGCGCAGTGTTTGTCGGTGCTATAGGGTCCCCTGCAAAGAAAGCCCTGGACACAGTGTATCGAGGGAGTTCCTTGCGGTGCACGCACTCATGGCCTCTCACAAACGCAGCAGCCTTCTAATGCTCTGAGAAGCGAGGCAGAAAAGAAACCACCTTTCTCTGTTGGTCTGCCATGACCATGAAGAGTAACCTCACCCTGAACGAAGCTGCCTCGAGCGGAGGTTGTCCAGCTGTTAGCTTTTACTTACCAGTTTCTCCTACCCACTACCTTCCCCAAAGGGCATCCCGAGCAAGTCTGAAAATACTAAATGCTCACATACACGGGTGCACGGGTTTGTAATAACGGTTATCTAACAAAAATGCTTGAGACCTACTGTAGCTCCGGGGGTAGTGAGAAGCCCAGACTTTGCTGGATGTGCCGTTCTAGAGGCATCGTGGGTCCAGTACCGGGACTGGAGGAGCCCAGAGTGGGCAGGGTCTCATGGCCCCAGCCATGCTGCTTTTGGGGTCATCTCCCTCAGTCGCCAGATCCTAGGGAAGCAGGAGCAGAAGGGTCACTTGTCAAGAACTGGGCACTGGGCAGAGCTTGGGAAGATGGTAGAATGGGAGGACCCTGAACTCACCCTGTCCCATGTTTACCACTGGGTATCACTCACGTCCATGTAAATAAACCAGAAAGCCATCTGAAGCCTGGCAGAGCCAACTCCACAACTAAATGCAGAGAAGAAGCTGCCTGTGTGAAGTTAGGAAGGAGAGAAATGGTAGTCAGGAGTTGCCCCCAGGAGGGAGGGAACTGCTGGTGCCCAGAGGGGAAAGCACCAGGAGCCCACGCATCCCCATGAAGTCTGGCTTTGCAAACTTAGAGCCTGGAGCTTTAAAAGTCAGCTAAGGAGGGCACGTATTGCATGGTGCACTGGGTGTTATACGCAACTAATGAAGCATCAAACTTTACATCGGAATCTGGGGATGTACTGTATGGTGATTAACATAATATAATAAAATAAAATTTAAAAAATAAATAAATAAATAAATAAAAGAAAAATATTTGCAGTAATGGCCACAAATAAAAAGCATTTGTCTACTTGAAAAATAAAAAAATAAAAAAATAAAAGCCAGCTGACTCAGCACTGGGTAAGCCTGGAGGGGAGAGTGATAGCTGCGGCCCTGCCCTTAAAGAGACAGCACCGCATGGAAAGTCAATGTAGAAACAAAGGTTTGCACAGAGCCTGATGCCAACTGGAGGAAGATCTGTTTAGTCCGATTTTGGAGTATGTTGGTGGACTTCTCTGGGAACAAAAAAATAGACAGGCACCATTTTTCTCCCCATGCATAAACACACAGCCACCTATGAGAGGCGGCCCTGCACCCTCGCTACCTCTCCTGCTAATAACGCGCCCCACCCATGCGTCCTCCTGAGGACTTGTCCACTCCTTTGGCCTCAGCCCTGGGCTCAGTGCAAATTTTACCAGCCCACGCATGCACAAAGGCGCCAGGAGTCCGGTCACTGGCACTGCCCCACACTGCACCCCAGGTGATCACGGTGCTTCAGGGATCCAGCATCGGACTAGCGGCCATGTACAAATTTTGCTAACACTGCTGCCCCACTCCTACGCCCTTCTGCAGTCACTCCCCTCGGAGCTCGCCTGCCTGTGTCTAACCCCACAGAGATCACGCATCACCCACAACAGGCACAGAATCAGTGCAGACATCTGGACTGAAAGAAAAAGTGACCCAGACAACAGCAGGAGGCAAGCAATACACACAGGAGATTCCCCTGCAGCGCCAGGTGCCGGTAAACAGGAGACACTGCACTACAGCGCACGGCAGAGCCTCTTCTTCGTGAAGCCACTCCTTTCAAAAGTAGATGACGTAGCTGACTTTGCTGACTCACAGAGCCCAACACAGAAAGGTGGATAAAATGAGGAAATAGAATATATCCCAAATGAAACAGCAGGACAGAACCAAGTAGGAGATCTAAGCAAAACAGAAATACGTCATACACCTGATACAGAATATAAAATAATGATCATAAAGATACTCACTGGACTTTAGGTGAGGGTGAAGGACATCATGAGACCTTGAAACACAGATAAAATAATAACATAAGCGAGACGAAGAATCCAATAAATTAAAAATACAATAGCCGAAGTAAGTAGTAAGCTATATAGTAAGTATCAATGACCTGAAGGACAGAGTAACAGAAAGGAACTAAGCTGAACAGGTGAGAGACAGATACTGTATAATAAGAATACACTTAATGACTCCATTGAGCATTCACAATAAATGGATCCCAGAAGGAGAAGAGAGAAAAGGGGGGATAGAAAACATATTTGAAGGAATAATAGGTGAAAACTTCCTGAATCTGGGAAGGGAAACAGAGATCCAAATTTAGAAGGCACAGAGATACCCCAACAAGTTCAACCCAAGGAGGTCCACGCCAAGACACCTAGCAATTAAAATGGCAAAAAAAAAAAAAGTCGTGTAAAAGAATTTTAAAAGTTGCAACAGAAGACAGTTATATATGAAAGAAACCCCATAAAGCTATTGGCTGATTTTTCAGCAGAAACTCTGCAGGCTAGAAGGGTGTGGGAAAATATATTCAAAGTTCTGAAGGGAAATAACCTGCAGCCAAGGATACTCTACACAGCAGCACTATCATTTACAACAGAATGAAAGGAAACAGTTTCCCAGACATACAAAGGTAAAAGGATTCATGATCACTAAACCAATCCTGCAGGAAACATTAAGGGGGACTCCGTGATGGAAAACAAAAACCATAAGTAACAGTTTAAAAAGATAGGAAGCACAAAAGCAAAAAAATTTAAATGTGCCTATAAAAAAATAAGTCAAGAAAAGCACAAAATAAAATAATATAAAATATGATACCAACTATAAGAATCATGGAGGGGATAGGAGTAAAGAATGAATTTAAAATTAAGCAACCGTCAGCTTAATATAGATTGCTCTCTGCAGAAGGTGTTATATATAAACCAAATGGTAACCACAAATCAAAGAACAGTAATAGAAATACAAAAAATAAAGAGTAGGGGGGGGCGCCTGGGTGGCTCAGTTGTTAGGCGTCTGCCTTCGGTTCAGAGCATGATCCCAGGGTCCTGGGATTGAGCTCCGCATCAGGCTCCCTGCTCTGCTGGGAGCCTGCTTCTTCCTCTCCCACTCCCCCTGCTTGTGTTCCCTCTCTCGCTGGCTGTCTCTCTCTCTCTCTGTGTGTCAAATGAATAAATAAAATCTAAAAAATAAAAAAATAAAGAGTAGGAAATCCAAGTGTATCACTAAAGAAAGCCAGCAAACCATAAAAGAGAGAAAGAGAAGGAAGGATCAGAAAAAAACTATCAAAACAACCACAAAACAAGTAAGAAAATGTCAATACATATGTATCTATCAATAGTTACTATGAATGTCAATGGATTAAATGCTGCAATCAAAAAACAAAGTGTTAACAGAGTAGATAAAAAAACAAGACCCATCTACATACTGCCTACAGAGACTCATTTTAGACCTAAAGACACATCCAGATTTAAAGTCAATGATGGAGACTGGGGCACCTGGGTGGCACAGCGGTTAAGCGTCTGCCTTTGGCTCAGGGCGTGATCCTGGCGTTATGGGATCGAGCCCCACATTCAGGCTCTTCCGCTATGAGCCTGCTTCCCTCTCCCACTCCCCTACTTGTGTTCCCTCTCTTGCTGGCTGTCTCTGTCTCTGTCAAATAAATAAATTAAAAAAAAAAATCTTTAAAAAAAATTTAAAAAAAGTCAATGATGGAGAAACATTTATCATGCAAACAGATGTGGGGGCGGGGGAAAGCCAGAGTAGCAATATTTTATCAGAAAAAATAGACTTTAACACAAAGTCTGCAAAAAGAGACAAAGAAGTACACTTATATAATAATAAAGGGGACAATCCAACAGGAAGTTCTAACAGTTAAAAATATTTATGTACCTAACATGTGAGTACTCAAACAGATAAAAACAATTAATAACATACATAAAGGAACTAATCGGTAGTAATACTATAACAGTAGGGGACTTTAACACCCCACTTACATGAATGGGCAGATCATCCAAACAGAAAATCAACATGGAAAGAATAGCTTTGAAAGATACACTGGACCAGATGGATTTAACAGATATAGTCAGAACGTTCCATCTAGAAACAGCAGAATGCACGTTCTTTGCAAGGGCACAGGGAACATTCTCCAGAGTAGATCACATATTAGGCCAAAAAACAAACCTCAACACATTTTAAAAGATCGAAGTCATACCATGCATCTTTTCTGACCACAGCACTATGAAACTAGAAATCAACCACAAGAAAAAATCTGGGAAAACCACAGATACATGGAGGTTAAATAACATGCCACTAAATGATGAAGGGGTCAACCAAGTAATCAAAGAACAAAGCAAAAGATATGTGGAAACAAATGAAAATAAAAACACAGCAGTCCAAATCCTCTGGGATGCAGCAAAAGCAGTTCCAAGAGGGAAGTTTATAGCCAGCCTCAAGAAGCAAGAAAAATCTCAAACAACCAAACCTTACACCTTAAGGAGCTGAAACAACAACAACAAACAAAACTCAAGATCAGCAGAAAGAAGTAAATAGTAAAGATTATAGTAGAAATAAATGATATAGAAACTAGAAAAGAAAACAAAACACATCAATGAAACTAGGACCTGGTTCTTTGAAAAGATCAACAAAATTGGTAAACCTCTAGCCGGACCCGTAAAAAAGAGAGGGAGAGAAGGGAGAGAGAGAAAGAGTCAAATAAAATCACAAAGGAAAGAGAAGTAACAATCAACACCACAGAAATACAGTTTTAAGAGAATATTACAAAAAGTGTATAGAAACAAATTGGACTATCTAGAAGACATGAATAAAATCCCAGAAACATATAAACTATCAAAACTAACGCATGAAGAAATAGAAAATTTTAACAGACCAATTACCACCAACAAGATTGAATCAGTAATCAAAAAACTCCCAACAAACAGAAGTCTAGGACTGGACAGCTTCGCAGGTGAAGTCTACCAAACATTTAGAGTTAATGCTTATTCTTCTCAAACTATTCTAAAAACAAAAAAAAACATTAAAGAGGAAGGAAAACTTCCAAATTCATTCTAAGAGGCCAGCATTGAGGCCAAAACCAGGTAATGACACTCCAAACAAGGAAAACAATAGACCAATATCTCTCATGAATACAGACGCAAAAATCCTCAACAAAATGCTAGCCAACCAAATCCAACAATACCTTAAAAAAATAATCACTCACCATGATCAAATGGGGTTTATTTCCAGAATACAAGGGGTGGTTCCATATTCACAATAAATCACATCAACAAGAAAAAGGATAAAAACCACACGATCATTTCAATAGGCACGAAAAAAGCATTTGACAAAATACATCTATCCATTATAAAAGCCTTCAACAAAGTATGTCCAGAGGAAACATACCTCACCATAACAAAGGCCATCTATGAAAAACCCACACCTAGTATCATCCTTAATGAGAAAAAACTGAGAGCTTTTTCCCTACAGTCAGGAACCAGACAGGAATGCCCACTCTCACCACTGCTCATGAACATAGTACTGGAAGTCCTAGACACAGCAGTTAGACAACAGAGACGAATAAAAGGCATCCAAACTGCTAAGGAAGAAGTAATACTTTCTCTCTTTGCAGATGACCTGATACTATATACAGAAACCCCTAAACACTCCACCAAAAAAACCCTACTATAACTGATAAATTCAGTAGAGTCACAGGATACAAAATCAATGGGCAAAAATCTGTTGCCTTTCTGTACATTAATAATGAAGCAACAGAAAGAGGAATCATGAAAACAATCCCATTTATAATTGCATCAAAAATAATAAGGTACTCAGGAATAAACCTAACAGGTGAAAGACCTATACCCTGCAAACTATCAAATACAGACGAAAGAAGCTGAAGATGATGCAACAAAGCCAACAAAGACATCCCATGCTCATGGATTGGAAGAACAAATAGGGTTAAAATATCTATACTACCCAAAGCAATCTACACATTTAATGCAATCCCCATCGTAATGCCAGCCGCATTTTTCATAAAACTAGAACAAAACACCCTAAAATTTATATGGAATCAGAAAAGACCTCGAATTGTCAAAGCAATTTTGAAAAAGAAAATCAAAGCTGGAAGCATCACTATTATTCAACATAGTACTAGAAGTCCTTGCAACAGCAATCAGAAGACAAAAAGGGATCAAAGGTT
>NC_048220.1:14373523-14416665 GCF_002007445.2 Ailuropoda melanoleuca | reverse complement strand
AAAAAAAAAAACAATTTCAGACTTCAAGATATATTACAAAGCTGTCATAATCAAAACAGTATGGTACTGGCACAAAACAGACACATAGATCACTGGAACAGAAAAGACAACCCAGAAATAAACTCACAATTATATGGTCAATTAACCTTCAGCAAAGCAGGAAAGAATAACCAGTGGGAAAAGATGGTCTCTTCAATAAATGGAGTTGGGAAAATTGGTCAGCTACATGCAGAAAAAAGTGACTGGAGCACTTTCTTCCGCCATACACAAAAATAAATTCAAAAAGGTTTAAAAACCTAAACGTGAAACCCAAAACCATAAAAATCCCAGAAGAAAGCACAGGCAGAAATGTCTCTGATGCCAGCCATAGCAACATTCTAGATTGATCTCCTGAGGCAAGGGAAACAAAAAGCAAAAATGAACTATTGGGACTACAGTAAAATAAAAAGCTTCTGCACAGTGACCGAAACAATCAATAAAACTGAAAAGAAGCAGGTATTTGCAAACAACATATCCTATAAAGGGTTAGTATGCAAAACACATAAAGAACTTATACAACTCAACACACAAAAAACAAATAATACAATTAAAGAATAAGCAGAAGACATGAACAGACATTTCTCCAAGGAAGATATCCAGGTGGCTAACAGACACTTGAAAAGATGCTTAACATCACTCATGATGAAGGATATGTAAATTCAAACTACAGTGAGTTATTGAGACACAGCTGTCAGAATGGTAAACTCAAGAACACAAAATACAAGTGCTGACAAGGATGTGGAACAAGGGGAACCCTCTTATGCTGTTGGTGGGAACACAAGCTGGTACAGCCACTGTGGAAAACAGCATGAAGATTCCTCAAAAAGTTAAAAATAGAGCTACCCTATGACCCAGCAATTGCACTACTGGGTATTTACCCTAACAATACGACAACACTCATTCAAAGGGACACATGCACCCTGATGCTTAGAGCAGCATTATTTACAACAGCCAAATGATGGAAGCAGCCCAGGTGTCTGTCCATAGATGAACGGATAAAGGAGAGGTGGTATATATATACAATGAATAGTAGTAAACCATAGAAAAGAGTGAAATCTTCCCATTTGCAAGGACATGGCTGGATCTAGAGAAAGTATTATGCTAAGCCAAGTAAATCAGTCAGAGAAAGACAAATACCCTATCATTGCACTCATATGTGGAACTTAAGGAACAAAACAAAGGAGCAAAGGAAAAAAGAGAAAGAGAGACAAACCAAGAAACAGACTCTTAACTCTAGAGAGCACACTGACGGTTACCAGAGGGTAGATGGGCAGGGGGATGGGTGACATAGGTGATGGGGACTAAGGAGGACACTTGTCCTGATGAGCACAAGTTGATGTATGCAACTGTTGAATCACTATATCGTACACCTGAAACAAATACAACCCTGTATGTTAACCACACTGGAATTTATTTAAAAACACTAAAAAAAAAAGAGAAAAAAGAAAAGAAAAGGGCACTGGAGTAGAAAGACCTAAACTCAATGTCATTTGCTCTTATCAGCAGAGTGAATTTGAGCAAAGGATCAAATTTGCATCTCAAGTTACTCTTCTATAAAATGGGGATAATAAAACGTCACTCCAAGTGCAATTAGTGAGGTAAAATTGAAAACCAGTACTGCATTTAAAAATCTCTCTAACCCAGACATCCATCAGACAAGCTAATGTTGAATTCACTATCCCACTATAACAAACTTTCATCTGCTTGATATATTATTTATGGAGAATCACCTAAAGGATAGTCCGTCTACCCATTCTGTCTGCCCCTTCGCTAAAACCTCGGAAGTCTGCTCCTGCATTACGCTACAGTGCCAGAAAGCTCTAGGCTGGCTGCCATCACAGCGGCCTGGCCCCTGTGTGTTTGTGTTTGTTCCACTGCGGTGCAGGGCCACGAGCTCACATGGACAAACACCGCGAGTGAGATCCCTGCCGAAACCTTCCAGCAATTTTCTCTGAAGATGCCGTTGAGGATTCTGCTTGGTATTCTAGAAAGTACCCTCTCTGTCAGGGGACCCAGAGGAGAAATCTTTCTTAGAGGCAGATAGACGTTTGCTCCCCCAGCAACCTCCACCCTTGTGTAACTGGTTGGCATCCCTCTTAACGACAATCTAACATGGGACCAATCCTGTCTGGCCGTGGATGCCGGTTCCCAGAAGCTCCGGGTTACAGCACACTCCGTCTCTGGTGAGCACTGGGAACTCCAACAGGAGCTGTGACCTAGCAAGACTCCCTCACCTTAGGGTTCTCACTGCATCATTGCTTTCTCATTTTCAGTGCACTGAAGCTTATATATATATATATATATTTTTTTTTAGCTTCCTTAACACCTGTTTCTCAAGGAAGAAGAGAAATGCCTGCATAGCTAAGTGCATCAGGTACTTCCTGCAGAGCTTCGCTTCCACGTCCTTCTACCACATATTCCCTCACACCTGCTGCGTTTGGGGGAATTGCACATGGCTTCACAGCAGGCTGAAGTCACTGAGGGTTGCCAACTGGGACACCACCCCCTGTCCAAGGCTGGAGAAGTCTTGGTGCAAGAAATCTCAGAAAAAGCTTGGTGACTCCCAGGCCACTCCAAGGACACATACGACAGTAAAATCACGGCCAAATCCCAGAACTCCAGGCCCCTCCAGTAACAATGATGATGTGTTCCAATGACTACATTTAAAAGCAAATGACCTGAAAGGCTTCCTTACCAACGTGCTCTCAAATTTTGTGGGGTCCGTAAGTCAACCAGCCACCTTCTTTTTTCTCATTCGGAAATACGACCTATGCTATCCCGCATCCATTCAGCCCGATGCGGCCATATCGCCCACCACCCACTAACTGCCTCCTTCAAGTGTCATTCAGATAAACATACTGTCAACAAGTCATGTCACCTCGCCATAAACACAGGAAGCTATTTTCTTCTTCTTTCAAACACATATGGTTCCCCATTGTGTGAAAATATTAGACTTATTCTGGGTGCCACAGATTTACTCTAAGAAAGTTAAATGTTTCTTTTTAGTGTCCATTGGAGTCTTTCATTTACAAATAGCAGTCATTTTTGCCCCATTATTTAAGCAACAGGCTCAAAAGCACAGTTAATGGCCGCGTGCATAATCACAGGCTGAGGTCCTGACAAAATCTGATCAGTCACATCGCTTATCAAATCCATATGCAATTGTTAGGGACTGCAGTTTCTAGAAATACTTCTGATTTAGAAAGGATCCCCCGAAAGACTGGGATAAGGCGGCCGACTACCAACCACAGACTTCCTGGCTTGCCGTGCAGGTCAGGAAGGGCAACGCTATTGTTTTTCTCCAACCTTCTCACCCACAGATCTACAATCTGGCAGTTCCGAAGCAACAAAAAGCCCAGGGCACCAAGTTCACGACAGGGTTATTTTGGAGTCGGAGCACATCCCCAGAGCAGAAATGCCTGATGGAGACTCGGAATCAAATCCTGGGCCATGGTAGTCTAATGAGACAGACCTCCTTCAGTCACTAGGCGTCAGGTCACACGGGTCTCTGTGTCAACAAAGCAAGCTGACAGATGGGAAGGAGCGCACTATAAAACACGACACAATTCAGCATGTGAATTTCTGACTTCTGTTACCAAACAGTCTAGGACCCGGGGGTGTGCTTGCTGGTTAATACTCGACATCCAGTCCTCTTAGAAGAATTCATTAAAAAAAGAGCTCGGATTTTACATTGTTCGTCTATTTCTATGGCATAAATCCTCAATACTTCTACGATTTCAGGCTCCCTGGGTGACCTCACTGACTGTGGAGCTGGGAAGAGATGTGCCCCGACAGCTCCCAGCAGCCAGAACTGGCTGGAGCCTCCCAGGCTGCGATCCCCGGGGCTCAGCAGGCAGGGATAAGCGTGGAAGAACAGAAGTTTTGCTCAACCATCCCACCTAGCAGAACCCCTCTTTTTAGCTTATTTATATCCAGCCTTTCTTGTCTCTAGCTGCTGCTTCCTGCCTCAGATCATCCATTTCTTCCCCTCCACAAGGACCGTTCTGCCGATTTAACTATGAGATCACTCCCTGCTTCTGAAGGCGCTCCCCTTGCCTTGTGAGGCTGTTCTGTACTTCCTCCTCCTGGACACAGTCCCTCGATCCCAAAGGCACAAACCTAAGGCTTCTGGTGGAAAGGTTTTTGGGGAGGATTGTTCTTGATCATCCTGAATGGTGGGTTGAGGGACATCAACCCCATGAGAAGTTGGGAAGCCACTGAGTCCCATCCTCTGGGGGTTTCCCACAGTTCCCCCCAATCATTATCCACCCATTCTCCCCTCCTCAAAGGGTCAGACTGCTGGGAGGGACAAGGATTCTGTCTTCCCTGAACTACTCCCATTTTTTAAAATTTAATTTTTATTATTATTTTTTATTTTCATTGACTTTCCCAATGTAGCTCTGTTTCTTAACCTCCATCAGAAATAAATTCTAATATTTTGTTCCTCTACTATAACCAGAGCTATCCTGTTGAATGTGGCATCTATTCGTAGATGTAAAGATACTCCAGAGGTTTTATCAGACGTATTTAAGAGGACACTCCATCAATATATGTACAATACACATACATCTGTCTATTGTATGGATATTGCATTTGTACGTTTGTATTTTTATATTTCGTATTCTGTATTATATTGGTATATATTGTATATATTTGTTTTGTATGTGTACTATACACATTTGTGTACTGTATACATATGTATATTGCATATATATATGCACCATATGTAAACAATATACATACTCCTAAAACCATATGAGCACTAAAAACCCAGGTTTGAAAATGGAGTACATGATCCCACTCTCAAAGTGAATGAATTAACAGAGACCATGGCTTCTTTCTCTCAAATTCCTGGGTTCCTCATGTCTTCTAAACTGGTATTTGTGTATGTACAGTTTGTGGGCTTGCCCAGGCTACGAAAGTCAGCAGAGATGTACTGATCAGTTGGTCCACCAGCATCAGCAATTCTTTCTCACTGTCCCCCCCTTCTTATTGCTCCTCAGACAGACTCCTAAGTTAGACACTCGTTGGCAGTGCCTGAGGGTCCTCCTGGCTGGCCTCTCCAGATTAAGCTCTCTATAATATGGATGAATTCTCAGATTCAGAAATAATCCCATCAAGGACATGTGCCTCACTGATACTACAGGTCGTTTTCTTTTTCCCCTAGTAAAGTCTCCACAATCCTCCACCCAAAGTACCCATGAGGTTTCAGTACCACAAAGCTTAAAATACAAGCTGGTCCCAATGCTTCCTCCAAGCTACAGACCCAAAGATCCAGTGTGAACAAGAAGATGGTTTGGATCTTCCCAAACATCTTCTGTATGAAGTTTCCATCTCCAGAAGCTATCCAACTTATCCACTGTCCTCTGGATATTAAGTAACCAAATAATACATCATCAAAATTGGGACCCTGTGAAAAATGAAATATGGCATTGAAAATAAATAACTGATAGATGACAAGTATAAACTGGAACTGTCCTAAGAGACATATGGTCTCCTGAATTATACTTTCTTACCATGGGCTACCTTCATTTGTGGCCTCATGCTGAAAATTTCTGTTGTGATCAGCCTGACTGGTTCATAAATTAAAGAAAAATCCTTTAATTTTTAAAGGCTCCCTAGTTAAACTTCTGTATTTGAACTTTGTGCTCCCTTGGGGACTCTAATACCACAATCTTTCTGTCTCCACAATTCCTTTTTTGATCATTCATGCCATCATAGAATGGTCTTGATATCTTCTGCCTTTTCTATGTCTCTGCCCTGTCCCAGAATAGCAATTCCACCATGGAAGCATGTTGCAAAAGCACAGAAATATTGGTGACTGTAGTCGTGAGTTCCATTGTAGAAGAATCAAGAACTGTCCTTTTTGGAAGAGGCAGTGGAAGAATAGGGTTTACAATTAATGACATGAGAAAGACTACAGAAGATGCATTTTTGATAACAAAGATCACAGTTTAGTTTAGGAAATGATAGATGACTGACAGCATATAAATCTAAGCTTGGGAGTCACCAAGACATGGAGGGTTTTTAAAGTCATACCAATACTGGACAATATGTAAAGCTGGTTCAGCATGCAAAAATCGATAAATGTAATCCATCACATCAGTAGGCTAAAGAAGAAAAATCCTATAGTCATATAAATAAATGCAAAAAAAGCATATGACAAAAACCAACCCTCATGATAAAAACTCTCAGTAGACTCAGAATAGAGGGGAGCTTCCTCAACTTTATAAAGAACATCTACCAAAAAAAAAAAAAATTCACATGTAACATCATACTTAATGCTGAGAGACTAGGCGCTTTTCCCCAAAATTGGGAACAAATGAAGAATGCCTCTTCTCATCACTCCTATTCATCATAATGGAGGTCCGAGCCAATGTAGTAAGACAAGAAAAGGAAATAAAAAGGATACAGATTGAGAAGGAAGAAATAAAAGTGTCTTTGTTCACAGATGACATGACTGTCTATATAAGAAATCCTAAAAAAAAAAAAAAATCAACGACAACAACACAAAAGCAAATATAAACCTCATGGAAATATTAATTGTAGCAAAGTTGAAGGGTACAGGCCCAGTGTGCAAAATTATATTATAAATACTTATGTGTAAACAGCTTTCCAATATATCAGTGATGAATAGTTGAAATATAAAATTAAAAACATAGTATCATTTACATTAGCACTACAAAATTAAATATTTAGGTATAAATTTAAGAAAATATGTACAAAATCTATATGAGGAAAGATATAAAACTCTGATGAAAGAAATCAAAGAATGAAATAAATGGTGAGATAGTCCATGTGCATGTGTAGAAAGGCTCGACATTGTTAAGATGCCGATCCTCTCTGAATAAGCATAGAGATTCAGTGTACTGGCAATCCAAATCCCAGCACATTATTTTGTGGATATCATCAAACTGATTCTAAAGTCTATATGGGGGGTGGGGGCAGTATAGTCAATGTAACATTGCAGAAAAGGAACAAAAGTCAGAGGACTGATGCTGCCTGACATCAAGACTTACTATACGGCTACATTAATCAAGACACTATGGTAAGTGCTATAACAGAGAAGTTGATCAGTGGGCTAAAACCAAAAGCCTAGAAATGGGTCCACACAAGTATAAGCAACTGATCTTTAATAAGCAAGCTAATGCAGTCCATTGGAGGAAGGCTAGTCTTTTCCACAAATGGTGCTAAAACAATCGGACATCTATATGCACGCGAAAAAGAGAAGAATTTAGAAACAGCCCTCATACATTTCACAAAATGGAATTCAAAATGGATCAGAGAATAGACCTAAATATGAAATTTCAAACTATAAAAATTCTAGAGGATAGCACATGAAAAAAATCTAGGTGACCTTGGGTTTGGCACTAAGCTATCAGACACGATACCAAAAGTCTATCCATGGAAAAAAATTAGTGTGTTGCACTTCATTAACACTAAGCACGTATGCTCTGTGGAAAACACCTATAAGGATAATAAAACAACAGGCAGAGACTGGGAGAAAATATTTACAAGCCACCTATCTGATAAAGGAGTGGTACAGAAAATATATGAAGAGCTCTTTAAACTCGACGATACGTAAACCGGCAAGCCAATTACAAAATGGCTGGAAAAATCTGAACACCTCACCAAAGAAGATATACAAATGGCAAATAAGCATATGAAAAGATGGTCAACATCTTATGCCACTGGATAATTACAAATGGAAACAACAAGGAGATAAAATTACACACTTATTAGAATGGCTAAAATCCATCACAACTGGTAATACAAAATGCTGGCGAGGATACGGAACAACAGAAACATGACTGGTGGGAAGGCAAAATGGTACATTTTGGAATACACTTTGACAGTTTCTACAGATCTAAGCAATCATGTTCCTAAGCATTTGTGCAATTGAGTTGAAAGGTTATGTCCACACAAAAACCTGCACACAAATGTTTATGGCAGATTTATTCACAATCACCCCAAACCAGAAACAACCAAGACATGCTTCAGGAGGTAAACGGATAAGCCGGTATACCTACACCATGAAATTTTATTCAGTATTAAAAAGAAATGTGCTATCAAGCCATGAGAAGACATGGTTTAAATGCGTATTTCTAAGTGAAAGAAACCAGGCTGAAAAGGCTCTAGGATTCCAAATACATGACATTCTGAAAAAAGCAAAACTATATTGGTCATAAAAACATTAGTGGTTTTCAGGGATTTGGAGAAAGTGGCAGGTGAATAGGTAGAGCACAGGGGGTCTGTAAGGCACTGAAGCTATCCTGTACAGAACTGTAATGGTGCACCCATGGCATTATGCATTCACCAAAACTCAGACAACAATAAAACACACACAAACGGTGAACCTTAATGCAACCACTAGAATGTAGTTAAAAATGTATTGGTTCAGGGGCACCTGGGTGGCTCAGTTGTTAAGCTTCTGCTTTCGGCTCAGGGCCTGATCCCAGGGTCCTGGAATCAAGCCCCGCGTCGGGCTCCCTGCTCCACTGGGAGCCTGCTTCTTCCTCTCCCACTCCCCCTGCTTGTGTTCCCTCTCTCGCTGGCTGTCTCTGTCAAATAAATAAAAGCTTAAAAAAAAATGTACTGGTTCATTAACTGTAACAAATATATTACACTAGTGTAAGATGTTAATAGAGGGGAAACTTTTGGACTGGTGAGGTCAGAGATGGGTATACGGATTGTTATTTACTATCTGCTCATTCATTCTATAAATCTAAAATTGTACTTAAGAAAATGAAACCTAGCAATTGTAAAAAATGAAGCAACACAAAATACCAAGGGAGGGACCAATGATAAAGACAAAAAGAGGTTCAAAGGATATCCTGGCATACAACACTGTCTGAAGTTTGAAGAGACGAGAAGGCACTAGCAAAGGAGACCGTGCAGGAGAGGCCAGTGAACTAAGAAGAAAGAGAACACGATGTCCTGGGAGTAAAGAAAGTGTTGCCAGGAGGATGGAGTGATGAGTCATGGCAGACAGACAGGACAGATGAACGAGTATGATGAAGACCTTTCCAGGGCATTTAGCAAAGTGAAGGTCATTCACCTTGAGTAGTGAAGTTTGGGGGCATGTGAGGGGGCCAAGCCCTAATCCTATGAGCTTAAGAGAAATGGAAAAAAGGGAACTGGACACCCTGACTGGAGACATAACTTTTTAGGAATTTTTCTGCAAAACAGGAGTCAACAAAGGGCAAATCTCAAGGGGATAGAGGGGTAAGAGCAAGTGTTTTGCTTTGTTTTTTTCAATTTTGTGTTTATATTTTTCAAAGAAGATTCAGGGTAACTTTTCTGAGTATATCCATGGGGCAAATTTCTAGAGGCTGGCCTCTTTCACTTTTCCCTGGAAAAATATATATCTGAAATTTTTACAATCTTTATATAATTGAAACCATTTTTTTTTTGGAGGGGAAAAATTAAGGGTGGGTAATGAACCACGAGAGACTATGGACTCCAGGAAACAAACTGAGGGTTTGGGCGGGGGGCTAGCCCAGTGAAAGGTATTAAGGAGGGCACGTATTGCATGGAGCACTGGGTGTTATACACAAACAATGAATCATGGAACACTACATCAAACACTAATGATGTGCTGTATGGCGAACAACATATCATAATAATAATAATAATAAAAGAGCAAGTGTTTGAAGATGGGCAAGTTTACAAAGCGCCGATGTAAATGAGCCAATGAAGAGGAGAAGGAATGGTACTATTAAAGACAGGGAGAATCCTAAAATGGTGAACGACAAGGAACGGAATCTTGACCACAAATGGATGAAGTGGGGGACCATGGCCAATCCACCCCTACTAAGAGCATGGAAAGAATGGTCTATGTGCACATATGCTGGTAGATGGGATGATGTAGTCAGAATTCTCAGTGTCGGGGCTTCTGTTTTCCCAGATAAATAGAATACATAACCGACCGCGGAAAGTGATCATGGGGCAGAAGAGGTTGGAGCTTTGAAGAAAAAAAGACATAAACAGCTATCCAGGCAGTGGGAGAGGAAAATGCAGTCAAATTGCCAGTTAGTACTCGGAGCCAAACTGAGAGAGCAGCATGGATTTTAAGAGACGACAGTATGCACAGTTGTACATTTTTTCCTAGCCGTGCAGAACTGAAGAGGTACAGGCCGGGGTTAGAGTGGGATTTAACTAGGGAAGGTTTGCTAGGTGATGATACACCGAGGTAAGAGGAAGGGAGGGGAGCAGAGGCAGACAAAAGTTGAGCGAGGATGCAAATTTGGACAGAGAAGGGGAAGTGGGGGATAATGAAAAGGCTGTAAGAATGGTGGGTATTGTGTGTCCGAGAGGGAAGAACATATGTTTTTAAAGTTGTGGTCCTAGAAGGAGTGAAGTTAAAAAATAGTGGTTGTAGCTGGGGAGGGAGACACCTGAAATTGTGAATTTGGAAAAGTAGAGGAGACTGATCATGACAAGCTCTTGGGTATCCCCCCTGGAGTGACTAGGGTAACGGTGGGCCACATCATTGGAAGAAAGGAGGTTAAGGAGGTAAGAGACAGGGTATTTGGAAAGGTCACCTTAATGGATGTAGATATGGAAATCACCAAGAACTGTTAACAGCTCCCAAGTAGATACTCGGAGGGGAGGCCGACTTGTCCTTGTGAAAGCTGCTAACGTGGACCCATTCAACTCCTGCCAGATGCCTTTGTTGTCACACGTGTTGCACAATGCCTGTGGCTTCACCGCTGAGAACGAGATATATTTTTGCCTCGTGTGCTGTGCATTTCAGGAGCCAACAAAAATGATGACACATTTCACAGGGGAACAGGTCCAGGATCAAGGTTATGGAATTCAACAAATATGAACTGTCAGATGCTAGAGGACTGGCTTAGTAGTAGAGACCTCGGGGTCAAAATACTCAAGTTTCCCTGGAACCAGAGATTCCAATCTCAAAAGCTTCAACTCAGTCCTTCACCCTTTGAAGGCAGAAAAATTGGGTTGCACAAAATTGATTGGCTCAGGTCTTTGAGATGACACCGTAAGACCAAAAGCTCCATCTGCTTTCTTAGGACATCAGGTAATTCGTGGCTTTTCTTAGGAACAAGAATCGACCATTAAAAACCTTGGTCAAAGAAATGGTGACATTGATTTTCCTGTGGAATGTATTCGCATATAAGTCACCCTCCAAAAGTAAGCAGAGAGCAGTAATATGGTATCAAAACAAAGAGGCTCTATATTGCTGCCTAGCTCAATAATGCAGTTGTGTGTGTGTGTGTGTGTGTGTGTGTGTGTGTGTAAAATTTGTGTGTACACACACAAGATATTTCACATGGAGCAAAATGTCAACTCCGAACAAGGGAGGTGTTTTGCTGCTGTTTTGAGGTGAGGACAAAGAGGACTTTAAGAAACACAATCACCTTAGGTATTTTCAGAATCATTATTGCCATCCCCTTCTAATAATTCCATATGGGGTGGGTGTCAAACCGAATGAGTTGTCCTACTTATTTGTCAACATGGTCTGAAAGTACGATTATCCAATGCAGCAAATCCATAATCTATAATGAGTGTAAAAGAGAATCAGGAATTCAAACCGCTTGCAAAGACATCATATCTAATTAATAGAAAATTGATCCCATCCAAGTCATCGTGGCCACAAACTTCTCAGAGTATTAAAAACAAGTTCAGTACTTGGAAAAATAGGCCAGGGTATCAACCAGGTTGCTAGGCACCCGTGGCACCCAGAAATAAATATACGAGGGGTAAGTCAAAACGCGGGTGGACACAATTGCTGTGTTAGAGCTTCAGGAAAATACCAGAGATTGCAGAGAGGAAACTGTGGTCAATAATGGCTTATCTTACACATGGGTGCATTCATGTATTGAAATGCATTACTAGTGGGGCGCCTGGGTGCCAAAGTCGGTTGAGCATCCGACTCCTGGTTCCGGATCGGGTCATGATCTCAGGGTCTTGAGATCAAGCCCCGTGTCAGGCTCCCTGCTGAGCATGGAGTCAATGCTTGAGTTTCTCTCTCCCTCTCCCCAGACACTCACATGCTGTCTCTGTCTCTCAAATAAATAAATATTTTAAAAAAACGCATTACTAGCCATAAACCAGCACACTGTCTATGCAGACCTTCTCATGAGTTTCTGTTTTAAAGGAGAACAAGGTTTCCAAATAGGACATAGATTCAGACCTATAAAATATTCAACCAGTTAACAAATGTGTTTAATGAAGTTGAGTGTAGTTGTCTTCTTCCAACATTCCTGGTCTAGAAATGTACAGCCAGTACTCACGCACATTACATTGTCCACGGAACTCATTTTTCCCCTAACAAATTAGGATGAAATGATGGCTCTGGGTCAGAGCCACTAACTGACCAGTTAAACAAGCACGGCCTTTCTTCCATTTACTAATTTCTATCAGGCAATGATAGCTGCATTCATAGCCTAGAGATTAGATGTCAGCTATGTAAAGTTTAGATCTGTCAGAGTGGTGGTTATTGCCATATTATACAGTTTTTATGAGATCAGTAAGTGTAGTTTGTATGGGGGGGGGACCATTTGGAGATGATTAAAAATGAAAACATATAACCAGACCGAGAATGATGACTACCTTTATCCTTAGTCCTCTGTAACTATCTAAGGTATTGTTGCGACCATGGACCAGTGTTCTCCTTTGCACTCATATGGGCTCCAAATGAGTGCTAAGGAAAGGTGGCAGGGACTGGAGACCCTGACCTTTCAGATAAAATAATACTTGATTCTCTCCATGCAAGTGGTCCTGAGCTTCTTGGCCATTAATGCTTTATTTCTCAGACGCTAACTCACTAGCCCCATCTTGACACCGACCACGCTACAACTCTCCTCAGCGTATCCCATCCCATCTTATGATTGAAGGGTCCTGGACCGAGGGAAAGATCAAAGACTTAACCAAGGTGTGGGCTGAATTTGACAGTCACTGGACGGTCCGGAGAAGCAACATTTTCAAGCGAGGTAAAGAAGGGATTTTATGCCTTTTCAATCTAGACACAATGGCTAATTCTGTTGTTAGTGCCTACTTCCCCTCTGGCGGTGGAGAAAGACACAAGGAGGATCCAACACTCTATCATCCCTGATTCTCTTTAATTTGGAGTCATCATTTTTTGCTAAAAGCCACCTTATGTCCCCACCCTCCATGAAGGCGATATTAAGCCAAATTTTATGAAAGTGAAACTAAACAGGACAGCGCTGGTGGAATTCAGCTGCAATTGAAAACACATTTCGGGCCTTCCAAACCCCCTGCCTGTTCTTTCAACCCAGATGTCAAAGTAAGTTATCCTTTGGCATTGTTTCAAGTAACTTTATGTATATTCTTAGGGAGCAAAGATGAATTATTTGAACTGGCCTTTTAAAAAATTCACTGATTAAACACTCAGATCAATGCCAAGTCTATTTCCTAGAATATTCTCTGAGCCCCAGGCTGAGCTTGTAGCATTACTCAAGCTTTCTTGCTTCTGAGATGATCGTGGGTCCATCTCACAGCGACGATCATTAGTTAACTATCACTGGCATTGCCCGTCACTATCTCCAATGTTGCAAATTGATGAACACATTGGCACTCATAGATCAACATTATCACAGTGCAGTTATTAGCCAAATTTGAAGCACTTTGAGAAATGTAAAACTTGTTTAATGAAACATTAATTGCAGCTTCTTCCGTTTTATCTAGAAATTCTACGTGATCAGGCTTGTGGGAGTGTTTTCTCTGATACCAGCCAATTCTTCCATTCACAGACACCAAGAGGGTAACCCAACAATTCAATTCAATGAGGAAACTCCTCACAGTCAACGCAGACCTGACTGGTTAAGGACTAAGTCCCACAAGGCTGCTGCCCTTTCAGGTGCCAGTCACAAGTCCAGGACCACCTGCTGACCCACTGGTTGTTCCCAGGACCTTGTTCTCAAGCTCAGTACTTGGCTAGACCAACCTACAAAACTCAGGAAGACCTTTTACTCAGGCTTAATGGTTTATCATAAAGAGTACAAAGGAAAAGCCAGGTGAAGAGATTCATAGATGGAGGTCTGGAAAGGTCCCAAGTCCAGGAGCTTCTGTCTCTGCGGAGCTGGGGTGCACCCCTCTTTTGGCACATGGATGTGTTGGTCAATCCAGAAGCTCATAAAATCTCACTCCAAAGTTTTTTGAAGAGCTTAATCCAGATCCCCCTCCCTGCCTCCTGGAGGTGGGTGGATGGGGCTGAAAGTTCCAACCTTCTCGTCACTTGGACTGTCAAGTGTCCAGCCCCATCCTGAGATGACCCAGGGACCCCACCCTCAGTCATCTCATTAATGTAAGCTCAAACGTGATCAAAAATGCCTCCTTATGAATAACAGAAGATATTTCTAACACAGAAAATTCCAAAGATTCTAGAATGTCTGTGCCAGGGACCAAGGACAGAGACTTCATTTATTTTTATTTCTTATCTACCACAGCTATTCACTCAGTAACTATTCACTCTACTAAATGAATAGAATAACCATATATACAGAGAGAGACTTATTAAACGAATCCTGATTTTTCTAACACACTGTGTGTGTTAGGTGTGGGGATACTTTGGTGGAGAAAAACAATACGATGATTGCCCCCCAACTGCTGAATTCCAGGGGCCGAGGGAACTGACATTAGTCAATAAGCACAGTGGAAAGACACATTAAGCACCAAGTATACAGTAAGAGCTCTGAAGAAAATGATGGGCCACACAGTAGCTGGACTGGCCCCCCAAAGACCGTGGCGTTGGGCAAGTTTTCCTCAGAAAGACAGCTCTGAGCTGAGTTCATCAGACCGAGAGGTAAGGGCACAGAGAGGGCCTGACAAGGCTACAAGCCAGTGTGGAGGCATTGAAGATGAGGTTGAGCTAAGCACAGGGAAGATTTGCTTTTCTGAAAATGAGCCCAAGGAAGTGTTTCTTCAAATACGACAACTTCTTCAGTTTTATCATAGATCTTCTCACTCGTTACTACTACTATTACTTACAAGGACTCACTGAGATCACAGAACTCACCTAAACTATGTCCATTTGGGTGCAAGAGGAGAAGGAACAGGGCTGCAAGTTCTTAGACTATGCATTTCCACAAAATGGGCCTCGGTTACGGCCTTCAAATGAAGGTTTAAGTGCGTTATTCACGATTCTTTCAGTTACAGGTCCTCGACAATAGTCACCAAATGTCGTAAGCAAGAAGGGAAAACAGTGGCTCACTCTTATTTCTCTCTCCTTTTGGTTTTTCACCACACTGGTTTCATTCCTAAAGGAGCTTTTGCTAGACAGTATCAACGATAGCCCGTGGCAGCTTAAAACTTCGTAGCTAGCCGTGCCCACGGAAATAGAGTGTTCTTTCCTCGAGTCCAGCAAAATTCTCAGGAAAGGTTCTGATTGGCCTCTAACTGGTTCCTGTGGCCATACGGGAGCCAATCACTGCTGCCAGAAGCACAGAACCCTCTGGGGACCCGCTCAAGGAGCATGTCCACTCCTGGGGCCTCTGCCACGGGGCCAGGGCTTGCAGCTTCCCCAGACAAAGGAGGGACAATTTCTGGAAGGAATAGATGCCACCAAACGAAAAGATGTTTGCATGACCACTATTCTGAATACAACATTTTTAAAAATAAAGGTTCTCCTACCCGAAATTTGCTGACAGAACACAAGCAACATCCAGATTCCGAGACCCTCTACAACCAGGCGGGTGTTCTGATTTCTTGAGAAAGCTCGAGTGACCCTTGCCAACACACTGAACGGCGGTTTGCATGGCCTGTTTGTTCTGTCACGAACATGATGTGCTTCTCGTCTGTCCTCAGCTCACACGTGTCCATTTCTAACTGACCACTCGTGTCTTCCCAACGTCTTCACCTCCTCTCAGGTTGCACCAAGTAGGGGGATTTTACCCACACACGCTCCTGTAAAGATTCTACCGTCTCAGAATTGCCAGTTAGTGGTGGGCACTGCTAAAACCATTAGGTTTCCCAACAGTCACGACGGACATGACGAGGGGAGACAAGAGTATGTTCCTCTGGCTGTACTGTTCCTTCCACCGAACACAGTGAGTAACATTTGCCTTTGGTGTTTGCCTCACTACTCGTTTCTGCCTCTCGGGGTCCCTGGAGACCCCAGCGTGTTCAAAATCACCCCCACTTCCCAAAACACACTTTCTAGGCTGCCACTGGAGCCAAAGTTCCCTGAGAAAGACGAGAAGGGAAATACAAAGAACTCCTTCAGTGATTTGTTTTACATTATAAAGGGACCTCATATCAATAACAGTAAGGGATAATTAATTAAAACCTTGAGAAATTGTCCTTGTTGCATGTTGTTCCACTGAATAATTTATCACCGCATCATCGCCCAACCCCAACACAGGGACAGTACAGAAGGAGCAGTGCCTCTCCCTTCAGTTTTGATGCGGCTTTCCCCACCCCTCACCCTCTCACCACCTCCCCCCCCAGTCCTGTGGCCTCTTGGTCATCTTAGCGCTCATCAATGGTTTTTAGTTCTCTTTAAAAAATTTAAATGGTTCCTAACTAGTGAAATGTGGTCCCTTTCCGTGGGCTTTAAGTGACCAGGAGCCACATAAAAGGGACCACGTGACTTTGTTTCTCAAGAAGGACACATCATCCCATAACAGCCCCAGAGAACCCACGGAGATGCTATTCCTGCCCTCTGTATGGCATTCAGTCTCCCTCCATGGCTTTGTTATTTTTGGACACCGAAATTACAGAGTCACATGCCAAGCTCTTTCTAACAGCAGGTTAATTTAGCAATACCGGCTGCTGAGTTCCTCCTTCACCCAGCTCGCCCCCTCAAGGCTTTAAGACAAGCCTGGGGGGCGCCTGGGTGGCACGGCGGTTGGGCGTCTGCCTTTGGCTCAGGGCATGATCCCGGCGTTATGGGATCGAACCCCACATCAGGCTCCTCCACTATGAGCCTGCTTCTTCTTCTCCCACTCCCCTGCTTGTGTTCCCTCTCTCGCTGGCTGTCTCTATCTCTGTCAAATAAATAAATAAAATCTTTAAAAAAAAAAAAAAAAGACCAGCTTGGGTCTTTAGCTCCTCCCAGGATGGCCTCCTAAGTGCAGACCATGAAAATGACACAATGCCAATATCATAACGGAGGCACAGCATCTGCTGCAGAAGCAAACGACAAGGTTATCACCAACCAATGACCAACGACTAAACAGGCCACGTCCCATGTCTTCTTCCCCACCCCCCATCACAGTTTTCAGTCTTCACCCACAGATGAGGGCGCTGTGATGTAACTAGAGATGCGGAGGGGAAAAAAAAAAAACACAACCCAACACATTATGCAAATGTAGTAACAAATGTAAAATGATACATTAGCAAGCAACTATTTAATTATTACTGGGACTAATTCCTGTAGATGGTGCCATGGCTAATGAACCTGAACTTGTCCTGGTTGAGTGCCGTGTGCTGTTGAAACATTTCCATTTGGTTGGTTTGCTGCTTGCGCGGCTCAGTGAAGTACGTAGCATCTGCTTAATGAGCTCCCACTTCATTACGGAGCCGTACCGCGCACGGAGTCATTCTCCTTAAGCTCGCAGCCTGTGGACTCTGCTGTTGTTTTAAAGCAAATACTAATTTATGATTACCTGTCACATTAGGCCATTGAAAATTGTACTCACACTGGCTCCCATGAGCAGAATGCTAATGAGCTGATTATGGACTGCGGTGGTGTCCCTCGCTTATAATCCGTGGACATAAATCCCGCTCCCCCCTCCGGTATGGGCTCCGGAACAATGGACGCTGTTCGAGAGGACGGACTGGGAAGAGAAAGGGGGTGCGGTGCAATCATCACATGTTAAATGCCCGGACTCTCTCAAAGGCCGACAAACTCGGCAATGACCTAATTCAGTGTGCACGGATCGTCAGAAACACCCGTTACACTGTGTCATGTACGGAGGAAGATGAATGGCTCTCCAGCTAGTCACTCCCTGCCGTGGTCATTATCTAATTGAAGTCTGATGCCCGAGCCAGGCAGATCCTGACACAGGGACTGTGAGCCTCTATTGTATGGAAGAAATCCTATAGATGTGGCCTCAAACGGTACTCGCAGGGAAAATTCCAATCAATAACACTTTCCCAAAATGCAGCTTTTCATTTCCAAGCCTAATATTTACCTGCGGGCTTCAGCACAATGCTCTTTCACCAGGTTGTGGGGTTTTTTTTGGGGGGGGGTTATTACTATTTTTCTGCCTCTCTCCATTACAAGCATGCCATTTGCGCTTCAAAACAGAGTATTAAGCAGAATGCCTCATTAAGTCTGGGTTTTTTTTTTTAGTTTATCCCTTACCATTTGCCTCCATAAATTAAAACTACGGGACGATGAGATTCTTGGCTTTTTATTGGCTGTCTGCTCGGTTTGTTTTTATCGTCCTGACTTCATTTTGCCTGGGGACACGGCAGCTTGTCTCAGAGACAGAAGACTACAGACACCACTTCTTAGTACATGTGTGCACCAGTCAGAATCTGTGCTTAGAAACACTGCTCCCCACGTCCAACATGAGGCTCAGCAGGGTGCTGGAGGTGGCCAAGAAGCTTTCACCATCGCGCTTGCACATGTGGTCCCGGGCTCGAGCTGCCGTGGGCGGCGTCTGCGCTCACGTCTGCAGCGGAGGTCAGAAACCTACCTCAGTTAGCCGCGTGCCCTCCACAAGGATACAAGGATGAGTGCTGTTTTGTACTTCTGCTCCCCCAGCTCGTCCTTACTTTAAGATCACCTGTTTAGACACTTGAGCTTTCCTCCTGAAAGAGTTTTGAGCATTTTTCTTCTCGTTTTTCTACATGGAGCTGCCCAGGACTGACAACTAGATGAAAAGAATGGACGAAAAGACAGAATGAAAAACAAATGCCCACCTTTGACCCAGCTCAAAGAAAAAAACAAAACAGGTGAGAAGAAGCACGAATCATCAACTGCAGACACCTGTTATACATTTTAAATCGACTCCCAACTAGACAGGCTAAGTCTCCGTCCTGCCAACTCCAGCAGCTCTGGGTAACGTGTCCCTGCACAAGTTGGTATTTCTGCCTTCCCTTCTATCTCACTGCAGGGAGGGGAACAAGCCTTCGACAGACAGGAAGAGACCTGGGTGCTCGCTCCATCCAGCCACCCTGCAGAGCTTGAGTTTCCGGCTCTGCCACTTGCACTGAGTCAGAACAGGACAAAGTCACTGCTAGGTTTCTAGCTCTGCTATTCTGTAACTCTGCCCCAGCCATGACTAAAGAGCCCTAACCCATGGTGTCTAAGACCGTTCAATTGCTTCTGTTAATACAGACTGCATTTCAGGTTTACTCTATCTAGTAGGATGGAAACAGTTCTTAAAAATTAGCCTGCTTCTGCAACGCACAAAGGAAGTGATGTGGCTTCCCACTGCACATCAGGCCCAATCTCCACCATGGCAAGCTTGACCCACTGTTTCTTAAAAGAAACCACGTTGAATCTGTCTTTGGGCTACGCACGTCTGACTCTAACTACAAATTCTAAATTATTGGGCAAACTGGCCTATCGCTTTTTTCTTTAACGAAGCTTGAAGAATCGAGATACCCAGCTGTTCATTTTATTGTCTTCATACAAAAATAACGTAAAACAATTGGGGTTATTCAAGAGTGTTTTTCATGGTACCTATATTTTAGCTGCAAAAAAGTGGAAGCAAATTAGTTAATTACTGTCTCCAATGGTATGGGTGCTCACAAATTCCTTTTCCTCACCTATAATGAACTCCCAGTGCCCGCCAAGATGGGGGTGGGGCGACCAGTGGTGTGGGTTTCTTCTACACAAGTAAATTGCTTTTCCTGATTTACATGGGGGGGGGTGGAGAGACAGAGTGCCTATTGACGCACTGGATAATCCAATTTGCTTATTTTGCAAAAACAGTTTCTTTCCCCTGATTGGCAGCACTAAGCATTGTGCAGGCTCTCAACCAGGGTGGAAAAGGATATGCATTAGCTACAGGGCCGCACAATGACCGTGCGCAATTTTGCAAACACGGCAGGGCTCACTGAAAAAGAAGGCAGTCATGCAACATTTTGTTTTATGCTCACAAGAGGCATATGCACTAAACGTCCACAATGAAGACGAAGAGGGAGGAGAAATCTTACCAAGAGGTAGAAAAAAATGAGAGATTTTACTTTAATTTTTCATTTGGGGCTCTCTTAAAAGACTTGCCAAATAGGATTTTGCACATTTGCCCAATTCCCAAAACTCCTTCTTTGGAGGCCGGAACAGAGCTCAATGGCTGTTAAATATTTTTTCACGAGATGAGTCAGATAAAATATATATAGACGTGCAGCTACAGACGAAAATATAGAAATACACATGCCCAGAAATCAATAACCAATGGTATTTCAAAATAGCTGAGCAAGATCAGTTGGAAAAGAAGGGCGTGAAGGAGGGAAGGAGCAGGGTTGGGGGGGNGTCGGGGGGGGGGGAGGGCGGCTCACTGGACTTTGTTTTCTTGTCTTCCAAAGCTCATCAGAGAGGTCACATGCAAAAATCCTTCTCCGAGGGTTACACTCCTGCTGTCACACTGCAGTAGGCTGGGAAAGAGAGCTGCACCTATTAAACGTGTGATTTTCATGAGAAAGGAAAATCTGAAATGGTCAAGTCGGGTACACAGGGCTTTCTACATGTGCAGTGACCCCGCTGTCAGGGAGTCATTGTCCTAGCAGCCACAGCAGCCACAAAGACAAGAAGGGAAACTGGAATGTGCAGAGACAAAAGTGACCAGCATCCCCGCTCCTGGAGGGACCCTCCAAAGAGCCCACGATGGCAGCGCTGTCACCTTCCGGGCCATCACGGGGTCCTGTGAATAAGCAAAGTGACAAGCAAAACTAATTGGTGGTGGCAGTGGACGAGGAGGAGTCCATGGACGAGCCACCAGCAAGCGACTCCTTTCTCCAAGCTCTTGGGAACAAGCAAGGCTCCCGTAGAGGCTCCCTGTTGGCGAAGGGGGACACTCATCCCAGAATGTGTGGGTACACGCTCGCACGCACAGTGTGAAGGCCAGCACTGTGCGAACGTGGACAGGTTACGTTCCTTCGTGTACGTCTAGTTTCACAGAACAGCCTCGCACCGAAGCTAAAATGCCACGTCTGAGAGTCCCCTCCATCACGTCGTGTGATGCGACACTTCGCCGGGAATCAAGCTTTCAGAATGCGACAGTCAGACCGGGTCCAAGAAAGTCACAGCAAAGCAGGTGCAGGAACACTGAGCCACGCGTGCACCGCAAGGTTGCAGGAGAGGTCACGTGCTCTGAACACAATCCTACGACTCCCTCGAAACCCACGGCTCCACCCTCACCCTTTGCTCTGCCAACGGTGCCACCGGGCAGAGGCATCTCAGGGTTCCCGCTGATGTCAGAGGCAAAAGACACCACTAGGTGCAGACACAGGCTTCTCCCTCCATGAGGTCGGCCCGGCACCCGGGAGGAGCCCCCCGGCCCACCCCGCGATGGGGTTGACACTGGCTTGGCCTCCATGCCCTGCGGTCAGCACGGGGACCTTTTACCATGGTGCCCTGAGGAGGGCCCTCTGGGTCATCGTCCTTTCCTTGAGTTTTCTCGCACCATTATTTGAGGCGGGAGCAACAGCAGGAGAGAGAGAAAGGGAAAAAAAAAAAAAAAAAAAAGCAAGAGGCGTCAGAGGAGATAGGAAATAACTGGAAAAACTGGAGTTGGCCAGGAGGGAGAGGGAGTCACCGACAGAGCCCGGGGAAGCGGCTTTCCTTTGAAGTGCTCAGACATGCCGAAGTAATGATCCTGGCAACATGTTAGCAAAACATTAGAAACACTTTGGTAAGCAAATAATTTAATTACAGCCTTCTCCGAGGCAGTGCGTATTGCCTGACCCCTGACCTTGTATATTGCCGTCCCCCCACTCTGCCTGGGAGCCACACTTCCCATTCTTGTCCCAGCATCTCTCCATCTTGTACCGTTTAATATAGTGTGCTCCAGGTGTTGGGTGGTGAATGAATAGTTATATTACTACCTGTCAGACACAATCACACTCTATTCATCATTCTCGGCTGGCTGCATGAGGCCCAGCTTCCAGCAGGCTCCCGCTCTATTTCCTTGTTCAAACGTCTGCAGTGCTTTTGGCCCATCTGTCAAGGCTGTCATTTAGAGGGAAAACAGTATCAGCGCTTTAAATATATGGAGTTCTCTATTGAAACAGTGCTGTGATTGAACTGTCAGTGTTCGCAGGATCACAGACAGTAATTCATGCCTGGTCAGGGCTCCGGTGAGGTTGCTATTACGACGGTGACCCTGAGGGGTCACGCGGAGGGTTTTTGCTTTACAGTTTGGTCTATAAATAGTGCAATTAACCTTTAAAGAATTACAAAATGCTCTTGGATGCTCTTTACCTTTGCTTTGTGCCTGCGCGGTTTGAAGCAACGGGAAGAAGAAGAGGAGGAGAAAAAGAAAAAAAAAACCCTACAAATTTGCTGAGATGTGGGCCGTCTGAGTAAGACATACATATATATTGTTTGGAGAGCAAGCATTTGAAATGCGTGAATGTATTTTCAGCCACCGTTTGCTGTTTGGGAGCAAGATAACATATGCTGAGATTTCTGCTGAAATTAAAAGGTTTCTGAATCTGAAATAAAATATGATGGATATAAATAAAAGGGCTTCTGTTCAGCCTTATGGAAAGGAAGGGAAGGTTTTCAGTTCTCCAAATCATTACCTTTCCAAAACACAGGGTTTCTCACTGCTTCCAGCCCCAGTGTCTGAAGCAAAACACCTGCATTACCCATCAAACCAGGAGAACACACTCTCAGGAGCCAAGCGCTATCTCTAATCTTAGAACACAATCCCCAAAGAAAGAATTCTGGATGCTGATCAGGCAGCCTTCAGATGACTCCCCTGCATTTGAAAGGCTCAGATCACTGCAAGGGTTTGCCTTTTCTTCTTCAAGAAATCAAGGCACTTGCTAAAGGCAGCAGAGCCCAACACACAAACCCCAACTCCCCACGTCAGCTTTCTGCAAATCCTTGTCTGTCGGGCCAGCGCCCAGCTTCCCTTCTGGAAACACGAACAGTATCTCTCTATAGACAATGACAGTGAAGGGATTCAGATGAGTCCCTCCCCTCGGACAGTGCCTGAATCATGGTGCTGGGTTTTGTTCTGGATTCCCAGGGATGACTCCTCACCGGAGAGCCTCCCGGTGCAGCACACCTGCCTCTCAGATGAATGTGTGCTCTGTTCCCTCTTTGGCAGGATCATTTCACGACTGCATTATGCCAGTTATCCCCACAGCTCAGACAGCACAAAGGGGGTCGTTTCGTTTTGGTTTGTGACCAAGTTGTTCCATGGACAAAGCCAACGAGCATTTTTAATTTGGGACACAAAGATCATGTGGCTAAAAATAGCCATTGATTTCTGTAACCGTATTTGTCTTGCTGCAAAGGTAATTTTACCCAGTTTCTTTCTTTAAGGGAAGGAAAGAGATGGTGTGTGTGTGTTGGGGGTGGGGGGCAGAAGCAAGCCACAGACCCAGCAAATGACCCTTTATGACACCTTCTTAGGTCGACCATCCTCTAAAAGCCAAATAACACATCACTTTCTTAAACATCCTCATCACCAAAGAAGTGGGATTAAGGCAATATTTCAGCTAGCTTAAAGGCTTGCAGGAGGCAGAGAGAAGAGTAGAGAGGTATAAACCTTCCCATTA
The DNA here is from genome assembly GCF_002007445.2 of Ailuropoda melanoleuca. Taxonomy (NCBI): domain Eukaryota; kingdom Metazoa; phylum Chordata; class Mammalia; order Carnivora; family Ursidae; genus Ailuropoda; species Ailuropoda melanoleuca. Next base: position 14,392,953 of record NC_048220.1, on the reverse strand, counting down.
GAGCTATTTTCTGGGCATGCCTCTCCCCCCAGTCTGCAGCTCTGCAGAACTAAAAGCCTTTGCTTATTACAGGACCCGAACAAAGATAATTAAGAGGTAATTTCTTCCAGTTAGGGTGCACTTTCCTTTTAGGAGCCAATCATGAAAGGCAGACAGAGGTGCCCGAGAACCCCGTGTTGTCATTGTTGCTTGCTTGTGTGACTGTGTCCTTCTCTTCCTGTCCTCAGTTGGCAAGCAAAAAAAAACCCTTTGCTTATTATAGAGGCAGAGTAAGCGCTGGTCTCATCCCATTAACTGTCATATTACCAGGCTCTGTGCCATCCCATCTGAGTTGCACGGAGCATTCAGAACTGCTTAATTATGTACAGTAAAGACAGTGTGCGGACACTTGCCTTCTTGATTAAGATGGGAGGGGGAAGGGGGTGAAGGGTCACCTCTGAGGCTTCCTCATGCCTCGCACAGGACTTGCTCAGTGTGACAAAGGCTTTTGTAAGTTAAAAAAATTGATGAAAGCACGTTGGGAAAGCAAGATGCTTGCAGCAAGGGCTAGGGTTACTTCTGATGCCGCGGGGCTACCAACAGATACCCCCCACCCCACCCGGCTGGCGTTAAACTGCAGAGTGCATTCCTTATAAATTATACCACCATGTTAATTACAGCGTGCTGACAGTGCTTGTCACTACTAAGCCTGCTGCGGGCTTTGTGTGCGCGGGTTTTAATAGCTGTTTGTTCTGAGGAATGTGGCAGAGCTGCGTCCGGGTCACTAACAGCCCGCTCTCCAGGTCTCTCACACTCGCTCTATTTTTACAGCCCTAATCCCCCTCTCTGGCTCCCGCGCGCGCCCCTCCCCCCGTCGGGCAGATGGTACAGGTTACAGTCTAGAAATGCGAGGCTTTCACCGACGCACAACGAACAGAGGCTCACGTTGTGCCGCTCTCACGGGCCCTGTGCAAAGCCTCCAGCTGAAGTGCTCCTCTCTTTGTCCGACCTCAGGGCAACGACGCGACTGCTCTCCTCGGAGGGCAGGGGTGGGGGGTCCTGCCCCAAATTTGAAGGCACAACAGAACTTCTCCCCCCCACCCCACAGCTTGGGTGGGCAGCTCTGTTGTGTGTTTGTGGCGACTGCCTGCCTGGAGGAAGAGGCTCCAAACATGGAAGGAGATTCAGGACCCGGGCTCCTCTCCTACCTCACCGACTAAGTTCCTATTCCAGACGGTGGGTCTGTAACCATCAGCAAATACAAATAGACATCACTCTTCCATCTGGGGAAAAACAACAGAAACAAAACAAAAAAGCCCTACCCCTTAGTGAGCACCTACTAGGCGCTGGAAACAAAGGCCAGATTCTGGAAAAACAGCGATGACTGGAACATAGCCTCTGGCCTGCAGGGCCTCAGAGCCTCCTCAGAGGTAAGCGGAAGGGTAAACAAGGAACGATTGTTCCACGAGCAGTGTAATAACAGAGGTGAAAACTGAATTTCTCTCTCAGCCTCACCAGGCTGTGGGTACCCATGTGGTCACAGTAACAGTAATAGTTCAAATTTCTCTGCTTTGTGCGCTCACCAATCTCTCGGATCCGCGGACCGGGCCTCGCGTGCGCTTCTGAGATACTTACCCTGCTGCTTGGCTGTTGTGTCCGGCATCACGGGGCTAAATGGTCACAGCTTCTGTCCCCTTCTATCTTTTGAGTCGTCCCCTATCAGAGGGTTACCAAGGTAGTGCCATGTGGGCCACGGTCTCTTACAGAATTTCTAGTAAAAAAGCCCACCCTGCTCTCTAAAGTCATCAGGAAAGAATCCGCGAAGCGCTGGGCCCTGAGACACAGCTGTGGGAAAGTGCCACGCTGCGCTCTGACGTGTCCTCCGTACCACCTCGACCAAGCCTTTCGTACCGAGCCAACCTCCCTGTGCCAGACTCCCTCCTCCCTCAGGCTGAATTGTCACACGGAGTTCCTCTGTCTTCCTCTCCTGAGGCTTCTTTTTCGCGGGGCCTGCTCCCACAGTGCCTAGGAAATTCCAGCCATGTCTGTACCCTCCTCACACTCCAGCTCTGAGAGAGGAGTGCACGAGACATCTTGATACACTCTGACACTCCACACATACACACTCACCCCAACACACACCACACACGCTGAACAACCTGTACGATGAGAGACCCATATGGCTATCGCTGTCTCTAAAAATCAGTTGTGGGGGCACCTGGGTGGCTCAGTCGTTGAGCGTCTGCCTTCAGCTCAGGGCATGATCTCAGGGTCCTGGGATCGAGCCCCTCATCGGGCTCCCTGCTCAGCGGGGAGCCTGCTTCTCCCTCTGCCTGCCGCTCTCCCTGCTTGTGCTCTCTTTCTCAAATAAATAAATAAAATCTTGACAAATAATTAAATAAAAAAATGCCAATCGGTTGTATGGTAAAGAAGACACAACAGTCCATCAGAGGCTACTTACTGAAGGAGATGAAACCCATCTGCTGGCCAGATACGCCAGCAAAGGGTACGAGCAGGTACACACAATGAGGAGAAAACTACTTCCGAAGAGAAACCCCCTTCACTCAAAGTTCACTTTCCTCAAAATAAAGTGTAACTGCACCCCATACACCTTGACCTTTTGCAAAGACCTTACCACAAAGAGTTGAGAGATACCATCGTCTCTTTTAAGGCTAAACATCACCAAAAAAAAAAAAAGGTATTTATTAGAAGGACAGAAGCCTACTTTTAAGGCAAAACAGAGTCAACTGTGACAGAAGGCAGAAATCCCTTCCTGTTATCACCCATCACCTTGCTCGGGACTTGAAAGCGGTTTTTCAGGCCTGCTGTCCACACCAAGGGGAATGGTGTGAACACCCCAACATCAGCTGAAGATTTTATATTCCTTCTTCAGTCTGGCTCATTTTGTGCACACTGCAACTTCAGAATGCACGAGTGTTGCTATAAAAACAAAAATGGGCATACTGTTTTTATGGGTGACTTCAACCCTTGTAAGAATAAGCTTGTAATATAGGACTTCTGCTTTGCTTGTTGACTTTTGAACTTGATGCCAACATAAGCCGCAACTCCAGTGTAGACACGGCCATTTGTGTGTGTGTGTGTGTGTGTGTACATATGCACACATGTGTGCACAAACTCATTTGGGTGAGCGTTCATTTGTAGATTTCAGGGGGATTTATGATTATACATTATAAAGCTTCCCTGGAAGACAGAAGAACACATAATTCCACATTAAAGAATGCTGTCCTAAACCATTAGTTACAGAATATGACCTCTATCTTGGCTTCTTAGGGCAAACTAACACACCTGACCCTCATTGTTTTCTTTTTAAAACTTACTTTCTATCAGCAACAAAGATTCCTTCTCTATCTCTTAGTTCCCAATGGTGTTCATAGGCATAATGGTAAATACATACGTTAATCATATATAATGGCATGTAAATGTAAAAGGGCATATATACATGAGAACAGAGAAATCTTTTCCAGGAGATAAAGAATTCTGTAGTCCCACTTTATACTCATACTCCCACACCCCTAGATTAGAGACTTGAAGCCACTCCTCGGTTCACAGGTATTTAAGTGAAACTTCCTTCCATTCATTTTTCTGGCAATACTGTTGCCCTTACCTACCTCAAGTAACTAAATCAAATTAGCCTCAACCGTCTTATCGTACTAAAAATATTTTTTTTCACAGATCAAGATCGGTTCTCAAAGATCCATTCTTGGTAGGACCTTTTCTTTTTCTTTTTTTTTTTTAAGATTTGAGGGGGGGGCAGGGAGGGGCAGAGGGAGAGAAACTTGAGCTGACTCCATGCTCAGCACAGAGCCGGACGTGGGGGCTCGATCTCACGACCCTGAGACCACCACCTGAGGGTAGGACCCATTTTGGAAACACGCACACACGTGCAGCTTTCTGTCTTAGCCTTTGTTCCCAACAGCCCCCTGCCATGATCCTGACCACCCCACCCCCCTCTCCGGCACCCACAACAAATATTCTTGGGCCCTTCAGGAGCGCTCAGTGGTATCCTGCTGGGCACGAGGACCACTCAGCTACAGGAGCGCTTACTCCCGCAGCTTTGCACAGCGGCTCTGGAACCGCAGAGCCCGAAGGGGACATAACTTCCTCCCCACCTCGTCCAGCAAGCTCACCGCTCAACTCCGCACACAGCCCGAGGGTCTGGAAGCCCCCGGACCAGAGGGACCTGCGTGACCCCGCCCTCTCGCACGGAGCTGCTGTTTCTGTGCCAGATTCTACAACACACCTGGACGGCAAGCTCTGACCTCCCGTGTCCGCACATTACCACCTGCGCTGGGACAAGCAGTGGCACACGGACAATGACCTTGGCACGCAGGCCGGGCCGTCACGGGCTCCGTGCAACAGAGAGCCAAAACACGCTTTTTCATCCTCAAGACAACTCACTCTGCGTGCTTTCCTCTCAGTTCCAACCGGAGACTAGAATGAAGTGACTTGAGGGCATGACCCCAATCACACCACAATAATGAGGTGTTTCTGGCGAGGAGTCAGCCTCCACCCGACATAAGCGCGCTTTCCAAGGAGGGAAGTCCAGTGGGCTGGGAGCGCTTGCTGAAGCATTCCGGCCACTGTTCCCGGTGCCAGGGACTAGCCCATCCCGGTGGCCACTGTGCATGGCTCCACGCCGGGCCTTGCCCATTCCTGCTCCTACACTGCTGACAGCGCGTCCACATCCGAATGACCGGCTCCGTGACTGAAACGTGACAGTGACTTCAACCATTCCTTTTCACGCCCCCCAAGGAGAAAGCGCTGCGTTCCAACTATGCGTTTTTACATCATCAACCAGCTTGTCTGACAAGTACAACCAAATGCCATTCTTTGGAGCTTCAAACTGCATTTAACGCAACTAAGAGTCAATCAGGTTTCACATGTCCTGAGACAGGAAGAATTACCTACAACGGCTACAAGTAAATAAAACAGCCAATAAAATGCATGGTTGGAAAGGCTACCTTATTTTTTAGGATGTTTTACCTCCTCAGTATTGACCAAAAATTTCTACCATTACAGGGTTAAAAAAAAAAAAATCCTGACAATAAAAGCTAGGAGTGAATTTTTTCATTGTAAATCATGTGCCCAAACGGGAAACATGTGATAATCTGAGTTTGTGCCAGAGTAGGGCTGTGAAATGGAGTCTCTGATTCTGACTCTATGGCCACGATTTGGAACCAGTTATCATACACCGTTACGTACTTTAAACCTGTTTCATGGCAGGATCTGGGGTGACCACCACAAGAGCAACCCCACACTTAGGGGAGGTACTCAGCCAGCTCCCAGATGACGGGGAGCATCCCATGGTCTGTGCCAAGTGCTCTGAATACAGGTAAGTGGGGCCACTCAGATAACGGAAGGCAAAACTACCCCCCACCCTTCTTACCTGACATATAATATTCTATTCATTTCAAGTGTACAGTAAGACCCCCGTTTAGTGGAAGTCATGAGAGCCAAGAAGGGACAACTAAAGAACTACGTGTGTCCTGGTAGAATGGTTTACTCCTTTTCTTGCAAACCACAACTTCCAAAAAGGCAAATTGGATACATGATTGGGTTACTCCCTAGGAGGACTTGAGAGCAGGAACTTGGCTTTCTCACACCCGCTGACTCTAGACCAGAGCTTTCCTGTGCAGAGGCACCAAAGGAGAGCAGGCAAGTCTACTCACAAAAAGTCACCCAGGTCATTCTAATACTCCAACTCCTTCCCTTTGCCAGGGAGAGTCCTTGAGTAGATGGACCACGAGAATGAACGATTCTAGACCACAGGTGACAATGAGGTATAAAAGGCGAGTCATGGGATCCAGGTTGAGAAAAAGAGGAAAGAGAGAACGCAATCACAAAGGGTTTACAAACTCAGAGACTAGGGGAAGGTCAAGTTTTGGGAGAGCTTGATAAATGTGGAGGACAAACTCACTGGACAATTATGAAGAGATTTCTACTTAGACACACCCAATACACCCAATGAACAGAGCTAAGTCTTCCTTACTATTATTTTCCTAACTTTACGATAGTAAAGCAGAGGAGTGGTATTTTGCAGTAATGAGAACATACAAGAGGAAGACGAGGTGAGTGTAGGTCAGAGCTAATGTTTCTAAGATAGGGGTTTCTAGAGTTCAACTTGCAAGATAAAATACAGGATGCCCAGGGGCGCCTGGGTGGCTCAGTCATTAAGCGTCTGCCTTAGGTTCAGGGTGTGATCCCGGGGTTCTGGGATCAAGCCCCGCATTGGGCTCCTCCGCTGGGAGCCTGCTTCTTCCTCCCCCAGCCCCCCTACTTGTGTTCCCTCTCTCGCTGGCTGTCAAATGAATAAATAAAATCTTTTAAAAAAAAATACAGGATGCCCACCTAAATGTGAATTTCAAATGAAAAAATTAGGTCACTTTTTAGAAGAAGTAAGCCCTGTGACATATTTAACTGTATTAAAAATCCTTTCTTGTCTAGGTTAAGTTCACATTTAATTGGACATCCTATACTTTGATTAGCTCAATCTGGGGACCCGAGTAAAATAAATCCTGAATTTAGCAACTAGCACAAACCATTAATTGGTGATATTTCTCTTGTGATCTGTAGGATTCTAAATGGGAAGCTATTTTACTGAGTAATTTACATCCTTCTAGGTGGTCAGTCAAGTCTATGAGTGACTCATCAAATTCCTCCTTCTTCAACAAAACCCAAGTGTCAAGAGTCATTTCCACTTGGAGCTAGGTTGGATTGTACCCTCCATCAAAAGCTCCCTTCACTTTCACTAACAGGATGACAGCCAACAAGGCGTTAACATGATCTGTGGCTCTTTGGCAGTGAACGTGCTGCCAGCAAGTTTCTGAAAACTTCCATCATCTCTGTCATGTTGTTGGAACATGCTCAGTCTGGTTTCTTCATTGCCGTGACTTGTCACTTAAAAAATTTCTTCCTAGTCTGCATATGTAATGAAACTCATTAGAAAGATAAATATGATCTCTGTACCAACTGGCAATAAATGGAGCGCAGCATTATTTCAAAGTGTTGTTTACCAAAGTTGGGGGATTTGGGCTCATTGAGACATATGTAAAATGTAAAGCCCTCATTCAGACATTAGCTGTTGTGGGCTTCATGGCAAAACAATTAGTAATGGCGCCACTAATCAAAGAGAGGCGACACCTAGCTCAATGATTACACCAGTCCTTCTCAACCCTGGGGACCCTTTAGAATTACCTGGGGGGGGGGTGGTAAAAAAAAAAAAAAAAGAATACTAATGCCTAGATCACAAATGCGTCATATCCAGATCCCCTCCGTTGCTTCTAGGGTTCCGCAAGAGCTGAGAACCACAGCCACATACATTATATAAACGTCTAATTCTTTGTTTCACAGGAGCTTAACTGAGTAAGGTCAGTCGTCCAGGAATGCCCAGAGCTACCTATCCCATGGGAGTGTGTTTCTAAATTCTTATGTTTTAGGAACATACTGATCAGATGAGAAAAATTAAAGTAGAAAATATTAAACTTTAGAAAAAACTTTGGGTTTTTTTCTTTCTTTACAAAGTAACCTTTACTGTTGTTCACTTTTAAGAAGGTTTTATGTTTAAAAGCTTCTGGATTTTGAGCCATTTTATACCCTATCTGTCAAGAATGCTCAAGGCTCAGGGCACCTGGATGGCTCAGGCAGTTAGGCGCACAACTCTTGATTTCGGCTCAGGTCATCATCAAGCCCCACATGGAGCTCCATGCTGGGTGTGGAGCCAGCTTGAGATTCTTTCTCTCCTTTTCCCTGGGCCCCTCCCACCTCGCTCTCCCTCTCTTAATAAAAAAAAGAAAAATGTTAAAGGCTTACCATTCTCTGACACATCACTTTACCAAATGGAGCCATAATGATATCATAGACATTTTAGGCATTACCAAAGATTTCCTATCAGTCTAGAAGAGAACTATCAGAGGACTGTTGTTATTTTTTAGTCCAGTCTCTTCTTTTTTCAGGTAAGGAAAACTTACTTTCACTAAGGCGGCAGTTCTCACAGTGTGCTCCCTAGACTAGCGTCGGCATCACCTGGGGACACATCGTCAGCCTTGCTCCCCAACGACCATAACAGAAACTCTGGCTCTCTGGTTTCCTAACCCCTCTAGGTGTTTCTCAAGTTTGAGAATGGAAGCTTTTGTGTTTGTACTCCCTCATTCTTTCTTTCCCGCGGGCAGTATTTCATCAGGTCATCCTAACTTCTAGGAATACCTGATTCAGTGCAGGGGGCTTTGAGGTGGGAAGAAAGCATCTGCCCCAAAAACCTCATCATCCCTGAGTTGAGCTTCATAGGGAAGCAGCCCCCGGGAATACTGAGTGAAGTCAGTGCACAGACTCTGCAACCGTATGATGGAAGGAGCAGCACAGAGGACAGAGCTCAGTTGGTCCACGGATGCGGACCTGAGCCCCATCTTTATAAAACAAGTGCAGGCCAAGTTGAGGGAGCCCTGAGGAACCCCACGAGTCCCTAAAAGGGTCACTTCCTAGAAGGGAGGAGCGACTGTATCCAGCCATCTTCACAAAGACTAAAGCAAACCACCACTGCTCTGTTCTTTGCTCACATTCTCAGCCCTTTTCTGCGAGGGGGACTCGCGTTAGACTCCTTCAACCATTCCTCCACTGTGAAGACTTCTTGGAAGACTCCTTCCCCTCATCCACGCTGAACCTAATCCCGCTCATATTCACTTGATACCTCTGCTGTCCTTTCTAAAGTTAAAAATGTCTGTCTCCACCACTAGATTTCAAATTTCTCAAAAGCAAGGACAGTATCATCACTGGATACTCAGTAAACACTGGCTTAATAAACCACAAATAAGTAGTCAAAGAAACTTTAAGATGACAACTATAGATATCAACATTATCAATAGTCAGATGTTCCAGTGTCATCACCTATTTTTTTGTCTTCACAGAGAATAATTCAGACACCAGAAAGAACTATATATGATTTTCAACAAATTTATAATTTATAATCCCCAGGTCTTTGCAATTTTCCTAAAGGTACCGATAGTATCTTTAAGTACTATGTCACCTTAGTAATGTTTATGTTCAAAATTAGGGTTTTAAGAAATAAAATATATAATTGTTCAAACGAAAGATTTTTTTTTTTTGGAAAAGCAAAGTCTTCCAAATGTTCACATTTACTTGAAGAATGTTAAACACGATTTTTAAAGAAAATATCTCTCAACCATATGTTCAATCACATCACGCAAAATTTTTAATTTCCTTCCGTAACAGAATGAACTTTCACCAATCTAATATGCTTGGTACTGAACTGTGCCAGCCTTGAAATATACTCAAGAATACGGACATTCTTTTCCATAGAGAAGGGTGAGAATGACTGCTTTGAAAAAAGAAACAGAAAATAAGTTAAAAAGGAATAAAAGGGTTTTCCACTGAAGGCAAGAAAGGAGTGATTCAGATCTCAAATTCTGAGATTATAGATTGTTCCTTTGAGACATTGGTAGTGTTAGAATTTCCATTTGATCTTTTTTTTAAAATACATTCCTCTCTCTAGTAAAATTCTCCACCTTGTCATACATTTTTCTGAACATACTAATCACAGTTACAATAATGTCTGTGCTTGAGAATTCTGTTACCTGGGACATCTATAAACCTATTTTTATAATTTGTGTTCTAGGTTTCTGGTATATGTGGCCATCTTTTATTAACAGATTAACATTGTATATGAAAGACACATGAAATACAAATGAAAAACAATAGCCTTAGAAAATATCTTGCTCCCGACCGAGCTCCCCCTAACATCTCCTGCGCAGGTGAAATGGGGCATGTTAATGTAATCAGGAAGTGAGCTAACTAGACTGCATCACATCTTTTGACCTCTGGCTTGCCTTCATTTCTAGCATTTGGCTCTTTAGGCATCTCAACCATGACTGGGAGTGTTTACTAGGGTTCTGCTTCCTAATCAGGTCACGCTCTCCAGTTTGGTTTTCTTCTCTTGGCACAGTGAGAATGCCAAAAATTTAGTTCAACTCAGCCTCTCACCTCCTGTACCTTAAGAACTTAGCGAATGCCTCAACAGGAAAACTACTGAGTGTAGGTCTTCCTTTTCCGCACCTCATTCTCTCTAGCCTTGTAGCTCTACATGTCTTGGCTGCTCGGGAGCTCTCTGATGCCTTCAAAGGGAGTTTCTGTGGGCTTTGTATCCATTTATCCAAGAGATAAAACAGAGAAACTGGAAATGATAAAAGGACTGATCATGACCACCAATACAGCATTCTATACAGACAGATAAGCATCAATATAGATTTCAGTCAGCATTCAATAGAACACTAAGACTTAACATTTGCAGCAATTATAATTATAGAAGAGAGGGTGACGTTGGCCGTATAATTGTAAAATAAATCACAAGTCAGGAGTAGAGAAAGAGAAGGTACAAAAAAGTAGAGGTTTCGAAATGAAAGGTTCAATTTTCGTAATGTAAACATCAACTCTTACTGATGAAATCTGAAATATACAGAGGGTGGAAAAACTGACTTGAATTTCTGAACTTACAGAATCTTGCATCGTATCCCTCGTGAGATCTGTTGGAATGCTACGATCATTTGCAATGGAAAAAAATTTCTTCAAGTTTCATCAATTCCTCTGGTGTCATTTTAGTTTTACATATTACACTCAAATCAAATCAAGTTCTGTAATTTATTTAAAAAAAAAATTTTTTTACCACTTAGGGGCGCCTGGGTGGCACAGCGGTTAAGCGTCTGCCTTCGGCTCAGGGCGTGATCCCAGTGTTGTGGGATTGAGCCCCACATCAGGCTCCTCTGCTGTGAGCCTGCTTCTTCCTCTCCCACTCCCCCTGCTTGTGTTCCCTCTCTCACTGGCTGTCTCTATCTCTGTCGAATAAATAAAAAAATAAAATCTTTAAAAATAAATAAAAAATAATTTTTTTTTACCATTTAAAAGATACCATTTTCACATTAGTTGGGCCTATTTATCAGCCTGTGTCTACCTATCCTACTTTCTATTTTGTGTATTCACAGAGAAATTCAGGGAGTCATGATTACTTCATGGTAAAAACAGTTACTTCAGAGTGGTAAAGTTTTAGAATTTTTCCCCTTTTTTCTTTCTACTTCTCTGTACTTCCCTATCTTCTTAAGAACATGGATTATTTCAATACTTGCTGAAATGGAAGGCTGTCTTTTCTTGCTAGTAAATTATGAACCCTATGGTCTCTTTCCCCTTAAACCCAGGGATTTTTGTCTCTTATTGCTCTTGCATCAACTGCCAGTCCAGGTGTAGCCCAAACACAGAAGGTACTCAATAAACAGTTACGCACAGAAATTTAGTTCATACTCTTTATCTAAGTTGAAGCTTAAATCTTAAGACAAAGGACTGAGTATCCTCCGTTACTGAGGAAGAATCAGGTCTTAAAGAAACTAAGGGGATTGTAAAAGATCACTCAGGTAGTTCATATTCGAATAGAAATACCAACCCTTCAGAGGGGAGGGGGTGGGGGAATGGGATAGACTGGTGATGGGTGGTAAGGAGGGCACGTATTGCATGGTGCACTGGGTGTTATACGCAACTAATGAAGCATCGAACTTTACATCGGAATCCAGGGATGTACTGTATGGTGACTAACATAATATAATAAAAAATCATTTAAATTAAAAAAAAAAAAAAAAGAAATACCAACCCGTTTTCCACCACAGAGGCTCTCTCACCTTCAAAGCCCGTGCTACATGCATTTCAGTACCACTGACCCTCCACTTACTTCTCCTTGTTCACATACCCTGAAAAACATCTTTGCCAACCCTGTTTCCTCTTAGCTTTGGCTGGTACGGTTACTGCTGAGACTCACGCATCTGTTCCTTGCTCCTCAGTACGGCAGCTCACTGACTCTCAGTGTATTAAAGAAAATGTATCAAACTCAAGAAGGGGAAATCCAGCTGAAGTCATTAAAACAGCAAACGGTAGTACGTGGATGCACTTGACCCCATACTTGGAGATACAAAGACACTATAAATCAAAGAGCTAAAAATAGGCAAGTGACTTGAAGTCCCAAAGCTGGCTTAATCTCCAAGATCACGTCTATGTATTTACTTGGAAAACTTGAACAAAAGCAGCTCTGTCGCTGCTTCCAAGAGCATCTCCATGTACAAAACACAAAACACACTATGAGAAAGCCCAAGAATCTGACTTTTCCATCTGAGTCAACTCCGAACGTGAATTAACTCTTTCTCCGTCAGATTTTAGACACCATTCAACAACGCCTCCCCTCTTCGTCATACAGTGGTTCTACCTCTTGAATTCATTTGCCTTGTGTTTTCTATCCTGTACAACGGAGCCTTTTTCCTGAACAAGATCTTGTCTCTGAGCTCACTCCCGTAGACGTAAAACTCCCCACTGTCCATCTATTTCTCCACACCATGTGCAGAGCATTGTTTTCAGTTTTCCTGGGCTCCTCCTACTGTGGGCAAGGTCTGCACATCCATCTCCAGCTCTCAGAACTCCAGAACAGAGCAAACGCAATGATCTCTGTTCAATGTATCACCCTTTCCTAGAAGCAGCACCAACTACACAGGCAAACAGTACAGACTTTAAACAATAAAACTTGGAAGGAAATATTCCTAAAATATCAACAGAGGTCATTCCTGGGTCGTGAAATTAAGAATTAGTATCAACACGATTCTGTATACTCTGTATTTTCTGATTCTTTACCTACAATGAATGTCATTTGCTTCTTTCCATTTAAAAAAAACATTATTAAACATAGCCCCCTAAGGTATTATATTGCATAAGCATATGCTAATGTATTCAAATCCTGGGTAAAATGGATCATTTTCAGGAAACTATGAATTTCAAAAACTTAAGAAAGGTTAGAAAGCTGAAACAATAATAAACAAGGGACAAATTGTCAGTTGTCAGAGTCCTCTTCTCCATTCCCTACCACCACCACCACCAAAGAGGCTCAGTGATCTAGAAGTTGATTTGTGTCAATCCATCAAAAGAAGAAAAACTGCCCATGTTATTATAACTGTTTCAGAAAATCAGTCTAACACTAATCTAAAATCTGAAAAAGTTAGCCAACAAAAATGTAACAAATTAAACTTACTTGTATATTGTTGACCAAAAATTTGGGAATAAATACGTAGCAAATAAAACCAGGAAATTGAAAAAAAAAAAAGTCAGCATTAGCTAGTGAGATTCACTAAAAATGCAAGAGACATGAAATGTTAGAAAGTCTAATTATATTCACCACCAAATTAATAATTCAATAAAAAAAACTTGAGGACAATATTTATGGAGACCAAAAAAGTCTCAGATGTAACATTTGTCAAAATTTAACTTAAAATATTAGTAGAAAAGGGTATCCCTGGGTGGCTCAGTCAATTAAGCTTCCCCTTCAGCTTGGGTCATGATCCGAGGGTCCTTAGATCGAGTCCCACATCCGGCTCCTTGCTCAGCGGGGAGCCTGCTTTTCCCTCTGCCTGCCATTGCCCCTGCTTGTGCTCTCTCTCTCACAAATAAATAAAAATCTTTAAAAAAAAAATAGTAGAAACGGTATATATAACTTAATTTTTTTAAGGTATCATGATACTTATTTTTGAAATACCATTAAATTTAGTGACAGTAAGAATGCTTTTAGATAACTATATTCTGGAAGTACCATCTACTGTTTTTAGACAATATAAATAAAACAGAAGTATATTGGAAAGGTGGAGTTAAAAGTATTATTTATACCTAGATGGTTAAGGGAGAAAACACAAGATGATCAGCTAGGAAACCAGAAAAATATGATCAAAAAAATTAGAGTTAAAATACAAAATCTACTTATTTCATACAGATAATGGAGATTTACAAAGCAGAATAAAGCTTAACCAAAGCACCAACAGAAACAATAGTTTTGTAATGAATTTATGGGGGTAGAACTTATATTTGCACATTTATTAAAAATAACTGAGGGGCAAAAAAGGAAACTTTACTTAATAAACTTTAATTTATATCTTTTTTTTTTAAATATAAAGAGTTCATATTGGAAAAAATGTGGGTTATCCCTCCCTAATCAAGCTGAAATTTAATGCTGTCCCAATCAAATCCCAATAGAATGTGTCCTAACTTGGCTAAGTTACCCAGAGTAACACATATGAGAGAACAGCCATACACAAAAAAGATGACAATGTTTGGGAGAAGACATAGAAGTGTCTTTGTGACAGATACTAGAACCTGCTAAAGCTATTATGCTAGTCTTCTGCTTTCAGCTAAGACAGAATAGAAAGTATCAGCCATGCCCTCCCACTGAATACGCCTAAAACCAGACAAAGTCTATGAGGCCACTGCTCTTAGGTATACAACAGGCAACATCAAGTAGAAAGACCTCCCTGATCACAGTAGGCACTCATCTGAGACCACAAAACGTCATACGTGAGTAATGACCACACTCAACGGTAGGACCATGATTTAGGCTTAAGAGCAAAACCAAAATGGATACACATAAGCCTATCACAAAACAAGGCCGAGAAAGATGAACAAGATCTGCTAGGAATTTGATGCTTGAATGAATAAAACTCAACCTCCTTCCCTTAAAATGTACGATTATAATTTCCAGCACAAAATAAAAAACTACTAGACATGAAGACAAAAGAAAGTAAGACCAAAAATTAAATAAAATAGCTAATGGAGGACTTTCTGTTTCCAATCCAGCATGTACAGAACTTAAAGGCTCTACTCCATCCCAACAAGTAAAAAGCTGTTGAATAAACTGAAAAATCAGCAACTCTTCCCAGAGCCATCATAAAAGTGAGGTCACAGGACAAACTGCTGTCCTCAATACTGGACAAACAAGGATACACAGAATCACAACTTACTAGAGCAGAAACCCACAAGCAGAAATCTCCATGGGAACCGGTGCTAGGACAGGAATAACTGAACTATAACTGGTGGATCTCCAGTGGCTCAGTGTAGACAAGTCTGAAGACTTTTTTTAAAAATCTAGAAGGAGCTCCCACACTGAGTTTTACATCCCAGAACCCTACCAGGTATTCACAGTAAATACTGAAGAAAAATCGTGTCATGTTTCTGGCAGGAGGAAGGAGAAAATATCCATTTTGAAATATGCCGAGGGCACCTGGGTAGCGCAGTCGTTAAGCGTCTGCCTTCGGCTCAGGGCGTGATCCCGGCGTTCTGGGATCGAGTCCCACATCGGGCTCCTCCGCTGGGAGCCTGCTTCTTCCTCTCCCACTCCCCTGCTGTGTTCCCTCTCTCGCTGGCTGTCTCTCTGTCACATAAATAAATAAAATCTTTAAAAAAAAAAAAAGAAATATGCCTAGCTTTCTGTAACTCTTAACAAGACCTTCCCTTAAACTATCCAACGAGATCAGAACCTGCTGGGGTTTTATCAGAGGCTAACTAACCTGGGGGAAGGAAACACTCAACTCCAGCCAGCTCTAGCCTTCAACACAGGTTAAAGAAAATACACAACTGAAATCCCTGTAGCCTTCCACGTGGAGGAAGGGAATTACCAAACTCCAGCACCCTCTAGTCATTTGGTTCCATTTTAGACTGGAAAATACCCTAGAGGCACCTGGCAAGTCCATAGCCCAGGACCACTGGTTCACTAAAAGCCCTAGACAATGTCATAGCACAAGAGAATTACTAAAAGCCTACATACAAACGCTCCTTTCAGTTAGCATAATATGTAACAATATCCATAATCACTTCAGATGTCAATGGAATAAATATACCAATTAAGAGGAGACAGATTATCAGATGGATCAAATAATAAGACCTAACTACACGTTATCTACAAGAAATCCGTTTTAAATTGAAAGGTACACATACACTAAAAGCAGAGACAGAACAAAATGTACGATGCTAACACTAATTAAAAGAAAGCAGGAGTAGCTAAGTTAATTTCAGGCAGCAGATTTCAAAGCAAGGCAAGTTTTATGGAATAAAGATGGCATAATGATAAAGGGCTCAATTCTCCAAGAGGACGGATCAATCCTAAATGTGTATGTGCCTAACAATAGAGTGTCAAAATACATGAGGCAAAAACTGATAGAACTGCAAGGAAAAATAAATGAGTTCACTATGATAGTTGGAGACTTCAATACCACTCTATCAGAAATGGACAGATGCAGTGGGCAGAAAATCAGTAAGGACATAGTTGAACTTAACAGCACGATCAATCACTGGATGTAGCTGTCATCTATATACTGTTCCACCCAAAAAGCAGCAGAATACACCTTCTCAAGCTCAGCTGGAACATTCACCAAGATAAGCCATATTCTGGCCATAAAACTGACCTGAACAACTTTAAAAGAAAATAAACTATACTATGTCTGCTTTCAAAGCACAACAGAATTAAACCAGAAATTAGTAATAGAGAGATAGATGAAAAATCCCCAAATGCTTGGAAACTAAACAATACACTTCTAAATAAAACATGGGTCAAAGGGGTGCCTGGGTAGATTAGTCGGTTAAGCATCTGCCTTTGACTCAGGTAAAGATCTCAGGGTCCTGGGATCCAGCCCCGTGTCAGGGTCCCTGCTCAGTGGGGAGTCTGTTTCTCCCTCTCCCTCTGCCCCCTGATCATGCTCTCTCTCTCTCTCTCTCTCTCTTTTTCTCTATCTCAAATAAATAAATACAATCTTTTTAAAAAAATGGGTCAAAGAAACTTCAAGGGAAAATTTATAAACTAAAATATGTGATACTAATACAACTTACCAAAATCTGTGGGATTCTGTGAAAGCAATACATAGTGGAAAAGCTATGGCATTGAAAGCATAGATTAGAAAAGAAGAAAGATTTAAAAATACTCTAAGCTTCCATCTTAGGAAACTAGCAAAAGAAAAACAGATTAAATCCAAAGTAAAAGAAGAAATAATAAAAATTTTAGAGAAGTCTAGGACATTGAAAACAAACAAAAGATCAATAGTGGGGGAAAAAATCAATGAAAACAAAAGCTAGTTCTTTGCAAAAATCAGTAAAATTGATCACCCTACAGCACAGTTAAGTAAGAAAAAAAGGGCACACAAATTACTAAAATCAAAAATGAAGGATGGGACATCACTACAGATCTCACTGACATTAAAAAGGTAACGAAAGAATACTATCAGCAAATCTATGTCCACAAATTTGTAACCTAGATGAAATAGATTCCTTAAAAGATAGAATCTGCCAAAACTGACACAAGAAGAAGACAATATAAACAGGCCTATATCTACTAAAGAAATTGAATCAATAATAGTCTTTCAAAAGAGAAAGCACTGGGTCCAGATGGGTTCAATGGTGAAACTGACAAAATATTTAAGAAATTATACCAACTCTCTACAATCTGTTTTAGAGACTGAAGCAGAGGAAATACTTCCTAAGTCATTCTGTAAGTATCCTCTTAATTGGTATCATCTTAATACCAAACCAGACAAAGACACTAAAAAAACTACATAGTGGGGGCTCCTGGGTGGCTCAGTCAGTTAAGCGTCTGCCTTTGGCTCAGATCTTGATCTCAGGATCCTGGGATTGAGCCCTGTGTCAGTCTCCCTGCTCATCAGGGATTCTGCTTCTCCCTCTCCCTCAGCTCCTCTCTCCACTCATGCTCTCTCTGTCTCTCTCTCTCTCAAATAAAATCTTTAAAAAAAAAAACTACATATTAATATACCTAATGAACATCAATATAAAAATCCTTAAAAAATATTGGCAAATCAAATCCAACAATGTATTAAAAAACTATACACCACAACCAAGTGAGAATATCCCATATATGCAAGCCTGGCTCAAAACTAAAAAAAAAAAAAAAAAAAAAAAAAAAAAAAAAAAAAAAAAGGAATTAGAGTAATTTAAGATTTTATTTATTTGAGACAGAAAGAACATGAGCAGGAGGGAGGGGCAGAGTGAAAGAGAGAAGCGGACTCCCCACTGAGCAAAGAGCCCAATGTGGGGCTCAATCCCAGGACCCCATGATCATGACCTGAGCTGAAGGCAGACTTGT
Source organism: Ailuropoda melanoleuca (assembly GCF_002007445.2). Lineage (NCBI taxonomy): Eukaryota > Metazoa > Chordata > Mammalia > Carnivora > Ursidae > Ailuropoda > Ailuropoda melanoleuca. The sequence goes on along the minus strand of NC_048220.1, from coordinate 14,375,012 downwards.
AACTGACTGAGCCACTCAGGTGCCCTAATGTAATTCTTCACATCAACAGGCTAAAGAAGAAAAACTGCATGATACTATCAACAGATGCAGATATAGCATTTGACTAAATCCAACACCCATTATTAAAACTCTTCAAACTAAGTATAAAAGAGAACTTCCCCAACTACATCAGTAACATGTACAAAAACCCTACAGCTAACATCATACTTAATGGCAAGAAAATAGAAGAGGACCAAGGCAAGGATATCCCTTTCATTACATCATTTCAACACTGTACCTAAAATCCTAGCTGATGCAATCAGACAAGAACAGGAAATTAAAGGCACATAGGTAAGGAAGAAATAAAACTGTGTTTATTTGCAGATGACAATGATCATACATGCAGAAAATACTAAAGAATTAAGAAAGAAAAAAAAAAAACCTGTGGGAATTAAGTGATTATAGCAAGGTTTCAGGATAAAAGATTAGTACACAAAAGTCATTCGCTTTCCTATATACCAACAATGAACAAGTGGAGTTTAAAATAAAAAACCAATACTGTTTACATTAACACCCCCCCAAAATTGAGATACTGAAGTATAAATCTAACAAAACATGTACAAGGTCTATGTAAGGAAAGCCACAAAACCCTGATAAGAAAAATCAATAAGAACTAAACAAATGGAGAAACATTCCATTTTGTGAAATATCATGGATTACATAGATAGGAAGACTCAAATTGTCATGTTGTCTCTTCTTCCTAAGTTGATCTGTAAGTTCAATGTAATCTAAATCAAAATTCCATCAAGTCATTTTATGGATATCAACAAATAGTCCTTAAATTTGTATGGAAACAGAAAAGGCCCAGAATCTCCAAGGAACTGTTGAAAAGGAAAAACAAAGCTGGGGGCATCACAATGCCGGATTTCGAGCTGTACTACAAAGCTGTGATCACAAAGACAGCATGGTACTGGCACAAAAACAGACACATGGACCAATGGAACAGAATAGAGAACCCAGAAATGGACCCTCGGCTCTTTGGGCAACTAATCTTTGATAAAGCAGGAAAAAACATCCGGTGGAAAAAAGACAGTCTCTTCAATAAATGGTGCTGGGAAAATTGGACAGCTACATGCAAAAGAATGAAACTTGACCACTCTCTCACACCATACACAAAAATAAACTCCAAATGGATGAAAGACCTCAATGTGAGACAGGAATCCATCAAAATTCTAGAGGAGAACATAGGCAACAACTTCTATGACATCGGCCAGAGCAACCTTTTTCACGACACATCTCCAAAGGCAAGAGAAATAAAAGATAAAATGAACTTATGGGACTTTATCAGGATAAAGAGCTTCTGCACAGCCAAGGAAACAGTCAAAAAAACTAAGAGACAGCCCACGGAATGGGAGAATATATTTGCAAAGGACACCACAGATAAAGGACTGGTATCCAAGATCTACAAAGAACTTCTCAAACTCAATACACGAGAAACAAATAAACAAAT